>NW_027526385.1:59701373-59783873 GCF_048455015.1 Haemaphysalis longicornis | reverse complement strand
GGATCAAAATCTTGATACACGGACGGCCATGGGAAAGGGAGATCGAGGCCACTTGCGGTCAGCAGCAAACGGCTTAGCCACTGAGCGGCTCCTGCGGTCAGACTTGTCAAGTATTAGCACTTTTCAGGAGTCGGACCTTTTAAACAAATTATGAAATGCAAAAAGTTTTCACGCGTCGGGTGTGGGCTTTCGCTGTTGTGCAGTGGAGCAGCTATAAAAGGGTAAAGTCGTTGTATATCCCCTGTGAGCTACCGAGAATTACATTTTGTTTGGTCAGCTTGCACGACGCTCGCACTTCCAGCAGCAACGGACCATTGCTACAGTGATGCTCATTCATTTTCCCCTTTTGTTACATAGAGCGTGATAATGTTCCATTGTCTGGAGGGGAAAGTGCGCTAGCGGGTACGAAGTTGATGGTACGTGAAAAAAAAGCCTGAATTGCATTGACGGCGCAATATCAACAACGGAAGGTCGAACCGTTACGGCATGAACCGATAACCGTTATTCCTTTTTAAGGTTCAGTTTCGGTTTTCTGGTTCCACACCTTTATATATATATATATATATATATATATAGTCTGAGTGGCGCTGGCTACCACCCTAAAGCGTCAGATACAGTTGTAGTAAATATAAATACCCCAGAAAGTGAAGGAGAACACAGTCGCCCAGATAGCCGAATTGGTAAGGAATTCGAGATCTAACCGAAAGGCGTGGGTTCGGTCCCCACTCTGGGCGCGCGTTTTTCTTTCTTTCTTTCCAACGTAATTAATAAAAAAATGATGTAACGACACTAACGGTAAAAAATAGTCTAACCTTTCCCCTATGCCTTCTTTGGCGTTGTCGGCTGCCGGCATTTCTTTCTGTATTTCCTAACGAGCCCCTCATTTTCAAAACCGTTTATCATGCGAAAGCTTAGCGAGGGCCTCGGTTCTGGCAGCCTTGATGCCAAGGCAGCATACGAGCGTATCCCACCAGTTACCCGCTTATGACAGGCTTTAGACGTTCGCGTCAAGCCCCGGGGGTTAAAAGAAGGTCCCCTTCTTCCCGTGTAGTCTGAGTGGCGCTGGCTACCACCCTCAAGCGTCAGATACAGTTGTAGTAAATATAAATACCCCAGAACATGAAGGGGAACACAGAGGCCCAGGTAACCGAATTGGTAAGGCATTCGAGATCTAATCGAAAGGCGGGGGTTCAGTCCCCACTCTGGGCGCGTGTTTTTCTTTCTTTCTTTCTTTCTTACGTAAATATTAAAAAAATAATGTAACGTCACTAACGGTAAAAAATGGTCTAACCATTCCCCTATGCCTTCTTTGGCGTTGTAGACTGCCGGCATTTCTTTTTTTGTATATATATATAAATATATATATATTAAATAGAGAGGTGGATACACAGCAAGAACATACATTAACAACGAAGGTTTACTGGCGTATGGGTAATGGGAATGGCCTTTTTCAGTGTACGGTTACACGAATTTGCTGCCAGAACCATTTGCCGCGCATTTATTATACAGGGTGTCCCAGCTATCATGCACCAAGATTTGAAAAAAGAGTAATGGCGTAAGTCGAAGAAAACCTAGTGCATAATGTTTGCAGTACTGTGGAGAAGCGGGCACAATTTCTTTCGTTATTGAGGCGTAACTAATTAATTGTAATTAATTATCTAACTCGGGATGTACTGTCTTAATCACTAAAGTGTCACAGAGGCACTTGTAGGTACCCACGAGGGGCATCTAACTGCGGTATTTTGAGCGCCGAACTAATTGCGTACACGTTTATTCTGACTGATAAAGAAAACCCGCGAAATATGAAAAATACCACGTGATGGTGCCTCCGCGCGCATTGTGAAGCAATGCCCTCAAACAGGCTTCCTCTGAGTTAGCCAGAATGAAATCAACAAAAGGTAGAAAGAAGAAATCACGACCGAGTTTGTGCATTATCTGCATGCGCGACCCGCGAATCTCGCTGTTGCTGCTCCTTCCATGCATGCCATTATCAAGGTGATGCGCTGTCTCTTTGGCCGGGTGACAGGCGAAGCAGTTTCTTTCAATCAGCTTATTTGGGGAAGCAGCTTTACAATGTGCCCGGAGGCGCCATCACGGGGTATTTTTCATATTTCGCGGGTTTTCTTTGGATGTCAGAATAAACCTGTACGCAATTAGTTCATCGCTGAAAATACCATAGTAGATGCCCCTCGTGGGTACCTACAAGTGCATCATTGGCACTTTAGGGATTAGGACAGTACTCCGCGAGTCCCACTGCCCACTTCTCCACAGTACTGCCAACACTATGCACTAGGTTTTCTTCGACTTACGCCATTCCTCTTTTTTTAAACCTTGGTGCGTGATAGCAGGGACACCCAGTATAGCTTTGCGGAAAACTGAAATCATTCGGAAACAGAGTATGCATACATTGGAGCTATGCCCGTGGTAAACAACAAAAAGAGAGATAGAGAAAGAGAAGTGCGTTGAATTGACAAGGCAGCTCTCAAGATTTCATGACGACGTGTAACGCACCTGGTATGGGCTGCAAGTTCAGGCAGTGTGGAAGCGTAGACAATCGCGGATTCAAAAAGAAGGGAAAAGTACACCATAAAGTATCCTGTGGGTGGGGAGACGGGTTCTGACGGATCCATACCGGCATGGACGAAGACTGGGTTTTGGGTGTGCCCCCCGCAGACGGAAATGGTAGATACAGTGCACAAAGGAGCAATGCACAGTGAGCTAGCAAGCGAACAGGTAAGAGGTATGGTTCATAGTTTCACAAACGCTTAAATGCTTCTAAGTGTAAGGGGGTAGGGGGGGGCTGAGAACGCGGCCTCCCAAGGACGAGCTGCATTAGGCCAATAAACCTACTGTATTTGGAGAGTTTGAGCGAATTATGATGGTAAACTCAACGGTACAATTATGCGCAACGTGATAAAAATTACGAGGTCGCCAATTTAGCGCATTAGGTTTCCGCAACTTTCTATAATACCAAGCGTCGCTGACCTAAACTATAAAAGAGATATTATTCCCGAACCTTGGAGTCGTGGTAGGTTTTAAAAGCGGATTTTAAAATTGTGGCTTTAAGACGTTCAAATGCATGACCGGGACAGTTCACGTGTCTTACGAGGGGCAAATAAGGACAAGTTTTTCCATGAGAGCAGTGAATATTGAACCGTATTCGATAGGGCGTTTCAGTTGAGCCTATAGGTAGTTGCCTACAAATAGTGCACTCCAGAAGGAATACTACATAGCGGAGTGACAGTTAAAGTTACCTTTTATATTTACGTAATAGTCTGAAGCCGTGCTGGTGGCACGCAGTGTAGTGGCCATGTGTGGACATACTTTAGAGCGAGTTTTTTGCAGGGCATGCAACCAGTAGTTTCCGGTCGGCTGATACAAGAGTTAGTAAGAAAGTCGCCTAAATTATTTTTACGCCGGTAGACAACGCGTGGTGGTTCCGGGAATATGCTTTTTAAGCGCACACTTTGAATTGGGATATTTTGATGTTTTCTTAGTACGTTGACATTGTTAGAGCGGAGGCTGAGGGGGTTAAAATTAAGTTTGTTTGTGTATTAACGTTCGGCACTTTTTTCTTAAAGATTTCTTTACGGTCTAATTGGCTGCTTCCCGCAATAGCTTCGTGAATAACGTTTTCCGGGTACCTGTACATTTTTCCGGGTATTTCCACATGGTACATTGTTCATGTGCAAGTGTTCGGCCAGTGCACACTAACGAGCCTATATAAACATTTTCATCCTTTAATCTTTGCGTTCAGTGCCTGTTCTCGGCTGTAGTGTGCATGCCCACAAAAAACATGAGCTAGGACTGCTAGCACAACCCAGGTATGAAGACCGAGGGCGAAAATACAGGAAGGTTCATAATTCTCAGTTCTTTATTTCCAGAGACGACTCACTGTTCGTTGATTATCTCACGCCGGACTTCACACAGAGCCTCGACGTGTTGCTGGAGAACGGAGTATACCATTTCGGCATGCTCAACATCTACGGCCCCGAAGCGAGAACAGATCTACTTCAAATTATGAAAATGCTACAGGTATGCGTACCGTGCCAGGGTTAATCGAAGACTTAAGAGCCTTTCAAAATACGTTAATTAGGCGCATATGCATACGAGTAGGTGAGCGTTACCCGTGGTGCAGAGCAAGCATCTATTTCATAAATATGAAGAATCCACCTGCATAACATTTTTTTACTCGGCCAGGGGAGGAATATATAAGTGCTTATTTACTTCTCAATTACCACTTTCTGATAATAGGATAGGTGAGCGTAACGCCTACTGCTGCGCGCGCTACGATCTGTGGGATATTTTTATCCGCTACCAGTGCCCCATAATGTCGCTGGCTCTTCGATAACTAATTTTTTTTCTTTGCAGGCCACGTACAATGCCACTTTGGACTGGATTTCGAACACATATACCGTTACCTTTCCCGTTCACACAGTCGTAGGCTTGGCCGCAGACTTCAAATTCGGCTACGACGTCATCGCAAAGGCTTTGTGAGTATGCGCTTTTCTTTTTTCTGAACTCAGTATCTCAAGTAGTACCATCTGGAAACACATGCTGCAGAGACATAAAGGGCTGAAACTTTTGCCGCATATCCAAACGATTCTTAACACTAAACACTATTTAGAAATGTACAACAGCCTATGCACATATCTTTAGGGTTGGAGAAAGAGAGAAATGCCACTTTATTGAGCTCCAATCTTGTTTGGGGCCTGGTGCGGTCGTCGGTCTGAGGCCGGCAGTGACGTCGGGAGCCCGGATGACCAGAAGTGTCCAGACCTCTGGATATGGGACGCCCAGCGCTATCTCATAGTACTCTTTATTAACTTGGGGGACAAAAGAATCTTAAAGCGCACCCACATACAGTGGATCAGAATGGCGAGACCCCCACGCTGTGAATAGTTATTCGAGGGATGACTTTGGTGCAGTGGAGCTCATTATGCCATGGCGTTCTTCTGCAAAATTCGACCAAAGTGCTCTTGTCGGTTGATAAGCTCAGTGTGGGCAAGAGGGTATCGACAGCGAGGAAGGCAGTGATGTACGTTATAACTTACCCCTGGGTGACCTGGTGCCATGGTAGTGGACGAGGATAGCACCACCGCGGACAGGGAGTCCTTGGCAGCTTCGTGTGCTCCCTCACTGGCCTCGAACTGGTGTGTGCCGGGGTCCAGGCGATGTCTGCCAGGGACTTCGGCAGATTTCGAACACCACGAACGATGAGTGCCCGCGTTCGATGTTTTCGATGGCAGGTTTCGGTTCAGTGATTACAATTGTGCGTGACCGCCGAGTCGTTAGGCCGAGGTTGTGATAGTGGGACTGACCTTTAAATAGTTAACAGTGGGATCATTTTGGCTATCAACGACTGAGAGGGCGAAAGCGTCGTGGTTCCTGTGTTCTGCTGCATGTATACGTATAGAATGTTGGGTTTGATCGGGAATTCTGGGGTGTGCGCCGCGCCTGTTGCTCCTTTCTAACTTTGTGGTTGGTGGCGTACGCATTCCTCGGAAGAGGGTGGACGCACAGGCCAACGCGGCCTGTATAAACATTGCCTAACGCGTGAGCGAAAAATGGCCAAACAGTCACTCCCTCGTTGCTTTGTTTTACGCTTCCCCGCTCCGTAGCCCTCCTGCGTGCTTTCGTGTCCGTCGGCTTGCCCCGCTTCTCAGAAACTATGCAAAATAGTTGACAGTTTGTTTAGCGTTTATCCAGGAGGCGCTCCTACGCCTTCTTGTTCTTCACCATGCCTGTCTGTCCTGGTCTGTCGCTGATAAAACCGCCTTTGCCACGAAGCAAAATCACTTGAGCTGCCGCAGGCTTATGCCGGCGTTGCGGGCTTATCTACTTGGGTCACAGGCCCCGAAATTTTCTTTGTGGGGCATCTCCCCTCTGTCCCCTCCGCATTCCGGTCTTATTTTGTCCCCGCTCTTCGCACTCCGCATCGGTACGCACTTCTAAAATTGAGTACGGTACTGTAGAAGCGCCCGGACGGCTTGGCGGGACCCTCAACTGCATATCCTTTTGTTTCTATAGTCTTTTTGAAATTTCGCAACCACGTGATATTATTGGAAAGTAATGCTAGGAGTGTGCGCCTGAACAAAAATCTGTGCGCAATTTTTTCTTCTCTAATTACTCTGGAGAGATAAAAATCAGTAAAATAATGGCTGCCCAATCCGAAAATATCGTTTTTCTGTTAGCTATATCTCTATCCTACAATCAATATGTTCTTACGATATTTCAGCCCGCCTCCGTCAGTTATCTTTGGAAAAATGCAGCAAGTATGAAGCGAGCTACATGTTGAACGAGATTTCCTGTGCGCCCCAGAACTATCGCCCCGTCGCGGCTAAGATGTGAGCGAAACGGCCCTTGAAGCCCTGCAGGCAAGCGGACAGACACACGTAGTAGAAGTGGGTGCAGCGTTCGCAACTCCCGAGCAGTGACGCAAGGTGAAATGTCCGCGGGCACCCTCCACATAGCGTATGAGTGCCTGACCTAAGCGTCCCCTCCCCATTGAAGAGCGCGTGTCGCGTTAGGCAATGTTTATACAGGCGGCGTTGCACACGCAATCGTGGATTGGTCGAGGCGCAAGGATAACCTGTTGGGGACAAACTGGGGCCCCAATACCAAGTCGGGCTAGTATACGCTGGCCAATAGAAGTAGTTGAGAGGTAGCAGAGCTAATTGACGGGAAGCAGTTAAACCAGTTCTTTGTTGGTATTATGTACTCCGACGCACTCAGGTGTGACAGTGGATGCAGTCAGAGGTAACTTTAGCGCAGATTTTAGGCCTTGAAAATAAGGCAGGAAATTTTGGTTATTTCTGAGTTCAAAATACAAACGTAGAATGAAGATTATACTATGCGACCAATGATAAATGCCCTGACAAGCCTGATTCTCTGTCTCCTCTATGGTGGAGTCCGGTAATAATTTGGAACAGCCCAATTCTGTCGATAACATGCGAGTTTCACTGCGACATGTATTTATTGCTGTTACGATAATGCTGGAAGACGAGATCAAGAACCTTCAGGATGAAACGTTCATTGGGGCACATTTCGATTTTAGGAGAATTTTACAGGTTCATCTGGCTGGCAAGACCATAAGCTCTGATTTTGCGGGAGAACTCTCGGGGTCCGCTAAGCTTAAATTTTCCAGTTAGAATGCAGCATCTCCCCCAACAACACGTTTTTGTGAGGAAGCATCCTTGTGGTCGCGGCGCTAAGTTCTCCTATCGTTACCGTCGGAGGTTTGGAGCATGCAATCTCCCCTTCAAAGAGAATACGAGGCCAACCACGCGCCAGTGGCGCTTACGCCCCGATTCATAAGCGACACTTTGTTCCGCACATAAAACAACTAAAAAAAGATGCATCCAAAAAGGAACGCCATAAAGACCGCCCCATAAAGCTAAAGCATGGCACGGCTGTGACCAGAGACTGCTTAGTTTTGCGAAATGCAATGTGTACAGCTTAATTAATAAACAGGGGTATGAGGTGGGCAAACTGCATTGAAAAGGCGTGACCCTGTCCTGCAACTAAGGGTTTAACTTGCATCTGGGGCGTTCAGAACTATTTCAAAACGTGTACGTCCAGTGCGATCAGTGAGGCCGAGCACAGTGGCCAAGTATACAGTTTTGATGAGTGTTCGGAATCTAACCTAACACCTAATAACACGTCTGTTTGATGAGTGTTCGAAATTCAGCCTAATGCCTAATGACACGTGCAAAGTAACCACGACAGACATGATAGGAATATATTGAAGCTAAGCTTGCTATACCTCACTGATGCTTCATTCTTCCGAGTAAAATACAATGCAAGAAAGACAACGTTAACCTAACTATAGGAAAGTGATGATGGGTAAAATACACAGCTGGGGAGCAAACTTTAAACACACTACTGAGAAGCCGTATTGGGGATGAAATGCATTCTAAACACACTCCAAAAAACCGATGATATCAAAAATACACAGCTGGAGACACAACATTAAACACACTACTGTAAAGCCGTGGTTGGGAGCAAATGCATTCTAAACACACTGCAGGAAAGCCAATTTTAAACACACTGCAGAAAAGCAATGATGATGATGAAATTGATTCGCTAAGCGGGGTGGGACCTCTGCTTTGGGCGTTGGTATTGAGGCACTGGACGTTGGCTCTGGACACTGGATACGTTAATATGAACTTTGCTAGTTTAGATTTTAGACTTTGTTCTAAAAATATAAAAAAACGCAAGACCTGGAACAACAAAACATCCAATACTTTCGTACAAAACTTTGTTGCTCCTTGGAAGCTCTCCCGAGAGGCCTCTGACATCCCTTTCGAAGAAAATACCAAAACACCCCATAACAACAAATAAATAACAAATAACCTCCCATGAATACGCCAATTAACCCACGGCCCTCAGTCCCCAGCAGATGCGAAGCAACTGACAACGGCGGCGGTCAGACCTGTGACGCAGCAGAGGGTGCTAAGAATTCCTGGATCCGGACCGGCCGCCAATGGAATCGAACCTGGCAACATTTAACGCGCGAACCTTATCTAGCGAAGGAAGTCTCGAGGTGTTGTTCGGGGAATTAAAGGGCATTAAATGGGATGTAATAGAGCTTAGCGAGGTTAGGAGGGCAGGCGAAGCCTTTACGGTGCATGAAAAATGAACACGTCCCATGTTACCGTGGTCTAGAGGACAGAAGAGAACTGGGAGTGGGATTTCTAGTCAATAAAAGCATAGTTGGCAACATAGACGAATACTATAGCATTAACAAAAGGGCAGCAGGTCTTGTAATTAGGCTCAATAAGAGGTACAAACTCAAGGTGGTGCAGGGCTCCGCGGCCACATCCAGCCACGACGACCAAGTAGTGGAACGCTTCTATGAAGATGTGGAATCGGCAATGGCTAAAGTAAAAACACAGTATACCGTAGTTATGGGGGACTTCAATGCTAAAGTAGGCAAGAATCAGGCTGGAGACAAGGCAGTTGGGAACTATGGCCTGGGCTGTAGATATAGCAGGGGGGACATACTAGTTGAGTTTGCAGAACGGAATAACCTACGTATAATGAATACCTTCTTCTGTAAACGGGAGAGTCGGAAGTGGACCTGGAGGAGCCCGAATAAGGAGCACAAAAATAAAATAGACTTCATATTATGCGATAACCCTGGCGTCGTGCAGGATGTGGAAGTGCTCGGAAGGGTAAGGTGTAGTGACGACCGTATGGTAAGATGTCTAATTAGGCTAGATTTGAGGAGGGACCGCAACGAGGTAGTACGAAAGAAGCCGATGCCGATATTCCGCCCTTAACGAGGAAGACGAGCTTACGACACAGGAAGGCAGCGACAACCTTCCACGCATTATCATGGAGTGTGCAGTAGAAGTCGGGGGCACTATGGCTAGACAGGATACTGGTAAACTTTCCCAGGAGACGAAAGATGTAATCAGGAAACGGCAAACCATGAGAATCTCTACGGCAGCTCACAGAATAGAACTAGCCGAGCTCTCGAAGTTAATCAATAAGCGTAAGACAGCTGACATACGGAAGTATAATATGGAGAGGATCGAATACGCTGTAAAGAACGAGGTAGCCTGAAAGCAGTGAAGAGACGTCTTGGCGTGAGGAAAAATCAGATGTATGCACCTAAGGATAAGTAAGGCAATGTCATCACAAATAGGGATAAAATTGTCACAGTGGCCGAGGAGTTCTACGGGGATCTGTACAGCAGCCGGGACATAGAGGATAATGCCGAACGAGACAGTAGTTCAGAGGAGATAGACATCCCACCAGTAACGACCGAAGAAGTAAGGAAGGCTTTGAAAGAAATGAAAGGGGGTAAAGAACCTGGTGAGGCTCAGATAACAGCAGACCTCTTGAAGGATGGCGGAGAAATTGTACTTGAAAAACTGGCAAGCCTGTATACGCAATGCCTAATGACAGCAATGGTACCGGAATCTTGGAAGAACGCGAACATCATCCTAATCCATAAGAAAGGCGACATGAAGGACTTGAAAAATTACAGGCCGATCAGCTTACTGTCAGTCGTCTACAAGGTATTTACCAAGGTAATCGCTGACCGAATTTCTGCAGTAATGATAAATAACCTCGGGACAGCACAGCAGTTTAGATAGGTGGCGAGGCAGTGGAAGTGGTAAGCGAATATATGTACTTAGGCCAAGTTGTGACCCCAGATCCCAACCATGAGGCAGAGATAATTAGAAGGATCATAATGGGGTGGGGTGCATATGGCAGACATTCTCAGATAATGAATTGCAGCCTACCATTGTCGCTGAAGAAGAAAGTGCATGACAGCTGCATCTTACCGGTACTCACCTACGGGGCAGAAACTTGGAGGCTCACTAAGAGGGTTCAACTTAAATTGAGAACGACTCAGCGGGCAATGGAGCGATAAATGATAGGTGTAACATTAAGGGACAAGAAGAGAGCGGAGTGGGTCAGGGAGCAAACTGGTGTTAAAGACATATTAGTAGAAATTAAGAAGAAGAAATGGACGTGGGCAGGGCATTAATTGCGAAGGCAAGATAACCGCTGGTCATTAAGGGTAACAGAGTGGATCCCAAGAGAAGGCAAGCGTTGCAGGGGGCGGCAGAAAGTTAGATGGGCAGATGAGATCAAGAAGTTTTGGGGATAGATTGGTCACAGTTGGCACAGGACCGAGGTAATTGGAGAATAATGGGGGAGGCCTTTGCCCTGCAGTATGCGTAGATAGGCTGGTGATGATGATGATGATGAACAAAACAAAACTCGACAAGCAAAATTACTTCACACCCGTTTCTGCTGCCGAACGCCGTATAGCTGCGAAGCGACCGCGTCTTAAACCCAGTGCCAATAATACAGTGCAAAGTATCTCATAATGAATCCTCATCGTCTTGATTTCTGAATTGCAGGGGGCAGTTCGTTCCGTCCCTCATCATCTTGCACACGCACGTTTCGTTCCCGGACAAAGATCGCCCTGACTGCCGCATCTTACCAGCGTCCATGCTTCGGTTTCCCGTCGATATTCCTAGGGACGACTTCGGATACGGAACGTCTGTCGTACGTTTACTTCTGCTTTCATACCAGGATTGACAAAGTTCGCAATGGCGCTTAGTAACACAGGACATAACGGATAATCTTCGCACCATTTATATAGCAACTTTCTGTGAAGTTACGCTCCCTGGACCAAACCCCAAAGCCAAAAAAAAATATTACACCCATGTTCACCCAGTTTTTCAGGTGGGGTGCAGGACATTCAGCAGAATTAGGAAAAAACTCGATCTACAAGAGTTTCGATGTTAAAACACGTTACGAATTGCGTAGGAGAGGAACCCATGACTCTGGCCATGTAATCCACGACGGTGATGCTGCGGCACCCTTCCACTGGCAGAACGACAGTTATCATACTGTTGACTGCGTGAGAAGTGACCGTGACTGTCCGTGAGTAGGCCAAGTGTACGTCAGCCACGGGTAGCTCTAGTTCTGGAGAACCTATTTATTTATTTAATTTTATTTATACAATACTGCAGGCCTTGTGCGACGCAAGCAGCTTAAGGTGTGGCCCGACAGCCTGTCAAAGTAATTACCAGTAAAAAACGAGGGAACGAGAGCAAACACGACGATGCAGACAAGATGTAGCAGTACAGAAGTATTTTCAAAGTATCCCTCTGCTTCGCTTTTAAGATCATTTAAGCACGTTTATGTCGCTCTCTCACACCTGCCAGGTCCCTCTATGCGGAGACAAAGCAAACCAGTAAGGTATGTGAAGAAACGACAATGCTTGCGTTGGCGGTAGGCGAAGAATAAGTTGTTTGCCAGGAACCTTATGATGCCCTACGAATGTTCCAGAAACATTCAACACCAGTAAAATTCATTTGACCAACTGCTAAAGAGGATCTGTCATACAAACTTATTGAATTTGAGGTATAGTCTTTGATTTCTACCGCAGTTGCCTTATTTCCCATCCTCGCAATACTGCGCAAATGTCTCTGTTTTAGACCAAATATTATATGTGTGAAACTGTTTTAAATCAATCACTGTACCCGCTTTGCCATACATAAGTGTGGTTAGGTTTATTTTAGATGCCGTTAGGCAGGCTGCACCCTCTCAGAGTCTTTAATTGACGCTCGGCTCTGCTCTGGAGAGGCCTCTTCCGTACGGGTGACGAAATGGAATGTCGCATCCTGGCCACCACCTTCAATGACGGTAGCTGAGTGCGCATGAGTATCAGTCCATGCTTTTCAACTTTCAAGATTGGGGAATCAGCATATCGTATCTCTAATAATGGGGAGCGGCGGCACCTTACGCTGCACAGCAAGCGAGCGGCACGATATTTGGTGACACAAGGCCACACGTAGCATATGGCCAGAAAGCGTAGGAATTCTTTGTAGGCTTGGACATAATTTTGCGCCGTGAGGTCTTTTAGTGTCTTTGTTCATTTAAGGGGGGCTGGAAGGCAAAACTGACTAAGAATGGAAATTTTATTATATTGCCAAAATATTCCGACATTCTTCGAGAACGTCCGCACGAAGTGGCTTTCTGAGATGCGCAGAAGTCTTTTAAACATGGCGCCAAAGGTGGCGCCATGTGGCATCGCCTAGTTACTGCAAGTTTCGTGTTACCCGCAATGGCATTTAGATTGTTATTTTCCTTTAAAAATGCCTAATAACGTTTCTTTTTGTAATAAATTACACATATAGCCCATTGTTGCTGGAATTTCTCGGCTGTTCAGTACATGCCGCAAAGGCGCGGTGTTAGTTGAAATTTTATTGTGCATGCGTTGCAAACTGGTTGCTTATGTCGGTTCGGTCGTCTATATTTCCGTTTGCCCATGAATAATTGGTTGCTTTTTCGCCATATTAGAGGGAGTTTTCATGACTGAAGTCGCCTGCGCTTGCACAATTCCCTCGCTTTCATTATTATTCATGCAAGAAACGACAATTAAAAAAATATATCAAACAACTTTGGAGCGTGATTTCTCGAAACGCCATTTCCACTTAGAAAAGGAACATTTTCCTTTCAACTATTCTGGACTACGAAACCTAATTTTTGTGAATTCTCTATCAATGCTGTCTACCCATTCTTAACCAGGATGAGTATGTACTTACCAAATTTGTTTTTTCATTTAGACTTTTGTCTGTCGAAAATGGATAAAAATTGAGTTTGCGGTATGCAACTATTTTTTTAAACCAATGGTGATTGGCTTTAATATTACTTTGGTTCAGAAGGATCGCTTAGGTATTTAAAACACATGGAAAGTTTTTCAGACCTGTGTCTGTAAAAACATTTCCGAAAATGTTTGTTAACCGGATAAGAAAACTAAAAACCTCTAGACTTTATTTTAAAAACTAATGAATATTTTTGTATAAAATTTTGTGCACGGTTAGTTTATTATGAAATCACAGCCCCCAAAATGTCTAGTTGATTATTCGAAAAGATACGAAGTGAGCTGCAGACGTACTTGAAGTATAACGTTCACCATCCATCCCCCGTTGATGCAGGATGATGTTACTGTGCCTACACAATAAAACATAAAACATGACTGGACCGCTACCACTTTGTCATGTGGTAAGCAGACAGCTGATGTCAACCACTGAGTGAAACTGCGATTGTCGCCTCACACACTAAAAAAAATTCAAACCCTTCTACCCTGTGAAGATACGAGTGTGCGAATCTGTAGCCACATAGGGGTTCCGGTATAGTGGATTCTTATACTATTGTTTTGCTCTGGGTCGGCGTTCCAAGTGAGCGAATTGTTGGAAAGCCGACAGATTCTGAATGGATTCCCAGCAACTCGACGAGATGGAATTTCGCTGGAGGCAACGGAGGCTGCAGATTCTGCAGCATCGGCTTTTCATTGTTTTTGTGCCAATTCCTCTTCTGTGCGCAACGACGCTCCTTCAATTCCCTCTTCTCTTCCTCCTAGTTTACTCTTTTGAATTTGGAATTTGCCCTGCGGCATAATATAGGCATGCATTTACCGAAACGAACAAGTTAGTTTCGTGAAGAGTTTAGGAGTTCTCGGTGAAACGGTCCATGAACGCAGCCTTGTAGGTCAGGAAGCTGGCTAGAGTGGAGACCGGTTGTCCGAAGGTGCCGTAGGCTAACTTGATACCATCCCAGGCAGGTCCACAGCAAGGGCTGGGCGTTCACGTTATGTGTGGAAGAGTCGCCCAAAGGGCAGGTGAGCCCGTATGGGCCGGCGTATTGCTATGGCCAGGAGACAGTCACGGACGGCGTAATGGTAACTCTAACACATAGTCTCCGCAGCTGGACCTCCTGTGACCGAAATAAGTCACCAGGGATGTTTGAACCACACGGGAGTATGAGGGCTCATGCGACTCACCGGAGGTTTTCCTTTTGTCGGTCCAGGGGCCCGGTAGAGTCTTTGAGGAAAGGTAGTAGTGCTCGCATGACGCCCGTCGGGCGAATATCGGTTTGCCCCCTTATTGCAAAGAGAACCAAACTAGTCTAGCCAGCGGCCGCTTGGCAGTAGTCGTTCATGTCAGAGTGCCGCAGTTGTGACGCGTTGACGAAACGCACCCCTCTCCCACAGCAAGTTAAAAACGAACAGCTTATAACTTCACTAGCGCCGTTATCCTCCCCTTGTGAAAATTGGAAAAGAGGCATTCCTGGTTACGAAGGGTACAAAATTTGTGAAGTGATGTCGATGGTGGCAAGGAATTGTGGAGAAGCTGTGCCAAGCAGAGTGGCTTTGCCCGAATAAGAAAGAGGGGGATGTAGACATTGTAACATATCCATTAGATAGTCGCATCCACCTGCTACATTTTGTCGAAAGTGGAGGTTTTCTGTAATTTTACGGACGCGTCGGGAAAGGGACTTGTAAGAGTCCTTACCATGTCAGAACAGCAGCGATGGGTATCCCAATCTTCACCGACTGAACGCCACAGCTCGCCCGCAGCGTGACAACGATCATTTCGTTTGGGCAGCGGCTGATGGTCATGCAATATGAGTTACTCGTTTTATATTATTCGTAGCTATTCCTCCCAATGGACAACTTGGAGAGAAAGGCCTCTTCGCTTATAAATTGAGGGTAATTTGAAAAGAACGATTTTTTGTTTTCATCTTTTTACTTTGAGGCGAAGAAACAATCACTGTGTACTCGGCAACCAAGCAGTGGTAATCTTTTATAATGCATGAATCTTTATCGTGCAATTGTGAGAATCAAAACTTACTGCAGCTCATAGCGTCACATCGAGCAGAGCAGCTGACCAACATGCTGTCACGAAGCAAACTGGCACCGTTAAACCGTTGGCTTCACTGCATACCCACCCTTCCAACACTCAGGGATCCAAGCAGATCCCAAAAAAAACTATTATTGACATGGATGGACCATCTCAGGGGTCGACTTCAGTCGCCTTATGCATATAGTTCTCACCATCTTTGGCCACCTGGGCTAGTGAGGCCTGTGTCAAAGAGTCTGTGCTGAGTAGTGGAGACTCCAGATTCTTATTCTTCATATTTTGGAATGAAATTGGGATTCTTTTTAGGAGTTATCAGAGATTTATCTTCGCAGAACCAAACCGCATGGGAAAGATCTGCAAATTAATGGCATAGAGGGCAGGAATGGGAAAGTTGGACATTGGAAGTTGGGACCAAACTACAGCGTGGCAGCGGTACAGGGAGTGTTCGGCCAGTGGGAAAGGAGCTCTGCACATCCACTACTCATGCAGTACCGATGGGTAGGCATAGAGGCGTTCCCCATGGAAGAACCGTTCAGAAGGTTCTGTAGCATCAATGGGCGGTCATGTCTTAAGTCTGCAAGGAAGAGAAGAAAGATTTTTCTCTATGAGCGATCATAGCGCCGTCCGCTCGCCGCACCGTGCAATGGGCCTCTGGGTTCTACGTGCAGGATTTTCAGCTTCAGCTCACGAAAAAAAAAACACAGACACACAAGAAATGGACAAGCGCTCGTACTATAATAGATTGTCAGTTTTCGTTTCCGTGCACTGAAGTGGAAAATATGGAATAACAACTGCTCAGAACCCCACACTTCATCACGTGAACGTGCAAGAAGAGTCTGCAGCCACATTTAAAAAAGTATGATCAATCGGAATGTGTGAAGGGGAATGGTCAGTGAAGCTTTTCAACACATGATAATGACGTGACACAGAATTTGCTCAGAAGGTATGAGCAAATAATATTTCCCTCGAGCGTGGGCGGCTGTCATTCCTAAGAAGGAGTTTTGAGACTTGTTCAAGACAGACACATGCACCCCTAGCCGTAGATGTTGCGCTTTTGGCGAGCTGTAGCCGTATTGGTCTAGCGAAAGGTTGGTATTTTGGCTAGACGACGCAATAAACGCTCTCCAAATTGCACAGCAACACAAGCGGATACGTTAGTCGCCGCAACGGCGTAGTAGGGGTGGATGCGCAGTACACTGTCATGCTACCCTCGCTTTCATGTACCGTATTTTATGACGCGGGCCCCACTCTTCTCCCTGTGGCTATCTTCGCCCCCGAAAACTCGGAATGAACTTGATATTCAACGCTTTCATGGCGGAAGCGTACGATGTTCTATGCTAGACCGTGGCTAAGCATGTCCATACTCTCACCCTATCCATCTTTCGAGCCCTCCAGTTGGGAAAACGAACAATTATATGCCTTCACTACGGAAACCCTCCGCCCCGCGAATTGGCCCGGTCGGTGGCCGAAGAGTGATCGCTGGCGTTTCCGTCTGCGACGTGAAACTGCACGTAGTGCTCGCTTGACCTTTGTTGCACGTCGAAGGTCAGAGAAGCGCTATCAGAGTTTCCTGTGGTTTGCCTGGAGCGCTAAATCTCGTTTAAAATTTGGCATGCATTGACCAGCGAATTACGCATGTGCACTCATCTAGCTATCTCAACCGCAGCCACAGGGCCGGAAAGAGCCGCGGCAGACGTATTGGCGAGCCGTGGGCTTGCCTCTCCTTTGTTTCGATGCCGCATGCACAACACGAACCAAATGCAAGCTGGACGTTCTCTCCGCGCTCGTTCCTTGCCGCTACAAATCATACACTGGTGTTTTCCTTCTCTCAATCGGTTTAGGAGGAAGCTGCCGGTTTCGCGCAGTCCTTGCGGAGAATCGGCGTTCCCGTCACCATATCATTCACAATGAGAGCTCGCATATATGCTCCCAAAGATCTATTGAGCGCCGGCAACCTGACCAACCAGCTATTCAAGCCGTGCTCGAACCTCTTTGGACTGACAAACGTTTTTTTAGGACACGTACGTACAAACCTTTCCTTGAAGTGCACGTAACCTTGTAAACGGTTGTCAAGGTTCACTGCCAAAAGTGTCACTTATCGGTAGTTCTTATTGTGATTACCGTGAAATGTTTCTTTGAAAAGTCTTCGGACACTGTTGTGTTAAATATAGCTAGCAATTTCCTCCCACGACCTGCTGATTAGAGCTCTTCTGTATACACAGTTGCGAAGTTGCTTGTGCTCTTTCGGAGCGGAGTTTCGCTCCGGAAGGCCGAAAACTTAAATGTCGTAAACTTTTCAGGAACAACAATGCTTAACTACATAAAGCTCCTTTTAAAATAAAAACATTAAATTAGGAAACACTTACTTTTGCACGGTTTTTACGACTTACGGCCACAGCGGAAAGAACTTGAATATTACTCCAACTTTCTGTCGACAGATACCAGACTCGGCAACTTGTTTCGTACTTGCACCTAGCGACTCGGAACCCAGGAGGCCATCCACAGAGCGGTTTTTGATACATGGGGCATATAGACAGTTTGTAAAGGACCTCTATTGAGTACCTGTTATGCAGTTTTTTTCAACACCACTATTTTGGGTGATCTTGAGCGATCTGGAAAGCAGGAGCGCGTTAGTGTGGTCGAAATTGAGCGCTCCAAGTGTTTTCGACGGGTCTCCCGGGAAGTATCTTCAACCGGGCTACAACGGGAACACGGAGTAAAATCAGCAAATCAGGAGAGGGGAACAGCACTTCCTAGGGCGCCAAAATACCGTCACTAGCGTGTGGACAAGGCTTAGCTAGCGGCATCTCTTGCGGGGGAAGACGCTGCGCGGCCGCGCGATCGGTTGTCACTGCGCACACCGGGATAAATTTTGGCCGCTACTATATCGCCCATGAGGTGCCCTGCCATCTTTTTTATAGTCGAAGCTTCCAAGCTTTGTGTTTCGGGATTGTGTTCATTGTGACATTATCTGGTCGCTAGCCCGCGCTTTTCAGAGTGGATCATTTGGCCACCTTATTCTCCGCCGCCTGCAATCGTATCCAGTCGGTTTACTGCAGCCGGTTATTTCTACTGCCTGCATATAGTTCGGCGTAAGGTCACAATAAAACATACACAGACTCAGTTCCATGTGAGATCGCTGTAAGTGTCGCTATCACATCACCGCAACATAGCCGCTAACGCCGTCCTATCTTAACATACCTCAACTTTGTCTTTTGGATACCTAGAAACATGCGAGCTTTGTGCACTATTGCGAGCTTTGTGCACGCTTGCATCCGGTCATTTAGACTGTGAAGGAACCCCGCTTGGCAATAGTGGAAAATGTTACGTTGTTCATTACGGCACCCAGCATCTTCCCTTCATTGTCATGTTTTATGGCATCATCTCTTAAGAGGACATTTGCGCTTCCTCTGTATCCTCGCTAAGATACCCACAAGATAGAGAGAGAGAAAGAGAGAGAGAGAGAGAGATGCGGTAGACATTGTTATTAGGGATAACATGGTTTATGTATAAAAGAAACGGCTTTCTTGGGTGAAATTGGCAACACCTCACGGTTGCGTACGGGACTAAGCTGCAGATTATGCGGTTGGTCCATTGAAAGCTGCATATTGTGTGCTAATTAGGAAGGGTAATTGGTAATGAGACTGCGACTGCTCAGCGCGAGGCCGCCATGGACAGCGCCTGGTCGGGTAATCGGTTGCTTTGGAAACCCCGAGGGCTGCGTGAGGCGGACTGAAGGGATAAGAGATTACTGCGCAACCTTTAGATCCTCTTAGCGTTTCGTAAAGGCAACTATAATTTCTTCGTAGGGTAGTGCACAGCAACTTTGCTGCCATTGTTACCTCTGGTGTTGACCACATGCACTATACCAGATGCTCCAGGATGTCATTGCAGCAGCACAACTACGCACGGGAGAAACACAAGTTGAAGAGACTGTGAGAGCGTGCTCGCATTCAAGGAGGCTACTGTTATCCTGCAGTTAGCTTAGAAACCGCTTGGGTGTTGACATCGCCAAGGTGATCCGATGCTAAGCGCCACCACTATCATTTAGAAAATCATTGATGCAATACAAAGACGGGCACGTTACGTCTAAAATTACAAAGTGGTGCTGAACATTGCGTTTTACCTTTGCGGTATTATCATCGGAACATTTGTTTTGAATGTTGGCGTTTGCAGTTCGGATTATCCAAGCTCATCACCTTTATATGTGTAAAAAAAACGAGATTTCATTACAACCCTCAATATTTGCAGGCCTTGCCTAGTGCTTGTACGGCTGGACTACGGCAGGGATCTGGTTGTTGATGCTTGTATTCATGAATGAGATACTTTTCTCCCCAAAAGTTGGCCATTATGAACAGCCCAGCTTGGCCTTCTTACGCAGTTCTGCGGAGTGTTCGGGCCGACATTCCGGTACCTGCCCGGTGTGGAAGCCACGTTCGCATTTAGAACCGGCCCCCTTCCTCAGATCATCACCTTCGAAACAGAGGGTGTTCTCATTCGTAAGGTATTCTCTTCTCCTATATGCGGGAATTTTATGCCTGGTGCAATTTATGAATGTACCTCAAAAAAGATGTCACATACGACGTTAGAAAACTGTTTTAAACGCACATTCTGACCACAACAAATGGGGCGATAGGTGCTGCGTGCACACATAGGTTTCTTGACAAAACGAGAGACACCGAACAAAGAAACTCCTAAAGCATTCAAAACAACAAACAAGGGACGCCTTGGTCTCGCTACAGAAGCATTCGTACCTTTTCAGCTGCAGTTTCTGCTAGTCAGTGTCTCTCGTTTTACTGCAACATGGTTCATTCCGACCACACGGGTTTCCATCACACCCTCGGGTACACATACAGTTACGCGTACTCAGACAAAGCTTAGCAGCTGTACATGTGCCTTGGCAACAAGATATATTAGGATTCAAGCGAAAGCTTTTTTGCGTTACAAATGGCGTCCTGTCAAAAAACTAATGCATTTCCGCATGCACCAGTTGGTATAAAAAAAGATCTGATGACATCTCTCGACTCACGGCACGGGCATGGATTCGGCTTCCATTGTGTGGAAATGTTTACACAAAAATTGCGTGAAAGGAACTGTCCTAGATAAGAACAAAATGCATGCATTGGCAGTTAAGGTGTACAATTGTATACCATTGTCTCGTAAACCACGTATTGGAGAAAGATTACCTTTTTGATTTGAATGTGGGTTTTAACGCGGCAACACAATGCAGGCGATTAGGCGCGTCGTAGTGGAGGCCTCCGGAATAATGTCGACCACATTACGGATCTTTAGGTGCGCCAAAATCTCGTTCACACCGGCGTTTTTTTTGCGTCTACCAAAATAGCGGCAGCCCCGGCCGGAAATCAAACTCCCGTCCTCGTTCTCAGCAGCACAACCACTGATCCACCGCGGCCGGTGATAAAAGAGATCGTTCGTAAATGCGTTTACTTAGTGCGCAAAAAGTGGTCGCATGGGTTCCTTTTTCGCTTACGATATTCGTCCTTGAGAGTTTGACGATGGTTCGAACCCACTTTCAGCGTAGGTTGGACGCACTTTTAGCTTTCCCGCTTCTCCAAACTTTCTTTAGTGAAGGATGTTAAATTGTTTAAACCTGAACAGGATTAGGTTCGTTTAGATTAGTAGTGGGGTGAGACCCTTGCTCAGTGCTGCTGGAGCTATCAGTTAGTAAAAAAATGAACAAATCTTGCATTGCTTGCCCCAGTGCAGCCAGTGATGGCAACAAAACGCCTGTAGCGTCACGTGGGGAAGGCACAACGGAGATGAACCATTGTAAAAGAGGGTCGCGTATTCAGCGATAGGTGGTCATAGTGTATACTTGCCCAAAACTTGGGCTTGAACTACTCTGGCATCTCACCTTTGAACAAATATTATATCTGAAGAAATGGTATGTCACATTTGAGCATATGATCAACCTGGCGGATATATCCATGTACAATGACAGGCGGCTGTACGGACGTATATCAGCCGTCCGTGTGCATTGAGGCAAAACTATGTTACCTTGAGCCAATCGATAGCTCGGAAAAGACCGAAAAGTAACAGCCGTAACAATCGCTGACAATATGACCCGGCACATTGATTTAACATTTACTTTGATATTTTGAAAAACATGTGTGCATGTTGGCAGCTGCATGAAGGCAGACAGACAAATCGCCTCACATTGGCAAAGTACTGGCAAATATCTGTGCTAGCAAACCCCACAAAACGCGTCAAAAAAAAAACATCGCTGACAATATGACCCGGCACATTGATTTAACATTTACTTTGATATTTTGAAAAACATGTGTGCATGTTGGCAGCTGCATGAAGGCAGACAGACAAATCGCCTCACATTGGCAAAGTACTGGCAAATATCTGTGCTAGCAAACCCCACAAAACGCGTTAAAAAACATATTTTAACCACAAAATACAAAAATGGCTCGCATTCTTTCCCAGCACGTGGCTCAGTCATGAAGACCGACAGTAACAAAAGGTTCGAACAGAAGCCTTGCCAACAGTGGGAACGGGTAAACATCGAATTGAATTCACCAAATCCCAATTCCGTTTATAATAGGACAAGAGAGACGGGAGGTGAACACAGTGAGAGGCTGGCGGGGGAGAAGAGGGCACCAGGCGTGGCAGCGGCAGCAGAAGATTGAGTCTTACGACGACCTTTGCAGCGAAGCGACCAGACTCGCGGCGAATTTTTTAGGCGAAGCTTCGTAAGGTTCACATACGGTCATACAGCGGCGACAAAAGGCGCAGGAGGAAAGCTGGATTTACAAAATAGGTTTCCACACAGGCACATCAGACACTTGAAGATATTAAAAAAAACAAGCGCGAATCCCATGTAACGGGTTGCAGAATCCCTGTTTTCTCTCTTTGTAGAGCCACATCTGGGAATTCAAGTGACGTCACATGGCCATTTGTTGCGGTGTCCTTTACAGTTTTGCTTTGCAACCACCTTCACAGCCTGGATTGGTGCCAATTGTTTTTTTTTTTCGTTCCGCTAGGTTTGCGTGGCGGCGCAATACCTTGGTGTTCCATTTCCAGTCGCCGTGTACGACATCGAAAAAGACAATGAAGATATTTTCGATTGTACCGCCTGGAACATATCACGCAAATCCTTCTCTCGACTGAAGGTATTACGACTACTGCGAGAATTAAGTTCCGGCACGCATTCCTTCCCGACGGATTTGTGTGTGTCCTTATTCCGTAAGTATGCATAAAGTTTGGGTGCTGTCATTTGTTGCTCGAAGTAAAGTTGTAACGCTGCGGAAGAAAAGATTGGAAGCGATCCACGTGACAGGGGAATATGGGACTTGGTACTGTATGCGATAGGAGAGTTTATTTACGAAATAACTTAGGAACTAACGCGTAAACTTCTTTCCCTGACAAAGCTGGCGTGAGCCATTTTCTTACTTTATTATTTGCGACTGATAATTTCTGCCTGCTAAGTGATATTTTTAACGTCATTATCTCGAAGTCTACACAGCTTTTCAGCCTTTAGTTACCATGTGACTCCCTGCTGAAAGACCTCCGCTCTGTGTCATGACAGACGGTATCATGTGCACTAACATGAGTGAAAATCCTGTGACTCACTTGGTACGAATGTGCAGGCTCAATGAGCATGAACTATACAGTTATAACAAAGTTATAGATATAAAAACAAAAGCACTCACTGGGATGATCTCAAGAGCGCTAGGTTACTCTCCTGTTATTGAAAACAAAGTGGTCAACGCCTCTTTTTACATTTATAGTTAGTGATGATGCAGCCATAACATCTGCAAAGCTTAGCCAAGGTAACCAATGCTCACCTTTGGTCCTAGAGGGCAGTTTTTACTTATCGTTCTGTATCATGAGCTCATCCTGCTAATGGCGCTTACGTATTCTCGTGTAGAAGTTTAGAATGACAATATCATCTCATGTAATGAATCCCTAAGCCTAAGGACGGACTCGAATTCAACGCGTTGGTGCGCTTTGAAAACAGATTGCGCTTAATGCGTAACATCATCTTCTTTTTCACACCTTGTCGTTTTTCAGTCACTGCCGGAATTTTAAGGCAGATTATGCGCGATAAATCCCGCAAACGACTCGTGTCATGTTCAAGATACTCGCATTAAGACCGATTTGCGCCGCGCGGAGTGACAGCCGGCTACGGTTGGGAGGCGCAGGTTCAACTTCCGTTGTCGTTATGTTGTCCCCGAGTATAGGACGCTTATATGACGCTTGCTGGCTCACTTGTTTTTATTTGTTTGTATACTCTCATGCCAGAAGAACTGCAGAGCCGAGTGGCCACAAAACGTGTCGAAAATAATAAATGCAAAAGATAAAAACATGCATAAACCAGTTGCCGGCGGAAAACCAAAAAATATATGAAAAAGTAAACCTTCTGTTCAAAGAGACAGAAGAAATAAGTTACAATTGTATACCTTCAGATTAGTACCGCTACAACAATCAAATGTATTTATGTTGGTGATGGGTTCCTTCACATAAAATAGGCAAGTAGAAAAGGCAATTAAGTTGGAGTGACTAAGAAATGTTGCTCAGAGCGGAGTTACGATGAAAAATCTGATGGGAATACAAAGGTGCGAAACTTCAGGGGAGTGCAAAGGCGGTTAAGTAAAGATTAGCTTACATACAAGTAACGATTGATCTACGAAAGAGCCAGGCAAGACATAGGAGGCGCAACGATTTTGTATCGACTAGAATAAATAAGCCGGATCCAAGATTGACGTCGCGCACGCAAGTTTAGTAAAGAGTAATTTTCTATAATCTAACAGCTAATGGTTAGTCGGAGGTAATAGAAGTTTCTCCTTAGGTGACCTTAAGTGTAATTTACGGTTTTTGGGATATAGCTACATCGGTGTTCAAGGCAACATTGTTAAACATATAAATGCCAAAATTTCTTGCATGAAAAAATAGCCTGCATAACGAGAGAAGATAAAGAGGCCTTTTTCTTAAACGTGTAGTTGCACGGCACGTGATGAGAAATACAACTCAAAATTCTCATTGCCTTACCAGTTATAACGAATATCCCCGTTAGCAATATGTCACACTCTCACCAAGTGTGATTCCAGCCAGTCTGAAGAGCCAGATCATAAGCTTTTGTCAGGATTTTAAATTGCACAGCAAAACGTTTATGGACGACGTGAGGGCATCTAGTAGGCTATTACAGCAAAGAAAAAAGTAATTGATTCAGAAGTAGAGCTACAGAACACCCGGACGTTACAGGGTCAATAAGAGAATGGTAGTCCTCATCTTTTACAAACCGAGTGGGTTAAATAAAACACATTTATAGTTCCATCAAACATGTTCAACCCACTGTAACATACGTAAGACCTTTCGGTATAAAAAATGTCCTCAAGTGTCAATATAGCTGCACGTAAGCCTTTTATATTCACCATGGAATGTACTGCACAAAGTATCGGCGATGATCTTTGCCCCGAGTTAATAGTCACCAGCTGATTTTTTATTCTTTCAGATATACGCCAGACCGCAAATGATATAAAAAACGAGGTAAACGCCTTTGCTTATTATATAGCCTTTTCATTCCTGTTTCTCTGATGTTCAAATTCATAGGTCACTTGATCGCGCGAAATAATTGTTTTTTTATATATTTAGAATTTGGCTGAGGGAGGCCTACTCTTTCAATAACCTGTGCTTACGCTACATGCCTTTCATGATAAAATGCTGTTTGTAGCAAAAACACCCGTCTTCTTGTCATCGGTAAAATACTAACGTCATGTGCAAAAGAATTGTGTTGCATTATCCTAGAGTACATTTACTGTACAAAGTCGGCCACATACCGTTCGCGCCGCTTTTTTACAACAAACTAATGACATTCAGCTACTATTCGGTGCACAGTACTGTTCTCAGACCACCCGTTGAATGACATAGCCTTGTGACAGTATATAGTTCACTTTTCTATTACGAAGGAAACCGAAATATAACATTCAGATTTCATTATTATATTCCCACTGCGAGTAAAAAACCTTCGCAACGTCAATAAGAAATTGGCAGTGAGCATGCGCCGGTATGTGCATCTTAATGTTCCCTAAAAATTTTTATACTTCAGGTGCATTCGGGTTAGAGCCCATTGAAATGGGATAATAAGATGGCTCAGGTTAAGTCTTTTTAAACCGACCCATGGCGAACGAAAGCAATACCTAACACGCTGTGTTTCGAGAAAGTTCGCCTTGGCTGAATCGCAGCCTGTCCTCTGCAATATATACTGGGTCATTGAATTCAGCCTTTCGTTGCATACGATGGCATACAAAGCCAGACAGCCCACCCGACGCGCAATGGATGGTGATACTGGGAAACCAAGCGCCGGCAAAGCAGCTCTTTCGTGTTTCTTCACTCGCAATTCCTCTATACTCAGCCAACGCATTGTTTCCCTACATCAATCGTTAAAACCTCGCCTAGTCACGTGGTTCGCGTTACCTGAACCGCATGTGCTGTCGGCCGAATAGCCACTGGGCGATAAGGCGCAGGAGAAGCTGTTGTTTTGTCATCGCTAATCACGTGGTACCGCAGCAGTGAATCTCCGAGCAAGCGCAGCGATAAGGAAGGTGCAGCTTATGGTGTACCGGCTGAAGGTCAGTGTGCGGCCATTAATGACCTTGAGCTGTATGGAGTATTGTAGCTCTCGCTTTAAAATGATTGCCATGGTTGAAAGCTTTTGA
This sequence comes from Haemaphysalis longicornis, assembly GCF_048455015.1. Lineage (NCBI taxonomy): Eukaryota > Metazoa > Arthropoda > Arachnida > Ixodida > Ixodidae > Haemaphysalis > Haemaphysalis longicornis. The sequence goes on along the minus strand of NW_027526385.1, from coordinate 59,758,012 downwards.
ACGAAATTGGTCCACCTAAAGCTCAGTTTTCGTGCCTATAGCGGTGTGAAAGCCTGCATAGTTTCATCGCAAGAGACAACGCAGACGCTGCTCGGCGCAGTTCCCTGTTTAGGCATGAACACACAGTCAACATGCCTAGAGCCAGCGACGTTTTGCATCTTTTTCTGATAAAACGCGTCCTTGTATTTCCCCCCTATCCACCTCACCACTACCATCCCCTGTAACGAACGATCGATTAGATACGTTCACTGCGCAACTGGCCAAGGCCCTTGCTTGACCTTGGCTGAGCACGAAGGTCAGAATGACACTATCAGACTATTGCTGGGTTGGTACCTTAAATTTTCCTCTAAACATAAAAATAGATAGAGCGGGATCGATGAAATGTTTGTAAACTAGAACATATACCTGGTGAATATTCCAGACCGCATTTTTCGAAGCCATAATAATGCTAGAAATTCTTAACCGGGAGTCGTTATATAGTGCGTAATATTGAGTTCTTTCCAGAACGTTATCTCCCAACATGCACCCGCTGGCAGTTTTACTACTAATGATTTCATGCCTTATCTCCACACATGTACCTCTTGGTATGCTTGTCTTCGAGATGCAGGGCTATGTGGCCTAAGCCTTTTAATAAAGCGTTTCTCCTTAATTAAGGGCACCTTATTTATATAGCCTCATTCAAGCCCCCGCCTACCCTTTCTTCATTTCTTGTTCTTTTTTCAGTTCCAAAATAAATTAAACATGCGTGCCGACCTCCTCCCTTTCCTGTTCATTAAACAAAACACTGTGTAGCTGTGCTATAGAATAAAATTCGGTTACAAGTCAGCGCTTGTCCGTTATTTTGTTTTCTGTTGTTTTGTTTCTGCGCTGTTTCTCACTGTAAGCGCGTGCCCGACCGGGAAATGTCTTTGAGAGACCGGCTTGTGTTTTCGTTTGAGGGTTGGACAAAAGACCGCGCCTTGCTTTCCAGTTTTTTGTGGTGACACAACCAAATACAAAATTCAACTAACTGGTCTGTTTTCTGTTTTTTTAGGCCAAATACCCAGATCGGCACATTATTTATGATCGCTCGGCAAAAAAAGTGGGCGAAGACGATGAAAAGTTCAAGCGGTCGTCAAACCTTGACCTTCCGGGTCCTAATGTGGCTCCCTACTCCGTCGAGGTGTCGGAAACAAGAAGCAGAGAGCAACGAAGTGGCCAGCCAAATCCTTGAAAACGTCACATTGCCGCCAACTCGGGCATGCTGGTGTATATACCGGAAGCAACTCGGTAGAGCTGTCACCCTTGTAAAGCACAAAGTCTGAGTTGTCTATTTCAACTTTAGATATGGTTTGCAATGAATACAGCTTCGCTGTTCTGATATGGCCACGTGAATCCACTCAGCAGTGTTAGTGATCTGTTGTGCAAATCTTAGTACTTCACGTTACCTTTTTCTATTACAATAATAAACACCAAACCGTAAAAACAGGTTGGACTTTATCTAAATATGTTCCTCTCAGAAACAGCAGTTGCTTATTAATGCGGAGAATTGCAAAAGCATTCAATCAGGAATCTCCACCCCGTAGACATCCCCACACTAATAATTAGCACCGGAAATGGCGAAGCAATAAGAAGCTCTATTGGTGGAGCTGCCTTAGCGTTTTCAGAACGAGACACTATGGACGAAACTTGTAAGTGTAAAACAATCGTATGCGGCAGCTTTTGCGCTTTTTAAAGCACACCAACTCTATCAGCAAACATTATCAAAGAAAACTTTTACCTGAGCTTTTTATAGTACAAAAAATACCATCTGCGCTATTAGCAATATGGCTGACACTTGGGTCCATGCAGTAAAGATTTAACATTTTGCGGCGCAACTGAGAACAACTAAGAGTAAAATGTATTCAACACATGTGCAGTGATTTATTTGCTCCAAGAAGCTGCAATGTAAAAACGTGTGGGCTTCAAAGGGTACTTTTGAATGCGTTTTTATGAGTTTCAAATTTTATGTGCTAACTGAATGTGCTTAAAGTGATTGTGCCCTTATCGGCGTCTCCCCTAAAGTGAAACCAGGGGAGGGGCGAGGCACGCAGCGTATAACTGTATGATGCGGTTTTGATGATGCCGTTTCCGTGGATGACGCAGTTTAAAATTCTGAAGTGTGTAATAGTTCTTGATGCTGAGCGCTTAGCGTCTTATGCTTTGGCACCTTGGCGTTTTTACACACGGAGATTAAACTGGCGGGTGGAGGTATACAGCTCTGCTGTAAAATTCTCGTGTCTTTGAAGCACGAAGCGTTATAACGCTAGGCATTTGAAAACTAGTGTCCCGGTGTATTCTATGAGTACGCGTTACGTTCTTGCGCGAGCTGTTGGTGAACGAGGGTCCTGGTTGTTTAGTACCCTGACTGCATAAGACGCCGGCAGCCCGAGCCCCTAAAGAGCTTCGCCCCTAAAAACATGATTAGAATGCGGATGCCACATGGGGCTAGTGTATCCAAACACAAAAATTCATTAAAACCGAGGAATCACAAAGAAGCGCGGAGTTATCTTCGGTGACAAGGTATAGAGATTACAAGCAATATCAAAGACGAAGAAACAAAAGCGAAGAAAGAGGCTCAAATGCGACATACAGTGAAGAAGTTCGTAATTGGTATTACCAAGATTTCGCCTTCAACGCCCGCAAACAGACTTATGTTCCACAAGGAAATTTTTTCTGACAACCTAGTTTCCATTCTGCAAAACGGCATTCTTCCAACATGAAAATTTTTCAAATGAAAAAAAAAACACTGAAAACAACAGTCACCAAGTATATCTCACCGCGAATTAAAAACTACCAAAACTGCTCAAATGGGCTTCTTGTAGCCCAATCTGGTTAAAAGAATCACAAAAAAAAATTCCCCCGCATTTCCCCGAGGGGGAGAATGTGAAAGTGCGAATGCACGGTTGTCGGCCCGCTTGCGGCGCTTGCGCTCGGTCCCCGCAGCCCACCCCCTCGCCGCCTTCTCTTCCATCTCTTCCATCGGGTTTGTAGTATCACGTGTACACCACGCAGTTATCAAGCCGCTATAACGCCGCTGAGTCGCCAACGCACGCCGCTGACGACGTAGTTTGAATGCGTTAAAGATATAAGGCGCGTCTAACACTGATATCACCGTCGCGTCTGTGGCTTGGTCGGTAGCGCGTCGCGCTGCGGCCCGCAAAGTCCTCGGATCGAAACCTGGCGCCGGATGCTGTTTTTTAAATGCATAGCATTTTAGTAACGCCTTGTCGTAGTCCGCAGGCGCGCCCTGTCGTAGTCCGCAGGCGCGCCTTGTCGTAGTCCGCAGCCAGGAAGAAATAACAGTTTCCGGCGCCCGGTTTCGAGCCCATGACGCCGCGGGCGGAACGCAAGGTGCCCGGCGCACTACCGACCGAGCCACGAAACCGACACAGATTTCGATGCACCGAAAGCGCCTTATATCCTTCACTCATTTCTCGTTTGTTTCGAAAGCGCCACAAGTTGTCCCGCGCCTCCAAAAGATGGCGACACGGGTCCCGCGATCGAGAGATACGACTTGCCGGCGCACCCCCTCGGAAATGCTGTGCATTTGATCGTGCCCCTCGCGAGGGGGATGTCTTTTTTCTTCAGGGGCAATGGTAGGCTGCCATTCATTATCTGAAAATGCCTGCCAAATGCACCCCACCACGTTCTTATCCTTCTCATTACCTCGGTCACATGGTTTTCTTTAAAGAGCACTGCGGACGCCGCCGCCGACGCCGGCGGTGGATGGTTTGGGGTCGCTTATAAAGAGCATTCGCTCTTAAAATTTTCTAATCCAACTTCGTTGACTCTAAGACAAAATTAGTGCCCTTTGACTTTGTAAAGTGGTATGACCTGCGGAGCTGGACACAGGCCAGGGAGTGCACGAGACAAAACGCGTTTGTTTGTAATTAGCATTGAAGCATACTTCCTAGCCAATTAACTCAATGAAGCATCAGAGCACGCAAGTTTTGCTCTTGAGGACAAACAAAGTTTCCTGCGTCCCTCCCGTGTCGTAAGCATCTTAGTCTTTGTGTACAACACCAACCCACTCCGCTGTGCAGCTAACCACGCGGAACAGGACCCATTGGGCCGCTTGACGTCGGCGTTTAAAGGTCTCTCCAGCACAAAGGACATGTCATCAATCAGTACGAGCATGAAACCTAAAGTGCGCGCGAGCCCAAGCCCCCCCCCCTCTTCTAACTATTCCTCACTCACATCTGTACACGCATACACCACCAACCGCTCCTGTGGGCGTGCTTTGAAGTGACAGACGCGATGCAAAGCGTACCTCTCAAGGCCCTTAGTGAGAAGTGATATTAGCTCACGCAGGCGTTCCAAGCGCGCAACCTCTTGTTCATCCGGGAAGTCTTCGCCGCTACTCGACCATCTCTAACTTGATGTGGTAACAGTGGCGGGAGCAGCTTCCGTTTTTTATATGCAAAGCATCTCTTGCTCTCGGCTCCGTCGTCCGTCGTCCCTCCATCCACCGGCCCAGGAAGACGCCGGCAACACTGCCGCTCCATGAGCTCTTTAAGGGCAAGCGCGCTCGTCTCGTGCCGGCCCAGGAAGACACCGGCAACACTGTCGCTCCAGCTACCAATTAAGAGTAAGACACCACCGGGCGTTCAGCAAGCCGAGCATGACCAGTTGGGGTGTGGACGGCGCAACAACGAGAAGGGAGGGACATAGCCCCATCGCATCTAATAAAATTACACCATCTTCCCGTAGGGGAACCCTGAGTAGTATGGGAAACAGCCATGGGCTCAACGCATTTTCCAATTTCGTAGTTCCGGTAAGTGAAAAGTGTGGTAGTTACCATGAAAACCAAACCAAACGGCAAATATAACGGTAGCTATGTACCTAACGAAAACGACGAACTGAAAACTAATGGGCACTTGAATCGACCCCATGGCTGCTTTGCATACTACTTAGGATTCCCCTACGGGAAGATGGCGTATTTTTTGCCTATTGGCGCTTCTCTTAGGGCCGAGGCTTCTTTAATTCCGGCTGTTGTTCCTCCATGCGAACCACATGCGTCCGTCCTATAACGCTTTAAAACCTGGAACCCCTTCAGCTGTATTCTCGCGTACAAGAATGTGGAGGTCAGTTTCCCTTCCCCTTCATAGGCATCTTTCTGTCTGTGTAACACACCAACCCAGACCGGAACCACTCGATTAAGGAGAAGAGCTGAAAGTTCGCTTTTAGCCGTGAGAGTTCCACGTTTAAATCGGCCACGAGGACTACAGTAGCGGCATGAAGCTTAGCTGTGCGTGCACACCCCTCTCCATCATCCCGAAAACCATGCCCGCATAAACCGCAAACCGGTGATGGTGCATACTGAGTAGTCAGAGACACAAACAAAAATGGCCTGACAAGCAGAAGAAGCGTTTTGGGTTCATGCCGGAGTTCAACCTAGGCAAGTTGCTCTTGCACCAGGTATGGGGTTCGCATTTCTTGTGCAAGATAAAATTGCAGTGAAACTGCGGCGGCCACATTTTCAGGGGCGGCGACAGATTTCCGTCGTTTTTTATGCCCATCCGCGCTTCTGTTTATTTTTTGCAATGATCTAATGACAACTAATTAGCCGACCGCGCTACTTCTCAACGAGGCATCGGTGGAGGCGCAGGGAAAAATCGTTGTGAAAGAGGAGTCAGCAGATGTGAGGATTAGCCCTGGAGCAGCGCCGAGAAAATCGATATCACCTGAATTAAAGCGGGGGGACGGTGGAGAGGGGTGGTTAGACATATACTGTTTCGCAGTAAAAATGGTCGCCATTCCGCCCTGCGAAAGTGGATGTCCAGTGAAGCTGTTTTAAACCACTAAAAATGCTGATGGGGGATTGTATGAAATGTTTCTTGTCGTCTGACCGGGCTTGTCACTTGCGTTCGGGTTCTCTGGCAGCAAATGACGGGTCCTCCTTAGCCACGCACATGCGCTCAGGGTATTTGGCAAGCACCGCCCGTTTTATTCACTCTAGTAGTGCCTAGCTTTCATACATAATCTGCATATATAACTTTGACAGGATCACACGGTGGAAGGGTCATATTGTTCACCGGTGTCTTCCGCAAGGCGGTTCGATTACTTGTTTTCTGGTTTTTTAAAACAAATATTGAGCTATATGCTGTATACCTGATTATCCTAACAAGTGCGCTCGGCGTCTTAGGCGAGAACTGCCGGGTCCTGCCGCGATTTTTTCTTACATCCTCCTTCTCATCATCATCATCATCAACATCACCCTGGTTGTGTCCACTGCAGAACAAGAACCTATCCCGAAGATCTCCAACCATGCTTATCGAGTGCTAGTTGAGTCCGTGCTTTCCCACCGAATTTTCGCAAGTCCACTCTACATCGTGTCCTCGGCCGACTCCCACTGTGCTTACGCTCTATTGGAAGCCACTCTGTTAAACGGATGGTCCACCTGTTTTCCCCCCCGCGCATGATGTGACCAGCACATGGCCTTTTGTTTTGATTAATTTGAACTAGATTGTCTCTCACCTTAGTCTGTTCCGTAATCCACGTGACAAGTTTCCTATACCTATTCCTATACCTATGCATCATCTTCATCACAGTCATTATCATCATCTCTTCATCGATTTCATTTTTTCATACATCTGGTGTAGCACGCTAGGTGCCTTGGCCAGGCTAACCTCACTAGTATCATTAAAGACTATTCTGTCTCTCTAGATACCTCAGCATGACCCCTAGAATCGCATCCCCAGAGACCGATGAGCCATTCTGAGTTCCCTTTCAAGTGTTCTAGTACAACCACAGTTTCTGTCCCGTACGTCATTACGGGAAGAACGCACTAGTTGAATATCATCTTTTCGAGGGAGAGATGAAGCTTACTAGTTAGTATGTCTGAATTCTTACCAAAAGCAGCCCACCCAGTGTAAATCTGCGGGTAATTTTTGTTAGGGTTTCTATCAGCAGGTAGGATTTCCCCTAGATGCACGTACCGGCCTTCTGTTCCCGATAATTCGTTGCCTACCTTAAAGCCTCGTGTTTTACTATGCGGATCGAACATTACTATCGATTTGTTTGTTTTTATTTACAAGCCTGCTGCCATACTTTCCCAGGAAAATGCATCTTGATAGCTTTAAAAAAGACGTCAGCGCTAATACTAAAGTGGAAAAGACCCCCGGATTGCACAACGTTACAGCGACTGCCACACACTCACCAGAAGACATTATGGATTATTGGAGACAAGGCTACGAGTGGGCCTTGCCGAGGTGACTTGAAGATCCCACCACCGCTGCCTCGAGTCGATGACGACGAGCTGTTGGAAGTCTACAATGCTGAGGAGGAATTTACGTGCACCACTCGTGGCGACGAAGACGAAGACCTCTTCGGTGCATATGATGATGGTTACTAACACTGCAACTATGCAAGTAAACAATGATACTCAAACCTGTGTGTCCGGAAATGCTCACCTACAACAGCTTCGGCATTCAAGTCTTGAGCGCAAGTGCAAGCTTGCTAAATCTCTAAATGCTTCAAAAGGCCATATAGAAACAGCTCCACTTGGTTCCGTTTGAATGTAGTAGATTTGGGTAACTTACTCAGCTCCATTAAAGCCTCGAAAGACGCTTTTTTAACTGACAGAACGCCAGACACCTGGAAAAACCTATTAACCTATAAAATTGCCCGCTGCAGTGACGTAATGGGGACAGCAGTTACGTCATATAGGCCACCAGTAAAAAGGTAGTAATCAGCGTGTCATCTCCACGTTACCATTCAAGTGCACCTTTGAATTACAGGTTTGAATTACAGTTTTCACTTTGAATGACAGGTTTCACATAGTGATAATTGGTATTCTTATACTGCGGCGGAGACACCGATGTCTTGGAGGCATTCAAATGCGGCTTTCCGCAGTGACGAGGGAAATGGCCACGGTAATAAAAGTCTTTTAGGGTTGGAAAACTGCTGTTGAGCCACTCTACCATCGGTGCGAGGTCATTTCTTACTCGGTCTTATGCATGGCACTCCAGTAAGACATGCTCAGCTGCTTCCTGTGACCCGCCGTTATCGTAGTAAGGATTGGGTGTTTGGCCAAGAGGATATCAGTAACATTTGTGAGAGATGCTTTGAGATGCAAGCGATGAAGCTAAGACTCCCAGCATGGAAATCGCTCCCGCAGCCTCATCGTCAAATCAGGATCGACGGGGTGCAGGAAGGGGTGCTGGCTGTTCGGCCTCTGTGCCCAAGCTGTAGCGTCTTGGCTTCTCCTTACATCCTGGGCTCGAGCCATGGCTTTTCTACCCATTGTACAGCGAAGATGTTCAGCAAATCGTACTTTTTTGAAAGCGCAGTTTAAAATACCAAGAAACAGCCAAGCCCGCGCCCGTGAGGGCGGGCCTTGTGGCGACGTCCTGGTACTAAACAAAACCAAAAAATGCCTAGCGCTCTGTAAGCGTGCCTCGCCACGACTATCTTGCGACCTTAAGCACATTTGCCAAGCCAAGTATACCCACTTAGGGAGATTGGTCAAGATTGTGGCGACAACCCGACAGTTAAAACACCACGAGAATGCACAGCGCTCGTGTTCGCGTGCCTCGCGGCCGCTGCCCAGCGTCACTGGCTCACGTTAGTCGAGCCAGCATACATACTTAAAGAGACTGTCGCAGATTGGCCAAAAGAACTCCAGCGTTTCCCGTAATCGTGGCAAAACTTGCTCGGAACGACAGACTTTAGCGTTCGCCTAATGGTGGCAACACTTGCTCGGAACGAGAGAGACACGACTTAGCGTATGCTCAGCCAAAGTGACATCCAATGATTATCATTTCCAAAAAATGAAAAAGTCCACACTTACAGCCACAATGATAAAGCAAAGTTTACTGTGCAGCGAAGAAGAAACAAATCGGCTGAAATTTTGAACTTAAACTTTAGTGATTGTCGAGAAGACGACGAGAAAATTGTCGAGAAGTCTCACGCGTCAGTTTGAACGTTCCTCATTTTTTTACTCGCGCTATTTTTTATAGCGAAACTGCCTCTTTCTATCAGTTCTACGCCTCCATTTCGCGAATAATAATGCTGTTGTGCCTTAGAGGTCAGTTTAGGTACAGATGGGAGCCGATAACTCGTTTGTTGAAAGTTTCTACATCGCGCCGGAACTGCAGCCCAGGCTGCCCTGACCTGGAAAAGAACTATTGCAGCGGCTGCTGGTATCGAAACTGGCCACTCACATTCAGTGGGTGATGCTTGTGGACAGGAATATTCACGTGGCTAAACTGCAAGCAGTGAATTCACCTCGAACTTCCCACGACCAGCAGATTTTATTGTCTTTGGCGAATCTTTCAAGTGGGTACGTTCAATTTGGGTCTTGTTCGGCCCCGTCAAAGATAGCTAAATCAGCAAATCAGCCGTCACTGACTACTCTAACCAGCAGTGTATGTTAGTATGTATTAGGGATTATTTTAGGTGTCCATAACATTGAGCCTTACGATTTTCCAAGCATCTTGTCAACCTTCGTGTACCGGTCAAACACGTTCGACCTAAATCGTATCAATAGGACTAACGTCGGGCTATCGCATTGCAATGGGGAGTTCCGGCCGCCGCATACGATGCACCCTTGCTAGCATGAATTCAGCAATATTCCTCGCGATCATCGTTGCTGCCCAACCCACAGAAGTCTGAATGCGTTTGAGCCATCACGGCCAACAGGAATTTTAACGACACCGTTGTTATATTGTCACCTAGCCAAAGACGACGCTGCTGTCTTCAAGAAAAAACAAGTTTATTGGAGCGAACTCGTGCTCCCCTAACTACTCAAAGAATACACAGGCGGCGAAACAACAGTTAACAAAGTGTCGTGCGTAGACTGCTGTCGATGATTAGAATGCCGCGTCATCTGCTCAGCGTGAATTTATCACTCGGCGCAAGGGTTTCTGGAACAGTCGAATTGTATCCAGAACACTGTAGATCAGCGAAGGTTATTCTAGGCTGTTTGCGTTAGTTTGGAACGATCTCCCTTTGAGAAGAGAAAACACATCCGGCACAGAAAGAAAGAACAGAAAACGCGCCTCGCTTGGCACACACGACACTGATAACACAGACCGGCGCAGCCGGGTGGCAAAAGCAAAACACAAATAAACAAACCCAATGCATGGTTCGCGGTATTAATCCCCCTGTAAGAGTGCATCGACCCGATACTAACACAAGCGATAATCCGAACAAATAAAAAAATAGAAATCTGTCATCGTGCGTAGAAAGGTTTTAAGCGAACCACGTGGACGACTTCGGGCCGCGTGCGTCGTCGTGATGTTCCGGAAACACCATCGGGGATCACCTCTTAGGTAAAGTGGCCAACACGTTGTAGAATCCGCTAGGGCCCGTTTCTCACTGAGTCCACGTTGTCGGATGGGAGTCCAAACCCACACACGAACCCCCGGGCGGTACTCGGCGTCTCGGCGTCGGAGGTTGTAGCGTCTCACATCCATCAGCTTGAACTCGAGCGAGCTATCGGTGCACGCTGAACTCTCTGCACACTGAAGGTATCCTTGGACGTCTGCGTTGAGGTCGTCTTTTTCCACGCGGGGAAGCCTGGCGTCAAGCATCGTAGCCGGCCGTCTTCTGTAGACAAGCTCGAACGGTGTCATCTGTGTGGTTGCCTGGATAACCGTGTTGTACGCAAACGTGACTGACGGAAGGACTTCGTCCCAAGTCTTATGTTCAATGTCGACGTACATAGACAGCATATCCGCGATTGTCTTGTTCAGGCGTTCCGTTGGTCTGTTCGTTTGGGAGTGGTACGCCGTAGTTCTCCGGTGATCCGTGTTCCTGTAGCGTAAGATTCCTTGCATAAGCTCAGCAGTGAAGGACGTTCCGCGGACCGTGATTAGGACTTCAGGGGCTCCATGTCGCAGCACAATTTGGTTTATGAAGAACTTGGCGACTTCTTGTGCAGTCCCCCTCGGAAGAGCGGTGGTCTCTGCGTAGCGCATCATGTAGTCTGTGGCTACGACAATCCACTTGTTTTGTCATCGTGACGTAGGGAACGGGCCTAGAAGGTCCATTGTCTGTGTCTACGTGTTTCTTCTGGTCCCCTTTGTTTAGCGCCTCAAATTTATTCAGTCAGTCAATTCCGATCTGTTGAAATGGCCTCGACGGGACGGCGATCGGTTGCAGTATTGCGGCGGGTCTTGTCGGCGGAGTTTTTGGTCTCTGGCAGTCACGGCAACTCCGAACGTAGTTGGTGACGTCGGATGTAAGTCGGGGCCAGTAGTACTTCGCCTTGATTTTTGCAATAGTGTGAACTGTTCCGAGATGTCCGGAAGACGGGTCGTCATGCCGCACTTCCAAAATTTCGTCGCGAATGTCTGCGGGTATGACAAGTAAATAATTTCTTCTTATTCCGGGGTTGAAATTCTTCTTCACGAAGGCGGAGTTTTTGAGTGTGAATGCTGGCAAGTTCCTCTTGAACGCCCTAGGCACGGCGACGTTGCGTCCTTCGAGGTAGTCGATCATGACGGGCAGGTCGGGGTAGGCACGCTGCTCGGCGGCTAGGTCGATCTCTGTCACGACTCCGAAGAACGCGCTGTCTTCGTCAGCGTCTTGTGGTGGTGGGTCGACGGGGGCGCGGGACAGGCAGTCGGCGTCGGAGTGTTTCCTGCCGGATTTATAAACGACTGTAACGTCGAACTCCTGCAGGCGCAAGCTCCACCGCCCAAGACGGCCAGACGGGTCCTTCAAATTGGCGACCCAACACAGCGCATAGTGGTCTGTCACAACCATGAACGGTCTGCCATACACGTATGGGCGAAATTCGGAAATTGCCAATATGATAGCCAGCACTCTTTTTCGGAGGCAGAGAAGTTTTTTTCCTCCTTCCACAGACCACGGCTTGCATAGGCGATTACCTTTTCGCAACCGCCTTGCTTTCGGACGAGGACGGCACCCAAACCTATAGCGCTGGCGCCCGTGTGCATTTCCGTTTCGGCGTTTTCGTCGAAATGAGCGAGCACGGGCGGGTTTTTCAGGCGTTGTTGCCGCTCGCAGAATGCTTTTTTCTTGGGCGTTTTCCCAGACGAAAGGGGTGCTATCTTTTGTCAGGCGCGTGAGTGGCTCTGCAATGCGTGCGAAGCTTGGGACGAAGCACCGGTAGTATGAGCGTAGCCCGAGAAATCGTCGCACACTCTTTTAAATGCGAATGCATTTATTAGCCGGGGGTTATCTTGCTCCGTTGGCCGGCGTGCGCCTGCATTCCTCCAGCGCGAGCGCACGTGAGCGCGCGCCTGGTAGTTATGCCTTCGTCGTCGTCGTCGTCGTAAATGCGAATGCATTTCTTAGTTGGGGGTTGTCGTGCTCTGTCAGCGTGCGCCCGCAGTTGTTATCTCTCCGCGCTACTCCTCACCCCTAGCAACAGCTGTGGAGCGCCTAGCAACCGGAGCAGGTGGTAGCTCGGGTGGGAGTAGCGGAGGGCAAGGGGAGAGGACACGCCCAAGGGAACATGATATCGAACGCCGTTGCCACGTCTCCCGTTCGAGACACGTCTCCGTACAAGGACTTGTACACCCTTGCCTACACCGGAGACGGAGTCTTTGTGGTGACCGTGTACCTCGCGCCCAACCTCGCTCGAGACGCCATTGCCGCGCAGCTGGACGCGGCTATAGAAAATGTGCGCGTGCGCTCCAAACCCTCTGACACCGTAGTCTTGGTTGGCGACTTCAACGTTGACGTGCGCAAGAAGAGTGGCGAGTGGCTGGTCGAGTACATGCAGACCAGGCACTCTATGCATTGTCTCTCTGCCGGCTTCGACACGTGCCCCACTACCATTCACGGGAGTTGCATTGATCTGGTCTTTACGCGAAACTGTGACGCGCGTATGCTTCTCAAACACCCTTTGACCGTGCACTTTAGCGATCACAAGGCAGTGATTGTGGCCGTCAGGTACAACGATAACACAAATAAGTGCTGATGAATAAATGATTACGTTCACACTCTAGTCATTAATTACGTCATTACTCGCAACACACTCATCGGTGCACCCAATGCATTCGCATTTCTGCACGATTCCCTTCGGGGAGGTGCGGGGGAATTTTTTTGTCTTTCGGTCTTGGAAGTTCGCTGTGGCTAATGTTTTCGCCGGGTCAGGCAGGACTCCAGCGGCATTAACGACGTGCCCCAAAAATCTGAGTTCCTCGTAAGCGAAGCGGCCCTTTTCGGGCTTCACCGTTAACCCCGACGAGCGACATCATCGAGGTACAGACTCCAACCTTGCAAGGTGTTCGTTGAAAGTCCGGGCGAATACCACAACGTCGTCGAGGTATACGAGGCAGGTGTGCCACTTCAGGCCAGCTAGCACAGTGTCCATGACTCTTTGAAACGTTGCTGGCGCCATGCACAGCCCAAACGGCATCACCTTGAACTCGTATAGACCGTCCGGGGCTATAAATGCAGTCTTCTCTCGGTCTCTCTCGTCCACTTCAATTTGCCAGTAGCCGGGCTTCAGATCCATCGATGAGAAGTACTTCGCGTAGGAGAGGTGGTCGTGGGCGTCGTCGATTTGTGGCAGGGGTTACAAATCCTTTTTGGTGATTTTGTTCAGTCTCCGGTAGTTAATGCAGAGTCTTAAAGTGCCGTCTTTTTTTTTAACGAGTACGACCGCCGCAGCCCACGGACTTTTAGATTGGTGTGTTATGTCGTCGCTGAGCATGTCGTCGACTTGAGTCTGGATGGCTTCGCGCTCGTGTGAAGACAGGCGGTACGGTGACTGTCGATGGCTTCTGGAATCTTCGATTATTATCCGGTGCCTCGCCAGCGGCGTCTGACGTAATTTTGAGTTCGACGAAAAACACTCGCTGTAGCGATGAAGAAAAGCCAGTAACTGCTTCCTTTCTTCTTGCGGTAGCGCCGGATTCATATCGAAAGGATGCGGGATCTTGAAGGCAACGTATCTTCGGGTGCGCCTTCAAAGTCGGCGACTGCGATCACGTCACTTACTTGTTGCGTTTAATCGACGAACGCAATTGCAGCGCCCTTGTTTAAATGCTGGCACTCCTCGCTGAAAGTGGTGACCAAACCTTGGGATCTGCGTTGCTTAAACCGCACAATCCCTCTTGCGACAGACACACCGCGGTCGAGCAGCAACCTTTGGTCACTCTCCACAATAGCGTCGATTATCAGGAGCAGCACCCTCGCAGTAGACGGTGATCATCAAGCTTGCGCTTGGTGGCAGGGTGACATGATCATCGGCGATCCTTGCAGCTCCACGGTGTTCGGGGTTTGGTTCCGGCGTAATGGCGTTATCGGAGGAAAAAGTTATCGAATTGGTCTGCAGATCAATTATTGCGTCGTTGTCCGTTAAAAAGTTCATTCAGAGTATTACGCCCATTCCGGGATGCGCACGTTCCACTTGGTGTCACGAGGTGGACTCCTGCTGCGCGTATGTGCGGAACATCCCATCTGGTCATAACTTTATTCAGCTTAGACGCAAATGGTCCGCTCATTACTGAGTAGTCGGCTCCCGTGTGTACGAGGGCGACTACATCAAAGCCGTCGATGGACACCTTGACGTCGGACGCCGCCTTCCTCGAGTTCCGCGGGTGCGTCGATACGTCGCATCTGGGCTTGTGCGTGTTGACGGTCGGACGCTGTGCGTCGTCGTCGTCTCCTCAGCGGCAGTCTCGGTCACGTCGGGTAGGCGTCGCTCCGTGTAGCTGTCGTCGTGTTCGGGAGTCTCGTCAGGGTAAGGTCGGGTCGTCGGGACGAGGGCATGTCGTGAATCCCGGTCTTCGGCACGTCCTTGCGTCGTTGGAGGATTTCGGGTACGCGTTCACCGTGAGAAACTGCGCAAAAACGAAACAACAAAAAAAATTATACCACCTCCCCGAAGGGAACTATGTGGTGATGCAAAGCATCTCGGCTTACCGTTTCCGCGCGCGAGCTCAACCAGCTTATGCTATGTTCAGAGTACCGACGCAAAAGCCATATCGGGATCTATGGACGTAAAAAAACGGCATGTGAAGCAGTTAGCTTGGTTGAGACGGGAAATGACGTCATTCTCTAAAGGTATTACGACAGTTGCGGTAGCATTGCGAACTCGGCCTTTGTCTTTCCCTGCAAACGCGTCATAGGCATTGTGCTGGTAGCCATAGAGTTTCTTAGTAAGTATACTAGAGAGGAAACTGAGCCTGGTAAGCCATGTCACCGTGGGGGGTTATGGGAAGACCGCCGATTTCGACTTGGGCTTGGCATGACAGTTGGATTCTTAAGCGGTTTTTGTTATTTGCTTTGTTCACGATGCATTAACACGTCTACGAGCGACGAGGAAGCCGAAATCCTGCCTGTTCGGTGGTAGCCGTGTTCGGTGAAACAGCAGGCAGTGCGTGATCGTACGCGAGTTTGGTCATGCCGCAGACGAAGGGCGTGTGAATGAGCGGGTAATATGCCGCCGCGAAATTTGTAGCCGAAGAAAAAAAGAAACAAAACGTACTTCGACGAAGACAAGATACGACAGACACGGGCCCCTGCGGCCGTCCATATCTTGTATTTGCCCACGACTGCTTAACGCCACGTTTTCTTTTAAATGCGGAGCATTTCTTAGGCTGGCGATGTCACTCGTCGATGTTGTCGGCGCCGTCCACACGCTCACTGCGCATGCGTGTCGCGTCGAGGCGCAGGTGCGCGTCTCTCCCCCGTACCCTCCTCGCTCTCAACAACAGGTGCGGCGGTGCGGGAGGAGCGCGTGTACCCCGTGCTCTCCGTCGCTCTCAACAACAGCTGCGGCGGTGCGGGGGGAGCGCGTCTGTGCGCCCATGCGTCGTAGCTACCCGTGCGCTGCGTCGCGCTCAACAGTAACGACGGCAGGGCGTTTACACGTGATAACGGCGTGGTGGGTGCGTGGAAAGTTCGCGCGCTTGTGTACGGAAGTGTGCGCATGCGCGTCTCTCCCCCGTACTCCTCTCCCTAGAACGCGGGAGGTGTGTATATAAGCAGCGGAGCGCGAGTTCGGAATTCAATCAAGGGCGTCTTTGCTTGGCTTTCGCTTGACTTGACGCTTTGCTTGACGGCACCAAGCAATAAAGACAGACTTTAACTTTACACTCCTTGCCTTCGCTTCTTCTTCATTCAATAAATAAGAATAATAAAGACGAAATAACAATTAGGCATTCCCAAACCATACCCAATTACGCAACATTCACGCGATACCCCCACCACTCTGCGACGCATTTACTCGAGTTCCCTTTACACTCCTTGCCTTCGCTTCTTCTTCATTCAATAAATAAGAATATTAAAGACGAAATAACAATTAGGCATTCCCAAACCATACCCAATTGCGCAACATTCACGCGATACCCCCACCACTCTGCGACGCATTTACTCGAGTTGCCCCCGTGGGAAGATGCAGGCGGGTTTTTTTTCCTTCAAGTATCCACCAACTCGCTCAGCAGCAACTCGCTCAGCAGACACGCTCAAAAACATTTCCAAGCTCTTCAAACAACTTATTGTATTAAATAATGGTAATATCCCAAAACAAGAGCTCTAATATGTTTTCCTCAAAATATTAACATTGTTTTTAACTGCCAGATAGCTATGCAGAATAGTAGGCACAATCCCCCCGGAAAAAATACGCTTTACTTCCTTTTTCCTTAGTTTTAAAACAGCCTATTTTATTGGCCACTTACATAATTGCACCATATTCTTCGCTTTTTTGCGGCACTTTATTTAAATTTGCGGTAACTAAAACGTTTTAATCCAAGCCAATGATGAAGCGAAGGCGAGGGCATGATATAATGGCGGTCCATGACGGCACAGACGGCCTTGATGTGAGCAGCATAGACGCTAGCGCCAGATTCCTCTCTAGTGTATATTGTAAGAAAATCTGTGATGGTAACTCCGCATCATGCCAGTTGTGCGGCGATAACGATAAGGTCTAGGATCTGCGGCCACTACTGCCTGTAATACGTGCCTCTGCCGCGACAAAGCGTGCACGCGCAGAAAGCCTGCGTTGAGCGACTCTTTCCGGAGACCGCTGTGCCGAAGTCATACCGTTTGAAGGGTCTAAAATCGTTACGGAAAAACAAGGGACAAACACGCCGAGGCACGCAGTGCGCTACTGTGTGTGTCACCCTTGAAAGTTGTTGTTGTTGTTGTTGTTGTTGTGGTTGTTGTTGTTGTTCCTGGTGAGTTGGCTCATACCCACGTGGATGATTGGCCTAGAATTGGGCGTGAGAAGGGTAATGCGCCCGCTTAAAACACTGGAAACTTATACACCTGGTTATTTATACGCAAAAAGAAAGAAAATGGAATTGGTTGAAAGTTGTAAGTGGATTTTTGAGTAGAACAACTGAGCTTTTTGCACCGGAAAAACTACATGCAAGAATCAAAGCTAACAGGTCAGGCGCCTGGTCTCGAAAACGTATGCATGACCGGCGGCAGCCACCCCTCGGTGACAATATCCCAGTGATGTGGCCCCAAAAGATAGTAGTACGGGCATGGAAATAGGCAGGCCAATTTGTCGCAATGGCTTGGCAAGATGACGTCCCCTCATCATGGAAAACCACGGCAATGCAATAGGAAGTGCTCTAAAGTCTCCTCATCACCGCAGACAGCACATCGGGAGGAGGAGGCTAGACCAGCCCGGTGCATATAAAAGTTGAAAAGTTGAGTTGGGGGACTCGACATCTGAAGCTAGGTAATGTGACCTCGCTTTGTCTAAATTCACAAAACTGGTATTCCAATTATGTTTTAAATGGACATAATCTTCAAAATTAGTGATGATCCCTTCCTGCACTCTTGCTAGGCGTTGGTAGGCACGAAACCTTGCTCCTGCTACATAGTCATAGGTCAACTGGAGGGCTATGCGCCAAGGAATCAGCCTGTTGATTAAGCTGTAACCCTTAGTGACCTGGAACCCAAATGAGGCAGATGTCCCGCAAACGGGAAGGCACAAGGAAGTTGAACGTACGAATAAGAGCGGAATTTCCCGATGAAGACAGAGAAGAGCAAACCTATAAGGAGTCAGTAATTATTGCTACGTTAAGGTGCTGCGGAGGTGCGTCCTTCAAAGCCAGAACTATCGCTAGTAATTCGGCTTGAAATATCGGTGTGAAATCAGGTAAACGCAGTGAGAGGGGCCAGGTAACGTGTGAACTAAAAATTCCCACACCTGCTCGCTCCTCACGCTGGGATACATCTGTTGCAACTATTGCATTATCCTTAAAGCTTGCCAAATGGTCGTTGAGTACTCCTGTTAAAAATCGCGACGTAAGCATTTCAGCGTTACTGAGGAAAATATTATGTAAAGTTAAAGGCGCAGGAGGAACGTCACAGGGCGTTGTCAGTATTGTGGGAATTTTGATACTCAATGGTGAGAGTAACGTCTGGGCATAAACACACTGTGGTCGAATGTACCGAGGCCACCAAGAGCTGAAAAAGGGTGCCGGCTGAGCAACCATCAATGAAAAATATCTGCTCTGTAGAGATTCAAAAATCCTCATAACCGCCAGTGCTGTTAGTAGCCGAAACCGAGACTCCAGGCAGGGAATGCGGGCCTCCAAATACAAGATGTTATTGGCCACGCACCTTGGCAGTCCAAGGCACAATCTCAGTGCACGATGCTCCAACATAATAAGCTTTCTGAGTTTGTAATCTGGTGAACCGCAAAAGAGGGCGCAGCAAAACTCTAAAATGTGACGCATGTACCCCCTGTAAATAAAAAAATTACATCATCTTCCCGAGGGGAACCCTGAGGTGATGCGAAGCATCGCAGTGTTCCAATCCAATCCAATCCAAGCCAAGCCAAGCCAAGCCAAGCCAATCTAATATAATCCAATCTAATGCCCCTCGCGAGAAAGTGTTCGCTATCTGAGAGGAGACGGGGTGAGCGGCGGAGAACACAGCTGGCGCGGCGAGGAGAATGGGGGAGGGGTGGACGCCGACAACAACGCCGGATGGATGCAGGGACAAGGCGAGTGAATGAGATGCGTCGCATCTAAAAGGAAAGTGTCCCTTCTCATTCCAAGACTCCTATGGCTGAGTCTCCGCAACAGTCCAAGTGCCCGTTCCCCTTTGGTCGCGATATGGTTTTTATGAGGGTGCCAATCCATTGTCTGATCATATATTACACCCAAATACTTCAAAGACGCCACCTGAGGAATAGTCGCCTCCTCCCGATACGTCAGGCAGAGGGTAACCGGAGCAGATACCGGAAAAACAATAACAGCGAACTTATTGACGTTAATTTTCAAATTTATGTATGCTAACCACCGTTCGATGGAAAACAAATATGCCTGTAGCATTTGATAAGGAACATGAATGTCCTAGGCTGCAGAGAAAAAGGCTATGTCGTCAGCGTAAACATAAGTACAGACTTCCTGATTTATGGGATTTGAGCTCATTAGAACATTAAATAGGATGGGGGAAAGCACCGAGCCTTGGGGTACGCCCCTTGTCTGATGCAAAGTTGATTTAAAGCCATTTTTTGAAGAAAAGAACGTGCGTCCGATTAAATATTTTTCAATCCATGGAAGAATATACTTGGGTAACCCACATTCTTTAAGTTTGGCTAGCAGTACGCTATATTCCACGCTGCCATACGCTTTAGCAAGATCCAGTGTGGTGAGTGCGCATATCTGTTTGTTTCCGCGCGCAAACTGAATACGGCTCTCCAGGTCAACATGGGCGGACCAAATGGAGCAACCCGGACGGAAGCCAATTTGATGCGGGCTCATAATATTTTTACTGGACAAAAACTGGACTAATCGACCATACAAAATTCCGTCTATTAATTTGCCTAGGTTGCTAGTCAGTGCAATTGGTCGAATATTGTCCGGAATAACACCTAGGCTGGGGTTCTTTAGAAAGAGGACAATTTTTTCAATTTTCCAATCTGCAGGAATCCATGATTTTTCCAATGAAATATTTATAATATTCAATAGATCGTCAGGAGATTCCTCAAACAAAAGCTTTATCGCGGGAGTAGAAACCACATCTGCCCCCGGGAAGGCTCCCGGAAGCCGCATAACAATATCTCCCAACTCTGGCCTCGTGACAGGCGAGAAGTCTACAACTGGTATACTTTCTACGACAATTGGTGATAGTGTAGACGAGAACCTAATTTGTAAGTCCTGGGCGACCTTTTCGATCGTCATTCGAAAAGGTCGGCCTTTTCATTCATCACACGTTTCCACGACTGAAACATCGTTACTGCGATTGTCTAAACTCTTGCGGTTACGCAAGAAAGCAAAGAGAGCACGTCCGTTTTTTTTTTCTATATGAAAGCGCCGAGAAACAATGCGAATGATGCAGTTGCTTGGCCGTAGAGATTGGTCGGCGGAAAATAGCCGAATAATATTTGAAATTTGACCAGTTATCGGGACTCTGATTATGAATGAACTTCTTCCACGCTGCCTTCCTACGCCGATAATCTCTAGAACAGTCGTGATCCCACCAGGGTCTTATACCCTTATTCTTTGCAGAGGCAACAATGAATTCAGACTTCTTTAGTGAGTTTTTCAATGCGGCTGTTACCTTCTTAGCCCTATTTTCCTCAGACTCATTCGGTACCGATGTGATAACCGAATGCAATTTCTTTTTCATAACTTCATAATTTACCAACATCCGCAATACCCCTTCCGGTGTACTTGGAGAGAGCTACATGAAAAACTACTGGTATGTGGTCGCTATTTGTGGGGCAATCGACAGTACTCCACGAAGAGACGGAAACACCCTTTGCAAATGTTAAATCCAAGACAGATCGCATTCGGCAACGGAGAAATGTCGCCCTACCTGTGTTATAACAAAGAAGATTGTTGGGGGACATCCATTCTAATAACCGCCAGCCACAGGTATCTGTTTTAAAACCCCAACTGACGTGATGTGAGTTGAAGTCAGCGGCGATTACGAGGTGTTGCTTACTCGACGATAGAGCAAGATCTAGGGGACCTGTGGTAGTCACTCCGTTAGAGAATTATGCATTACTAAAGAAAAAGAAACGCATCCAGGGAGGCACATATGAATCGCCAGTAGTTCGCAGTCCGGGGACGAGGACTGAAAATACAGTTTGGTTTTATGCACCAGCTCGCCCAAATTATTAAACAGCCTTCTTCCTCCCTCGCTCTTTCTCTCTTCCCTTAAGGACAACCTTATCGTAAGACGTGAAGGATCGCAATATACGCATTTATGTGAATAAGCAAAAAATGGCGTTTGAATTTCTCTTCAAGTTGTTTCCGTGGAGACAATCCAGCCGTGCTAGCCAGGAAGTTTCAGTGTTTTGTTCTAAAGACAACTCTTATTTTTAAGCAATGTTTTATTTGTGACAAAAAAGACACTCTGGTAAATCACTATGGAGTTGTTTTTATCGGTATTGCGGCATTGTTGCAGTAGCTTGCGCGAAAACACATCCTGAAAATAACTGAAGATAAAGATAAGGAAGACGAAGCACGCGTGACCCTGCGGAGGGATTCCCACCGAACCTCAGCGAATACCTTGCCTTGGCGTCTTCTGCTTGATCACCTATGGCAGCTGGACCATTGTCCGGTAAGGACACTTAAAAACTATCGTTGGTACCACGTAGCCACGACAGGACGGTACATTTCTGGTTCAAGCGAAATAAGGAATGCCTGGTGCAGATCGCGTGTGCTAGGTTAAGCAGGTGGCAAAACGAATTCATATGGCAGTACGGCTTAGTTGTTTTGTTCATATTTTATTGCTCTTTCAGTTAAAAGATTCCCCTCTCTAGTCTTTTTACTCTTTCTTGTTCCTATGTTTTCACGACTAATCTGCTAATCAATTAACCGAACTCTTCTCTCGCATATACTGAATATTTGGTGAACGTTTCCGTCGCAGCTAAAGAAATAGCGTCTCAAGACTGTTGCACTCCTCTGCTTTTGAACCTATTAAGAATTAGTGTCTTTCCACTCCTTCAAGAATGGCAACAAGCGAATATTGGCGCAGTGCAAGGAGTGCATGAAACAGAGCACGTTTATTTGTGATTTGCGATTGAGCATACTTCTCAGCTAATTAGATGAATGATACTTGGAAGGGACCTAGAGTTTTACTTTAGTGGAAATTTGGCTGTCCGTTCCCCTCACGCGTCGCTGGCATCTTACAGCTTTGTAACACCCCAACCCAAACCATTCGACCAAGGAGGACGGTAGTGAGAGGA
The DNA here is from genome assembly GCF_048455015.1 of Haemaphysalis longicornis. Lineage (NCBI taxonomy): Eukaryota > Metazoa > Arthropoda > Arachnida > Ixodida > Ixodidae > Haemaphysalis > Haemaphysalis longicornis. The sequence goes on along the minus strand of NW_027526385.1, from coordinate 59,735,904 downwards.
TCACGTAGCGGTGATGGCGGGAAGGTGGACTGCACCTGTATGTGCACCCTCCCCCCTTCCTAAATGCACACAAAAGATGTTAGGGGGAAGATAAACACAGCGCGTGCCGAGCAGTATACACCCTATACAGCGAACAGTTGCGATGACCTTCAAAAGGTTACTCTAGCTGCTACTCGCCTCGACTGCCCTTTAAAACGCGGCAATTTCGGTTGTAAATGCTGCTTGATGAAGCGGCAGGGGGGACCTCAAGATCTGGGACGAATCGCCATGCGCCCGTCTCAGTGAACGCAGCTTCACATTGTACTGTCTGTCTGAAAAACTTTAATGCTGGTATATACAGGGAAGATGTTTGAGGTGGCCCGGAGGGCGCCACCTCTCACAATCACTAGGTGGGCTCCTCATTACAGAAGCCCATTGGCGATCGCCGCGGCTCGGGCTCGGTCGACCAGGGCCTTCTGGCTCACTAAGTCGGAGCAGCCGAGCAGGGCTGCCTCCCAGTCCTCCCGGGTGGGGTTTGGTTTTGGGGCGAGCTTCGGAGTTGATTGGCATGCCCACACCATGTGGAAGATGTCCGAATACTTCTCCGCACAGTACGGGCATTGTCCTGTATAGGCAGGATCAAAGTGTTTTAAAACTGCCGGGCACAGCAGTGTTTTGGTGTAAAGACGAAGGAGGGTGCGTTCCTCTGCCTTTGTAAGGCCCTTACAGGGCTTAGGATAAATTGCGTGGCCGAATAGGTATAATTCAGTAATTTCTCGAAAAGTGAGGGCCGGCTTGGGTTCGGGATCTATTTCGGAAGGGTCTGAAGACGTTGCTCGGAGAGTGAGCGCGCGGGCTGCGGCGACTGCCGTTTCGTTGCCTTCGAGGCCCATGTGAGCAGGAGCCCATACGATCGTTCGAGACGCGGGGGCCCCGAGATAGTCACTATTTTGAAGGATGCGATACGCGAAGTGAGGAATGTACCCCTGTTCAATGTTTCTGCAGGCCCCTCTCTAATCGGTGATGATGACTCGGGACTCCTGGTCTGCGGCTGCTAGCGCGATGGCGACTTCCTCCGCGTGTGTTATGTGTTGAGCTCTGAATGTTAGGCCATTTACCGCGACGTTTTGGTGGACGACTGCGGCCGTGCACCACCCCCCATGGCCGGAGGCGTCCACGTAAAAGATTCCGTGCTTGTTCCCATAGTGGCGGGCAAGTGCCTCCACCCGCGCCAGGCGCCTGCCACTGTGGTCGTCACGTGTCATGTTGGCCGGAAGAGGGCGCACGTGCAGGGCGTATCTCCAGACTTCGGGGGTGCGTACGCGCTCTTCCGTTAGTGTTGTGTGGTGGATGTGTAGTCGGGCTAATAGGCGACGTCCCGACGGCGTCTTTGAAAGTCTTGTATATTGATTAGTCAAGTGTGCCTCCCGGAGCTCCGCGAAAGTGTTTACCATCCCCAGGCCCATGAGGCGCTGGTTTGACGTGTTTATTGGGAGGTCGAGGGCACGCTTGTACATCTTTCTGAGAATTACTTCGAGGGCGTTCTCGTCAAACTTGCGCACGTGGAGGTAAGGAGTCGAGTAGAGGACTCGACTGATCACGAATGCATGCGCCAGCCGCAAGGCATCTTTGCACCGTAATCCCCCGCGTTGGTTAGAAACCCGGCGGACCATCCGGCCCACCTGGTCCCCCACCTTACGCAGTTTGGCTATTGTTGTATCTACCCGTCGATGTTTGTGGATAAAGAGGCCAAGTACTCTAATCTCATCGTGTTCGGGTATCGGGCCGCTGGCCAGGGAGAGTTTCATTGTGGTGGTGCACTTTGGCGATGGGCGAATGTGCACAAATGCGGATTTGGACGGGGAGCATTGAAGGCCGCAGCGGCGGGCGTAGGCGTCCACAATTTCCGCCGCTTGCTGCAGGTTGGCCTCAATGTCTCCAACCGATCCGTGTTTGGCCCAGATGGTAATGTCGTCGGCGTACAGCGCATGCTGGACGCCTTCGACCTTCGCCAGCTGAGCCGGAAGTTTCATCATAGCCAGATTGAAAAGTAACGGCTAGAGGACCGCGCCCTGTGGGGTTCCTCTCGTTCCCATTTGATAGGGGCCGTGTTCTTCGTCTTGTATTCGGATGAAAGATTGACGATCCGCGAGAAATTGCTTGATATACCGAAAGGTGTTATGTCCACAGTCGGTCTGGGAGAGATGTTGCAGGATAATTTCGTGTGTGACGTTGTCGAAAGCCCCCTTCAAGTCTAGGGCGAGTATTGCCTTATCGTTGAGGGGGTATTCGACAGGGTTGAGAATTTCTCGGTCGAGTTGAAGCAGAACATCCTGCGCGGACCGGTGCGGGCGGAAACCGAACATGGTGTCTGCGAATGCATTTTGGTTTTCCAGAAACAGAGACAGCCTGTCCCGCACCATGGTCTCCATCAGCTTTCCCGCACAAGACGTGAGGGAGATGGGGCGGAGGTTGTCCGTGTTTATGGCTTTGCCGGCTTTCGGAATGAAAGTTACCAGGGCGGTCTTCCATTCGATTGGGAGGGGTGCCTCACCAAGCCTCCCAAATTTTTAATAATTGGCGGTGAGATCTTTGAGTGGCGCCCCCTGGCTCTGACGTCGGCTTAGGGATTCGCGCCGCTGTCGTCTGCAACACTCCGCTTGTGAGGGGCAACAGCGCCTGGGCTAGAAATCGCCCGCTTCGTTGCTGTAGTGCGTTAAAAAGCGTATTTCTAGCGACTCAGTTATTTTGCCAGCTTCTGACGCATCTGAATAATTTGAAGCTGTACCCCCACAAGTTTGCAACACACGAAGAGATAGAGAACAACTTTCTTCAGAGTATCGGTCAGAAGATCGTGTGTAACTTGTCCTTTCTTGCTTATTCGCGAGGATCAACGATCAGAGCTTCTCGATAAGTATTCAAAATGCGTAGGCTTCCCTGCAGTATTTTTGAGATGCTCTTATGAAGACTCAACAGTCTAATATTACGTACCAAGCAGCGGCCTATACACGCTCATCGCACAGCAGGAAATAAAGCGGCTTTCTTCTGTTTCTTTCGTTGTTGTCTTGTATCGGATTAATTATTCTTGCTTTTTTTTCTGCCCAACGCATTAATGTTTCTGCGCCGTCACCAACTTCTTATTAGGAGGTTTCGGGATGTTTGGGAGCCTCACAAAGGTCGTGTGGATATTTCCTTCATTTTGTATGGCATACATTCCCTTCTTCACAAATTGGCTTTCATTACGGCTGCGTGCAAGAAGGTGCATATCCGCAGCGTGCTTTGTTTATTCACATGCAAATACAATGAGAAGGTTTGTGCTACGCCACCGCGATCGCGCCATAAACAACGTGGTTCACAGTACTCGAAGGTGGCTTTTGTGCTGCGAATTTCTATCGTAATTATATAGTTATCATAACGAACTGACTCTCAACTCGAACAATGATGACATGATTACGGATTTGAAGGCATGATATACTCGCTAACTAACGTAATAAATAGTATACCTGCATATATTACAAGACTCGAAACCGAAGAAGAATTCCAAGTAGCTCTTTATTGCTTTTCAACCCTTTCAGGCGCGAAGAACAAATCCTATTCTACTCGGGATGGCGTTCTATGATTGGAAGAAAATTACTTTTACTCTCTTGTCCTGGACTGAGGACCCGGCCCACTAACCAGATCAATTTAATTATTAAACAAAGTTTTCCCCTCCTCCTATTACTCCTTCTCCTCCCCTTGAGTGCAGTTTTCCTATAACGCATATCCGAATTTCGGGAAGATATGGCTGAGCAAAATGTTCCAAAATATCCCTCCAGGTCTTAACAAACATATATGTTTTACAATAAATTTAACGAAGACGTGTCTCGTTTCGCTCAATAAACCTCCATACTGGTTAGATGCCTGGTATAGACTCAGCACGCGCGTATATACAAACTGGGTTATTTGGAACTCAACCTGCAGTTTTTGCAGTCTATACTGCATGTCGGCAAACTTTCATGCCTTGACAACGTAAAGTGATGTGACAAAACGCGTTCGAGCGTTCGGCAAGGTTGCAAAAACTGTTTTACCTTACATATGATTACCGGGAATCGTGATGCCTTCTGCCGAAGCCGACAGCCCTGAAGGCCTAGAATTTGTTTTGGTCTTCCATTTTCGCTGTTGTCCGTTATTAGCAGCTCACTGTTCCTTTTGTTCGAATGCTTACATGAGAAGCTGACGCCTGGCTCCGACTCTTCGCGCTCCGCACAGGACCGGCTTCGCAAGGAATGGGGTGGCGCCGGCAATGTTTCTCCCGTAGCGGTATCCAAAACTATACTTTAATTGACACCATGAGCTAGTGTATGCGATTTTGAGCCTATTATTGTGATAAAAAGTTACCCACACGCCAATTCTGGTGCGGACAAGCATCAGACGTTGACCGAGCGCAAAGAAACAGCAGGGAGAGCGATCCTGGGCGAAGCAGACGACAAATGCGAGAATCCCTAAGCTGACGTCACGGAGGCGCGCTTCGCAGCGCCGCCTGTGTTCGCGCTCATGGCCAATATAGCAGGAGCAACGACCGATCGGCATGTCAGCGCCGTATCACGGTGTTCACCGGCAAAACAGGCGAGGGCACACGCACGCCCATAGAACTATCTGCTGTCAGAGCGACGTCTACTCCGCTGTTGTTCTCAGGGCAGGCAACACACCCCCTGTTTTTCTTATCTTGCAAGGCCGTTTCGCTACCACAAAAGGTAGCTAAGCAGCGTCGGACACAAAGTCACTCAGACGCAGTAGCATGGTGTACCACTCTCACGAAAACAGCGTAGCAGACGACACTCATACAGCTGATTGCCCGATGCGCGTGCGCGTACTCTCGCCTATTTCGCTGCTGAACACCGTGATAAGGCGCTGACATGCCGGTGGGTCGTCGCCCCCGCTATGTTATTAAAAGTTTGGGAGGCTGTACGTGTGTGCGGCCTTTCGCAATGCGCCGCTTTCTGCATTGTCAGCCCGACACGCCGACCAGGCGTGGCTGGGATGCCATTTTTGAACGCATGAATTTCGTTCGGAGAACATCGGCAAGAGTCTTTTTTCAGACCATAACGGAAGGCCGCTGGCAGGCGTAGTATAGCCCCCACTAATCTCCTTCGGAGCGCTTGTTCTAAAGCACGCACCCGGTGGCGTTAACGCTTTGAGTGCGTGTCGTCACGACGAAACGAGTCAGCCTGTCTGTTTAATCTAGCCAACCGGAGTGGTAACTTCCAGACTTTTCTAGTTTTGGCTAGCGCATATCAGCTTCGCTGCGGCGCAGGATATCTGGTCTAGCGCTGCTTGAAGTGCACTAAACACCTTTCATCGAACGGCCGGCATCCCCAGAGCCGCGCTGTTTGGCGCTGCAACTAACCCATCCTTCCTAGTCGTGACAAGCGCAGTAACCTGGCTTTACTAAGCTTTGAATGTGTTTCGTTGCACTTCATGCCTCTATTATACACGCTAGTGAAACCAGAGCTAAGCCATAGCTGAAGTTGCCTTGCGCCAGAGGCTACACCTCCGACGGTATTTTGAACTCTGATAATAATCCGTGTGCGAACGAATCCTTGTATGCTTGTGAGATAAAAGTGCGGCAACCGGCGTCTCAAAGGCGTCTCATTTATATCGGGCATCAGCATCCTTTTTGAGGTAGAGGGACGCGTTGCATGAAAGTGGCATGGCAACGGCTGGGCGGCAGATTTGAGGAGGGTGGATTTTTTTATTTCATTGATTGATTCAGGGGTTTAACGCTTCGAAGGAACACAGGCGATGAGACGCGCCATAGTATAGGGCTCCGGATTAGATTTGACCGTCTGAGGATTTTGAACGTGTGCTGAAAGATCGTACACACGGGGGTTTTTCTTTTCGCCCTACACTAGACAAGCGGCCGCGGCGGCCGGGAAGTGACGCCTCGTCCTCGTGCTCACCAGCACAACGCCTTAGCCATTGAGCCACCGCGGATTTTAGATGCGACGCTGAGAGCATTTCTTGTCGGCGGCCCTGTCCTTCCTGCGTGCGTCCGTTGCTGTTGTCCGCATGCGTCTGTTGTTGTTGTCCGCGTGCGTCCGTTGTTCGCAGCCACTCTCCCCCTCTCCTCTCCGATAGCGAACACTCTCTCACAAGGGGCATTGGATTGGATTCGATTGGCTTGGCTTGGCTTGACTTGGATTGGATTGTATTTGGATTGGATTGGATTAAAGTGGATTGTGTTGGATTGTGTTGCGTCAGAGCCGCGACACTCTCTCCTCTCCTTCGGGCGCGCTGCGCATATAACCGGTGTGCCGCTCTAAGGCGGCCTTTTGGTCGACGGTTGCTCTCCGCTTGTGCTTGAACCCCCCCTCAGCGTCGCATCACACCAGGGTTCCCGCGAAGGGAGGTGGGCGTAATTTTTTTTGGGCAGCGAAGCTGTCTAGCAAATCGCAATTTTTCTCTTCCACGGTTAAAAATACCAAGAAAATACCGAGCAGGCGCAGGTTCGCGCGTGAGTCGCGGCGACCGCCCGAACGTTAAAAAACCAAGAATATGCCGAGCGCTTGTGTAAGCATGCATCTCGGCGACCGACGAGTGTCCCCGGCGTCCGTTTGTCAAACCAAGCCTACACTTAGTGAGATTGGCCAAGTTAGGCAAGAAGAGATATCTCGAGCGTTCGCTGTAATCGTGGCCACTCTGGCTCGAAACGAGAAAGACACACCATAGAGCACGCCTCTCCAAGGTGATGCCCAACGACGATTATACCAACAAAATGAAGGACGCCTACACTTACAGGAACAATGATAGAATAGAGGGCGTTGCGGCAGCGAATAAGAAGCAAATCGGCTGCAATCTTGGACTGAAATCGTCCTGATTGTCGTGAAGGTTGCCTACAGCTTCGTTACCTTCAAGTCTTAGCGTTAGGTCGGGTTCAGAGTGTTGCCTCAACTGTCGTAATATCTTTAAAGGATGACGTCATTTCACGTCTCATCCAACCTAACTGCGTGACACGCCGTCTTTACCTTCATAGCTCACAATATGGATGTTACGTCGGTACTCTTAACCTGGCCTTATTGTGAGTTTCCTTCAGTTTTGTGGGGTAGGTGCAAAGAAAACTGAGGGCGCTATCTGGCTAAGTGTGAAGATGAGAAGCAATTCCGACATCAAGCAATCTTGGTCTGTTCCTGTCTGAACCAACTTCAAGTTAGAATTGACGTGCCAGTCACCAGAAGCGACAACGGATGGGGGAATTGGACATCGTGCCGGGGCCGCATAATACTGTCATAATACTGTCATGCCTGTGGCCTGCAAGCCCCAGGATGCCCCCCTTGATGCGCAGGGATTCTGTGCACGTAGAAATAGAAAAAAATTGCGCCCCTCCACCCTGTGAATGCGGTTGGAAAGCAAAGCTGTAAACGGCAACCACAACGATTACCCATGCGACGCCATTTAAATTCAGTCACGTCGTTCTACAAATACTTAAACTGGAGAGACGTAAAATGCACTTAACCACACCCTTTATTACTTCCAAGAGATGTTCTTTGCTCAGGTTTAATGAATGCATGATTCATGAAGAATGGTGATTGGTTGAGTTGTATTGGTGTAGCACCTGAGTGGAAACCTATATATAAAATTAAAGGAAGCTCTAACCCGGTGTTAGACGATTTCACTTCTCCGGCTCTGCTGCCTCAGACGGAGGGGACGAGATCGGTGGCCGAGATGGTGGAGGAGGATGAGAAGAACAAGGAGGCGGAGGACAAGGAAGGAGAGGAGGAGGAAATACCTCTATTCAGAATTCTGAACGGCCAGCAGTGCGGCCAAAAAGAGTGGTTCTTTCTTCACTGGAGCCCATATTTAGTCCGCGCCGCCTGTGCTTTGTCCACCAACTGAAGCGAGTAGGCAGACAGGGGCTCGACAGCAGCATCTCCCATTTCTCTTGTTGGGTAGATGATGGAAAGAGAGGGGGGTGCTCAAGGCTAAATTCTCACCCCACGAATATGTGGTGGAGTGTTCCTACTTCTGAGCAATATTTACATTGAGCGTCACAGTGATTCGGGTGCATTAAGCGAAGACGCGTCAGGTAGGGGAAGAAGTCGGATTGCATCTGCCATAGGGTAGTTTTTTTTCTCTGCGACCAAAAAGAGTGGTTCTTTCTTTACTGGAGCCCATATTTAGTCCGCGCCGCCTGTGCTTTGTCCACCAACTGAAGCGAGTAGGCAGACAGGGGCTCGACAGCAGCATCTCCCATTTCACCTTGTTGGGTAGATGATGGAAAGAGAGGGGGGTGCTCAAGGCTAAATTCTCACCCCACGAATATGTGGTGGAGTGTTCCTACTTCTGAGCAATATTTACATTGAGCGTCACAGTGATTCGGGTGCATTAAGCGAAGACGCGTCAGGTAGGGGAAGAAGTCGGATTGCATCTGCCATAGGGTAGTTTTTTTTCTCTGGAAAGGTGAGGGTAAGGAAAAGGTTGGGTCTGTCTCTGAAGGTGATAATGTTGGGTTATTTCCCTGAATGAGACAAGCGGGTGAATGTCCTCGTGCAGCTCCATAGCACGGGCGTAAAAGCGCAGGCTTGTTGGTGGGCGTATTCGTTGCCCTCTATGGATTCGTGAGCAGGTGTCCAGATGAGCCCAATGCAACCGTTTGGGGAGTGGATTTTAGCACACGCAGTGCACGTCGGGGCACCCAACTCGACTGGCAATTTCGGTATGCTTGTTGGCAATCGGTTACTACCTCCTGAACCCTTGGTTGAGAGCGAGCAAAGGCGATGGCTGCCTCTTCTGCTGCCATCATGTGTTGGGTCTTGAGTGAGGCACACACAAGGAGGTTGGTTGTGGGGGTAGCCACGATGATGGCGTACTGCTGCTCTCGATGTTGGGAAGCGTCAGTGTAGATTACTGCATGATCCCCACAGAAGGTGGTGTTAAGCGCTTGAGCCCGTGCTTGTCGGTGACCCTCGTAGAGTGAGGGGTTCATATTTCTAAGCAAATGGATCATCTCTAGTTCCTGTCGCCAAGAGTGCGGGAGTACATCAAGCGGAGTGACATTCTGTGCTGTCCAGCCAAGCTGGTGAAGGATGCGGCAACCCACCGCAGTTTTGCTCATTTGGAGCTTCTGGCTATAGAAAGATGACCCTCTATCAGCTGTTCCATAGTGATGTGGAGCCCCGTGCTAAGCAGCCTCTCTGTGGACGCACTCAGGGGAAGAATGGCCTGCTCAACCACCTTTCTAATCATTATATAAAGCATCTTTATTTCCTCCTTGCCGAGAAGACAGTGGGTTGACGTAAGTGATTCTCGAGGGGACAAAATCTTCAATTAATCGAAAGGTATCGATTCCTTGAGGTCTCGCCTCTTGGTGGCAACTCATCTGATCATGTGTATGGTTTGATTGATGCTGTGTTTGAGGCTGTGTAATGATACCTCTCTCGTGGTGGTGGCCGGGAGATGTAGGTCCAGGATATTGATGCTGGGGCTTGGAGGGATGGCCTCGCCATCAAGGAGTATGTATACTTGAATGTGTTCCTTGATGTGTCGTTTGGCGTGAGGGCGGACAACAAGGGGCTGGTATTTTTTACGTGAACACTGGAGGCCACAGGCTTCAGCACATTGGCGTACTAGAAGTGAGATGTCATGCGTTGGTGTGAGATTCCTTTCATTTTTGTAACTCCTAGCACACGAGTAAGGTGCGTACAGGGCCACTAGACATGCCGCGGGCGGAGCGCACAGCGGCGCGTGAGGTCGCGTGACGTGGCATTAAGCGAGAATGCAGGGGGTAAACCCGTAGATGTGCTTGGTGAGTCCACCACCGGTCTTCCCCGTCTCCGCGTGGACTAGTAGCTAAATCGGTAAGACAACGGGCTCTCGCTTCGTTACGCTATTAGTTCCAGGTTCGATTCCTGGCAGTGCCAGTAAATTATTTTATTTCTTCGCTGGAGTTTTCTGTTGACACCAACGGTCGTGAAATAACCGTTGGGGAGTAGACGTATACATCTTTGCTTTAAAACATGACGCCAAACAGATATGAAATGCGTGAACAGGAGTTCGGGGATGGGCCAGTGAGGACAGCTCTTCAAGAAGATTCATGGGCATTACTTAGCACCAAGTATTCTCTGAAGGTTGGCGCACAATGTATGCGCGTCCGATTAGTTCACATTCAGAAGACACGAAAATATATGCCAAATTCACCCACAAAGAATTTCCGGCATTCGCTGTTGCACCCGGGCTCATTGAAGGGCACGGCGACAACAGCGCCCGAAAAGGCCAGCAATGCCAAGCGATGTCACGTCGTCAAACATGGCTGCACCCAGGCCGCGGCTCTGTAAGCCATCTAATGTCGGTCAGATGTTTGAGTGGCGCCCCTTGGCCCTGACGTCGGCTTTGGGACTAGCGCCGCTCTGGACTGCTACACTCCAGTGGTGAGAGTCAGCGGTGCCTGCGCTAGCAATCGCCCGCTTCGATGCTTTAGCGCATTGAAAAGCGTATTTCTAGTAATTCAGTAATTTTCTCCGGCTTCTGACACATCTAAATAATTTCAAGCTGTATCCCCCACAAGTTTGCAACACACGAGGAGCGAGACAATTTTTTTCAGATCATCGGTCAGAAGACCATGTGTAACTCGTCCTTTCTAGCGTGTTCGCGAAAGTAAACGCTCAGAGCTCCTCGATAAGTGTTCAAAATGCGTAGGCTTCCCTACAGTATTTTTGAGGTGCTCTTATGAAGACTCAACAGTCCACTGCTATACGTGCCAAGCAGCGGGCGCCTACACGTGCATCGCACAGCAGGAAATACGGTGGCTGGCTTCCATTTCTTTCGTTGTTGTTGATTTGTATAAGATATGAATGGTTTTTTTTTGTACCCAACGCATTATTTTTTTGGCACCGTCACAAACGTCTTGTTAAGGTGTTTGGGGATGTTTGGGAAGCTCACAAAGGTCTTGTGGATATTCCGTTCAGTCTGTATGGCATACATTCCCTTCTTCACAAATTGGCTTTCGTTACGGCTGCGTGCAAGAAAGTGCATATCCGCAGCGCGTGCGTTGTTTATTCAAATGCAAATACAATGAGAAGGTTTGTGCTACGCCGCCACGATCACGCCTCAGACAACGTTGTCCAGAGTACTCGAAGGTGGCTTTTGTGCTCCGAATTTCTATCGTAACCATCGTTATCAAAACGAACTGACTCTCAACATGAGAAGTTACGATATGATTACAGTATTGAAACCTTGATATAGTCGTTAACGAACGCATTAAATAGTACAATAAGAAACGAAACCAATGAATATTTCCAAGCACCTCTTCATAGTTTTCTAACGTTTATTTCCAGGCGTAAAGAACACAATTACTCTTACTCTTTCGTCCTGGACTGAGGACCCGGCCCACTAATCATCTCGATTTAACGATTAAATAAAGTTTTCTCCTCCTTCTCCTCTGCAGCTTTTCTGTAACACATATCTGAATATTGAGAAGGTATGGCTGTGTGAAATGTAACGAAACATTCCTCCAGGGAGAGAGAGAGAAACAACTTTATTGACAGTCCGGCATAGGATGGGGGGTGGGGTGAGACGAGCGTGCTAGACAGCCTGGGGCGGCAGCCTACTCATGCCAACCCGTGAGGGTGACGTTTTCGGCTGCTGTCTCGCCAGGATGTCCAGCACGTGCTGGACCACGTCTCTCTGGTCTCCAGGGTCTTGGCTTGTGATCCTCTGCGCATGGCAGGAGGCATTGCTTCGTCTAGTCGGTGTGGGGGTGTGCAGTTCCAGAGCAAGTGTCTCTGGGTGGCTCTTGCTTGTTGATATTGTTGACAGATGTCTGTTGTATATACGGCGGTGCATATGTGTCGTGCCAGTACGGGTGTCCATATAGCCTGTGCTTGTATTTGTCGTAGTGTAGTAGCTTCCTTACGGGTGAGGTCTCGATGGGGGGTGGAAGAGGCATCTATTTGTTCTGTATATTCCTCCAGTTTCTTTGGAACTTGGCCAATAGTTTTTTAAGTGCGAATGCACTTTATAAGCGACCCTGAATTCCGTTGACCGCCGTCCGTCCACATAGAAACAGCTGCGGGTGCGCGCGCTCCTCGTCTTCCTTGGGAACGGGGGGAGACGGCACATACCCACGTGGGAGATTGGCCAGGAATCACCTCGTCTTCCTTGGCAACGGGGGGAGATGGGCGCGCGCTGCCTGGCCGCTTACATGGCACATACCCACGTGGGGGATTGGCCAGGAATCGGGCGTGAGAAGGGCTAATGCACCCGCTTAAAGGAGTACTGACACGAAATTTCAAAGCTGATATCCGCTCTAGCAATCAAGTACAACGACAACACAAATAGGTGTCTGTGAATAAATGCATCTTTCTTTCTTTGTAGTTGTGTGTGTGTGTGTGATCTCTCTTTCGCGAACATTACCGAACCCCGCAAATTATACTCCTGCATTTGCACTTTCACATTCTTCCCCTCGGGGAAATGCGGGGAATTTTCTGGATCATAGTTATGTCGGCAGACTTTCATGCCATGGCAACGTAATGTGATACAATACTTTCGAGCGTTCGTCAATGTTGCAAAAATTTATTTATGTTACGATTATCGGAAATCGTAATGCCTTCTGCCAAAGCCGACATCCGCGAAGGCCTGGAAATTTTTTTGGTCTTGTATTTTCTCTGTTGTCGGCTACTAGCAGCTGGCTGTTACCTTTGTTCGAAATACTGCGTACAACAGAAGCCGACGCCTAGCTTCGACTCTTCGCGCTGCGCACAATACCGGCTTCGCAAAGAATGTGATAACGCCGGCAATGTTTCTTCCGTTGCGGCCTCAAAAACTATACTTCAAATCACACCTTGAGCTAGTGTAGGCAATTTTAAGTCTATTCCTATGATAAAAAGTTACGCACACGCAAAGTGTGGTGCGGACAAGCATCAGACGTCAACCAAGCGCAAAGAAACAGCAGGGAGAGCGAGCCCGAGCGAAGCAGGCTAAAATTGCGAGAATCCCTAAGCGACGTCACGGAGGCGTGCTTCGCAGCGCCGCCCGTGGTCGCGTTCACCGCCAGTACACAATGCAGAAAAGAGGCGGCGGGGATGTAGACGAGCATAAGGTGGCGCTGGCACCATACTTCCTACGCAGATGGTTATGCTTTACCGCGCAAAACATAATGTGCCAAAGCCGGCCTAAATAGGCACGATTACGCCCATTTCTGTTCACCTCTAAACAGAAGCGCTCAGCTGGGACGACATATTTCAAGAGCAATACGAGACATCTTTTATTGAAATTTGGAAGCCCGAGAACTTTCTCATTATTCTTCGGAATTTTTTCTTCAAATGCTGAACACTTTCAACGGTTTTCGAACCACAGGCTGAGTTTTTGTTTTACGCGGGCGCGACTACTGCAGGGTGATTGGACGTACGTTTCGCTGTAAAATGCATAACTGGCGACGCTAACTTACTTGAATGTCACACTAGTTGGAATGTACATCACTGGCGGAAAGAAGCAAAGATGAAGAAATATAAATAAAGATAAACAAAGATAAATCTGGTTGTATAAAACTCGAAATGAGGACCAGCGGAGTAACAAAACTCCCGCGTTTGTAAGCAATTTTCTTAATTGCTGCATATTCTCTTTCTTACCGGAAGCGCAGGGGAAGGGATAATTGGGATATGTTCCTAGGAAAATGTGTTGCCATTTCCCTTTTGCCAGCCTACGTTGAATATAGCGGAGCGTTTAGCGTTGTTTTAGTTTTCTTCCGGGTGGATTGTCAGGCTTCGTCCAGAACTAATAGAGGGAAACAAAAGTTAGGTAGTAACCTTATCGTCCTCTATCTTTATTGCAGTACGGATCTCGGAGGGTAAGTGACCAGTGGCCACTCAGTTGCAATGGCATCTTGCCAATGTACACTGAGAAAAAACTGAACAGCTGAGAATAACCTCTCGTTTTTGTTTTATGACGAACTAAAAAACCCCAAACCCCGGTAACGTAGACCCCCCAAACTCACCAAAAAACCATAATCTCACTGAGGTGTCCAGGTCACCTAATCTAAAGCATTTTAATAGTTCTTTTTGTAACTTCAAGTATTGATGATTCGATTGCCCGACTACCATAGAGAAAAATCCAGTATGGCAAGTGCAGCCTTTGGTTTGAAGTGTAACTGCGTGCATGTGTCTGCCTGAATATTTGTGGCATGTGGTGCCTCCTACGGTAATCCCGTACAGGACGTGTTCGAGCTCATGTTTGATGAGAGGCCGAAGTCAATGGGAGTGAAGCCAGGATTTGCAGGCGAAGAAAGCTTTCCCCTAAACGCAGTGGAGTGGCCGGGAAGTTGTGTTGTACTGTATCACTGGGGCTTTGCTTTTAATAGAGGCCACATTCCAGGGTACCCGGTGTGTGTTTAGTAACCTCAAGATTGGGTTCTTTTTTCGAAGCCAACACTCATGCACATGTGCGGTCTGGCCTGCTATGTGATGTCCAAGTGAAACTAAATTCATCGCTTACCTAGGTTATTATATCCAACCCACTTTCCTGTGTCTAGCTTAGGGCAGTAAGATTGTTTTTGTGTCTGTTTCTCCAGGTGATGAGCCACCCTTGCCACGTGAATCAGGTTTGTTTTTATCATATTTAACCCAACAATGTTTGTAATTGAGACTTTAAAGTGCCCCATAGGCCACTGGGACGTTTGTGTGGGCGTGCGTGCGCTAGCCTGTGCGTCTGTGTGCGTGCGTGTGCGTGTGTGTGTGATGGCGTGTGTGCGCGTGCGTACCTGTGTGTGCTTGCATGTGTGCGTGTGCGCGTGTGTGTGTGCGATTGCGCCTGTTTGCGTGTCTGTGCATGTGTGCATGTGCGTGCGTGTCTCCGTGCGTGCATAGCTGTGTAACAGTACATACGCTAGTGCATAAAGTTGAATATAAGCAGTGTTCAAGTTACACTATGTTTGCAAATTAAGACAACGAAAACTGCGGCATAAGCATGGATGAAATAAGAGTAGACACACACGGTGCTTACTATTATCTTTGGTGCTTTGTCGGGCAACGCAAAAAACGAGATTTGCCACCGGTACATGGAATTTGCTGGCATGGGGAACAGCTATATCGGGAATTTGCTGCCGCCGATAAGCCACGCCATTGCGCAATCTTAGGAGAGAAGAGAGCCGCGCATGGTGATTACTCTCGCTCGAGTAAGATGCGACGGCAGTGGAGGGGAGTATACAATGGGGCTGTAACATACTCCCTGCGTAGATGGCCCTGCGTGCAAACTACAATGGCGGAAAGGCAGGTTATAAAGGCCAAGCTGAAAGTGATTCCCGTAAAGTTGGCTTCACTTTAGGACGTGAATGCATTGCTAGGAAGACATTTGTCGAGTCGCACTATAGGCTATTTTTCATCGAAACATGCAGGTCCTAAGACGTGTGTTTACATTTCATGAATTTTGCTCATATGGGGAAAACGCTTCGTTTTCCCTTGGTCTCCCTCTGCAAACTATCTGCTGCATCCTTGCCATGTACAGATTTGTGGTACAAACGCCACAAGCACCTTCTCTTTGCTCGCCTGGGGTTCTGTGGCCAACGCCATGGACATTATGATACGCATCCATTCTGTTATTCTTTTCTCGCTCCCACGTCGCCTTCTATTCGTACTTTGTTCCTTCTTCTGTTCGCATTCTTCTGTTTCGCTACTGAGCGCCGAAATTGCATTTATGGATAAGACTCTTGAGTGTTACTTTTTCCGTTCTTTACACACCGTTGGCGCAACCTTTTGTTCCCGGCGAAAAACGATTACGGATGCGTAGTGTGACAAGTTCTACTTCCCCGTATCGACTTTCCCCTTTCATTAATTTCGTAGTCTGTGTTTTTCGCACATGCGGCTTTCGCATTTTTTAGTTCATACATAATCCTTCACTCAAATTAAAACTAGTTAGTACTGTGCACCGTGTGTTTCTACTTTTCTTTTTTCAAGCTTTTCCCACAGTTTTTCATTGAATTAGACATAAGTCAACACAGCCGTGAAGACAAAATACAAATTTGGCTCATTAGAAGGTCTCGTTTGCCACAATATTGATGATTCCAATGTTATTGCAAAGTTCTAACAAATAATGCAGATACTGAAGAACGCATGTAAAGCAGGGGGTATTACCCTGTATTTTTCCGGCGACGTCTTCATGACGTATGATAATCTTGTTTTTTTTTTGCGAAGGCGCCTGCAGGGCCCAGCCACCAGAAACATGGCTGGGACGTTGTAGTGGGGCATATAGTTGTTCTAGAGCGCCGCTAGAAAAATCGCGTGCACTCAACCCGCTGACATCTGTTTCTAGAACTAGCCAATAGAATCTCACACCTGCCCATAATACGTCACTGTTTGAGGAAAGTGTTTCTATAATTCTCCCGTTTTTCATTTTGTTATACTTCTTTCGTGGCTGGATGAAGATGAGTCAGTTACCGAATCCAGATACACCTAAATTGAACAAATTTGCATTTTCGGTCATATTACCATGAAATTCTCGTTTACGGAAATTTTAAGACAACGGTTATGTACATGCCTGGTTGTCTGCGTACCACATTAACGGACCCGAGGTAGGCCATTCACGGTGGTCGAACACGAGAGATACTGGGTTTTAAATGAGATAATATTTTGGAGATGAGCGCGAAATTATATCTCAACGTAGCGTACTATCCCATGCCGATACATATGCTTACTCCTATGGCTCATTTAAGTAATATCTGGCCATCGCACAGGGGCTTATTTATTAGAGCTTGTACACCACGACTAAATGCAGCGTTAGAGAGAGAGAGAGAGAGAATAAACATTTATTGAGCATAAGTGCTGATGGCAGGGCACTCGCCCGGTGGAGGGCATCCTTATTCCGGGATACCCAGGCTGCGACTTGCCGTCCAGGCCCTCTTGACCAGTTCTTGCTGGTGTCCAAGGTCCGGATCGACAAGACGAGCCATCCACTGCTCAAAAGTTTGGTAGGGGATTGGGGGTAGGTTTGGAGTTTTTTGGCACTCCCATACCTGGTGGTACAGGGTGCCCGGCGTTGCACAGAAATTGCAAAGGGAGGGATACTGAGTCGGGTAGATGGAATGGAGGAGGGTGCTGTGGGGATAAGAATTCGTCTGCAATCGCCGAAGAGTGGTGGCTTCTTCTCTGCTTAATTGAGGATGAGGTGGTGGGAATACTCTTCTGCCGAGCCTATAATGTCCCAGGACGTCTGAGTACCGGAGAAGTGGGTCCGTTTTGATGTCAGCGGAGAACATTGCGTCTCGGGTAATGGCCCGGTGTATGTACGCGCGGGCAGCGGTGTGAGCCGCCTCATTACCGTCGATGGATTCATGCCCAGGAACCCAGACGATTTCCATATCAGGTAGTTCTGCAATATTTTTCAGAATGGTCAGTGCTGGTGTAGAGATGCGCCCCCGCTGATAACTTCGACATGCCGCTTGCGAGTCAGTTAGTATCGTTATAAAGTCCTCGCTGGTCGTGGCAGCCAGGGCAATTGCAACTTCCTCTGCAGCTTCTGTTGAGGCTGTACGCACAGTCATAGCTGTCATTTCCTGACCGGCCGCGTTAACAACGCAGACGGCGTGTGCTGGGTGATTCGGATATGTGGCTGCGTCGCTGAATCTTGTTGTTGGGTTATTTCCATACTTGGCGTTGACGGCTTGAGCTCTAGCGATGCGGCGTGCCTTGTTATGAACGGGGTGCATGTTTCTTGGTATCGGTAGAACTCGGATGTGCTGTCGAATCTCTAATGGAACACGCATCTTGTGGTCTTGCCTGGGTGGCGTCGCATATCCTAGCTGTCGTAAAGTCGTCCTTCCAGTGTGAGTCAGCTTCAGTCGTTCAAGCTGAGAGGTTCGGTGTGCTTCCTCTATCTCCTCCCAACTAGTATGTATTCCCAGTTGGAGCAACCTTTTCGTTGATGTCTTTGACGGTAGTCCTAAGGCGATCTTGTAAGCTTGTCGAATTATAGTATTCAATCTGGCTTTCTCCGTTGTTTTAAGGGCAAGATAGGGAGTGCCATATGCGATCCTGCTGATGAGCAGTGCCTGTATGATGCGCAGGGTATCCGACTCCAGCAAGCCAAACCTTCTATTCGACACCCGATGTATGAGGTGCATTAGCTGGCTGAGAGTGCGGTTGAGAGGGGCAATTGTATGCATTCCTGATCCATTTTTGGGAATCACAAACCCTAAAATACGCAGATGAGGCACACTGGGAACTGGTTTGCCCTGTATTGTGAGCTCGGGCTCAGGGATGCTTTTCTTCCTCTGCGTAGCTTTCCCAGATGTTAGAGTAAGCAGAGCTGACTTCTCTGGGGCGCATTGTAGTCCTCGGGCTCGAAGGTATTCGTGTGCCTTGTCAATGGCTAGTTGAAGGGCGTCTTGTTGCTCCCCCATTGATCCCGTGGGGGTCCAAAGGGTCAAGTCGTCTGCGTAAAGCGCATGCCGTAGATGCGGGATGTCATTGAGTATTCGAGGGAGATCTTTCATTACTATATTGAATAGGAGCGGTGATATCACCGAACCTTGTGGAGTGCCCTTTGGTATTGTTTTAAATGTTCTTGAACGGAGGTGGCCTATTCCGATGGTTGCCGTGCGTCCTGTCAGGAAGGCCGCAACATAGTTATATAGCCTCTGGCCACAGTCAATTGAGGCTAGTCCACGAAGAATGGCTTGGTGGTTAACATTATCAAAGGCTCCTTTGATATCCAAAGCTAGTATGCATCTTTTGTGTGAATTGGAAAGCCTGTCTATTATTTCTTCTTTAAGTTGCAGCAGGATATCTTGCGTGGATAAATGGGGGCGGAATCCATACATATTTGTTGGGAAATGCCCATTATCTTCGATAAACGGGGAAAGGCGATTTTGTACCATGTGTTCTAATAACTTCCCAACACAAGATGTGAGGGAAATGGGTCGCAGATTTCCTGGGGCTAGTGGCTTACCGGGTTTTGGTATCAATGTAATGTCGGCGTGTTTCCACTGGGATGGGAGTGTTCCGGCAATCCAATGTTCGTTAATGTATTCTAATAGAGCCGCTAACGCCGTGGTGTCCAAATTTCGTAGCAGCTTGTTTGGAATCTTGTCCTTTCCTGGTGTAGTATTCCGGGTCAAGTTTTGGACGACCGCTTCAATTTCAGCGATCGTGAATGGAGCATCCATTTCTTGGTTGGAGCCACCCATGTACGGTTCATGGGGTAGTGGGGCCTTGTCACTTGTGTCTTCCCACGGTTTCTTTATTCTTGCAGGAGATCTTCTTCTGTGCCTTGATAATTGTGAATGAGGCGTTTTAGTTGATGCGACGCGGCTGATTTAGTTTCCTTGCTACCCATTAGAGAGCGAAGGAGATGCCACGTGCGACGAGTTCCAAGGGTGCCCTGGAGAGTCGTGCAAAATTGAGACCAATTTTGTTGACTGAGTTGTCTTGCATAATCGGTGGCTTTCTGGGTCAGGTGAGCGATACGAATACGGAGCTTCCGATTTGTTTTGCGTTTCTTCCACCGTTTAGTGAGACTCCGCCGGGCTTCCCAAAGGTGCATAAGATGGGCATCTATGGCTGGGCAGTCCTGCGTTAATGTGAATTCTTTAGTCTGTTTTTTTTGCGGCTTCCAGCATCTGCTCCGTCCATCTTTCAATTTCATCAATGGGACCTGCTGGTGTCGTCTCTCTAAATTTCCGCCAATCAGTAATTGGGGCTGTTCCTATTTTCCTTTGTTGGGCTGTGTTATGGGGGAGCATCAGCTGTATTATATAATGATCACTGCCCAGCGTTTCTTCCAGGCATTTCCAGATTGGTTCTTTAACACCATAAGTTAACGTCAAATCCGGTGTCGTGTCTCTAGAGACACTATTTCCAATTCTGGTGGGGACATTAATGACATTGCACAAATGTAGGTTATGCTTTCGGATGGCTTCGTATAGCTGCTGGCCTTTTTTGTTATCTCTCGGATAACCCCAGGTAGTATGGTGTGTGTTAAAGTCTCCTACTATTACAAGGGCATGGCCTTTTGTACGTTGCTTTACTGTTTTGAAGAGGAAGTCGATCTCACCGAGTGGTGCAGATGGAGGACTGTATATGTTGAGGATGAAGAGGCTTCCTCGAGTCTTCCTGGGTGGGATGAGTTCGACAAGTGTATAATCCAATGAGGTGAGAAGAGAATGTGTTTGGTCCGTTTGGTTTGCCTGGATGAGGATAGCCGTCCTTGCCTTGGAATCTTCAGTGTATGTTTGGTATCCCCTGAGCTGTATTTCATCTGTCTCCGTTTCTTGCAGTGCAATGACTGTCGGTGCGTGTTGAGATGCAAAAAGTGATAATGAGTGTTTCTTGCTGCGATACGAGCGGCAATTCCACTGCCATATTGTGGTTGGCTCATTCTGGGGGCTTTTAGGGTTCCCCACTCTGGCAAGGTTCCCATTCATCATCGGTTGTCATTCGGCTGGGCGGATTATTGGTGGAAGAGTCCCCGCGTTTTCTGCGATTTTTCCGCTTCACTTCCTCGGCGGCTTCCTGCCTTCGTTCGATTGCTGCAATACGACGTTCAATTTTACTTCCGAGTTCACTGATCAGCGTTTCAAGCCTACTTATATCTAT
This sequence comes from Haemaphysalis longicornis, assembly GCF_048455015.1. Lineage (NCBI taxonomy): Eukaryota > Metazoa > Arthropoda > Arachnida > Ixodida > Ixodidae > Haemaphysalis > Haemaphysalis longicornis. The sequence continues at coordinate 59,715,370 of NW_027526385.1, read as the reverse complement.
CTGTGTTGGTGTCGGTACGCTGGGTGGCCGTTGCGTCACCTCCAGTGTGGTCGCAGTAGGAGCTACGTGTTGCGCTGGCGCCTTCTTGATCGTGTCCAGGTGATTGAGGAGTTCCTCAATGCGTTGCTCTAGTTTTTCCGTGCGGGCTGCCTGTAGCTCTAATTGTTTTCTTAGTTGCTCATTTTCCTTTTCTAGCTGTTGCATTCGAAGATTATCTGCAGTGGGGGCTTGTTGTTCAGGCAATGGCGGAAAATCCTCAGGTACCCTTACTGGGTTAGCTGCAATTGAAGACCAGCTTACATGTGGCGGTGGCTGATGCTGACGTTGGGCATTTTCTTGAACATTCTGGTGATGTAGTTGTTGGGCTGATGGTTGTTGTTGCGGCTGGCGTTGGTATGTTACCGCACTCCTTGCAAGGCGTTCGCGCACGTGAAGTGGTGGTGGAGGCGGACGAAGCTTTTTTCGGCACTCTTTGCTTGCGGTTAGATGCTCGAGTCCACACAGTTTGCATTTCGGTGCGCATGCGTGCTCAGGCGCAGGGTCGCGTTCGTGACACTGGGCGCACACGGTCGCCTCTGGTGTCGGGCAAACGTCCCGGCGGTGTCCGATATCGCCGCACAGCATGCAGCACTGCACAGAGCGACGATATGGTCTGCAGCGAGTGAATAGTCCGTGCGCTCGGATGTGAAATGGCACATGTGGCCCTTCAAACGTTACCACCGCCGATGACGACTGGCCAAGCATTCTGGCTTGCACGATCCTGGGCCCTGTTGATGCGAGAATGTAGGGCAGTTGTTCTGTTGTTGTGCCGGGGTCTAGGCCATGAATCACTCCCTTGACGGTTCCCGGGAAATGCTTGAAGTATGACAGTACCTTGTATGTCACCGCACCGAGTTGAAGCGTGGTTACGTGGTGGAGTGCTTCCGCGCAGTCTTCGTTTGGCGTACTTGCTACAACTAGATTTTGGATTGCTTGCACTTGTATTATCACTTGATGATTAAAAATGCCTTCGGGAATTCCACTGGCCGCCTGCAGGTCGGCCGCAATTTGCCGATCGCTCCACGAAGCCAGGCGCAGCCCGTCGCGAGGTCGATAGATTATTTTATAGTCCGATTCAGGCAGTCGGGGTGCAGGCGAAGCTCGGGGAGGGCTGGTAGGCTTACCCTGCGATGGGGCCACCACAGATGTGTAGTCGGGGTGCTTGGCTCGGCGTCGGGCGTTTAAGATTTCTTTCCACGGGCGCGGCTGTTGGATGGTTCGGCCGCTGAGTTCGTCGTATTCCATGCTAACTGCTTGGTTGCTCTGCATCGCCTTCGATGGTGATTGCCCGCCCGCCGGGTGCTCCGGCGCGGCAGCTGCAGCCACAGCCGCCGTTGCGGCGTTAGGCCTAGTTGCTGTAGACGCGGTGGTGCGGTCTTCCAAGGCCGATATCTGACAATAGGGTGGCGTAATGGCGTCGAAAGTGGTTTCAAATTGCTCAGCGCAACTTCACAGAGCTACGGAAACTGTTCATTATAGTGAAAGTGCGAAGAAAATGCTAGAACTGACCATCGAAGCGAAAGCCCATGCACGATGTGTCTTCTCTGCTCGGGCTTCTTCTTCTTCAGACCAATGCAGCGTTAAATTTGTCGCGATATGTAAACAACCGCACTACATGTCTCAAAGGTGTAAGCAACATGACCAAAGCAGGGATTCTTATATGTAATTTTCTAGGGACTCCAGAATTTTGTTCCTGAATTTTATCCAGGTCACTCTACCATGTGCTACTTTTGCAGGTGGACCAGCAACGCAGTAAGTACTTTAAAAACACCGGGACTTCAGAAAGCCAATTATTTCTGTTATTGAGCACACCGTTCAGCAGCATCCCGAGAATTTCTGAGTTACCTCGCGGCATAAACAAAGGGCTGGAGAAGAGGAGGGGGAGTAACGGATGATGGAGCAGCGTCTTCCTTCCCTTCAATCCGGAGATAATTTTGCTTTTTTCCATTCCCTGCTCACACCGTCTGGCCGTGTAAATATAGCTCTCTCAATCGAAAGCGACATACCCCCGTCTACTTCAGCCAACAAAACACTGCAGACGCCTCCGTACTGCAATTCTTACGAAGCTACAGCACACCTCTCAACAACACTCCGTTGGCACAATGATCGAACACGCCCTCGTCGAAACAACGACCACGCAACAACGCTTTTCCACGCTTGCTAATCTTCAATTTCTATAACCCTCCATTGAAATCCCTCGTGGACTTCTTGAAACGCATCCAAACGACCAAAGAAATCCCCCACAGACACAAACTATTTGTCACGGACAATTTTACAACCCCCCCCCTCCCCTTTCGCCCCTTAGGCTGCACCATGACAACGAGAAACCGCGCGGATGCAGATAAACCTGCACAGCAAATATTACTTCGAAGTAAGATCAAATTTCAACTAGAATCGAAAGACCAGTCATCGTGAGTGAAATACATCATAAAAAATACGTAGATTAAGAACTAATTAATCGTTTGTGTTTCGTTTCCATTTGCGCAAGTAATTAGATGTGCTCATTCTAAAGCACACTGTCATCTTGTTCGCAGGGAAGAGAAGCGACCAGGTTTCTTTGAAGGCACGGCCTGCTGTCTTTACGCCATCTTTGCTGTCGTGGCCGCCCTAGCAGTCGTTGTCACCTTGACCCACATGTGTGAGAACGTTTTGCTAAAATATCTAGAAACTAATGGCCGTGTATTCACTCACTTTGCAGCAAATGTTCTCGAAAGACGATGGCTTTTTTCCGCTTCTTCCACGTAAATAACTTTACTATCTTCACCGCCCCCCCCTCAAGATCTTTTAAGTGCGAATGCACTTCTTAAGCGAGCCTGAAGCGTCCGCCGCAGTCCGCATAGCAACAGCTGCGGGTGCGCGCGCTCCTCGTCTTCCTTGGCAACGGGGGGAGATGGGCGCGCGCTGCCTGGCCGCTGACATGGTACATACCCACGTGGGGGATTGGCCAGGAATCGGGCGTGAGAAGGGCTAATGCACCCGCTTAAAGGAGTACTGACACGAAATTTCAAAGCTGAGAGCCGGTCTAGCAATCAAGTACAACGACAACACAAATAGGTGTCTGTGAATAAATGCATCTTTCTTTCTTTGTAGTTGTGTGTGTGTGTGTGATCTCTCTTTCGCGAACATTACCGAACCGCGCAAATTCAACTCGCGCATTCGCATTTTCACATTCTTCCCCTCGGGGAAATGCGGGGAATTTTTTCTTTCTTTCCACCTCTACCGAAGCAAATTCAATTTTGGCGCATTCAAGTGCTCGCCCGCCATAACTGGAAACTTTTGTTCATCTTGAACTTGAACACTGCTACAGGGTCCAAGCTCGCGACAAGGCCTTTTGTGCTTTCTTGTCAAAGCATTCTATATACCCATTTTTTATATCCTATAGAAAAAACAAGTGCCCAAGTATGTTTATAATAGTAGCACTGGAAATACCATTTATGTTCTGATGTTCTGCCTCAAATATGCTTCATGTTTTCTTGTTGATGAACAAGGCCTAAAAGCATGAAGTATGTTTCCATATTTAGTAATTCGGGAATATTTTGGCCCTTATAATCCTTGTTAACGCGTTAATGTTGGCTAGTTGGTTCGAACTGTGAAACATGGTTAAGTAGCGCGGTAAAGACGGGACAAAAGTAGAGACCACACAGGACTTGCGCTTACTTTCGCTTACTTACTAGCGCTTACTGAAGCATACCTTCTACTTTTCACCGGAATACTGAATCGAGGGACAGACAGGCAGACATGAGCTGCAGACTGACCGAAATTTTCCGGTCAAATTACCCAAGTAAGGCGATGATTTTTAAATATACGCCCACGCACTCCGCAAGAATGCTTACACAGCGAAGATGTAGCGTACCACCTGTGTTCTCTGTTACCACGGTGGTGATCCTGCACGCGCATCACCCAGCCGCCCCTACCTGTTACTGCCCCTTTATTTTTGCTTCGCGCAGTAGCTCCCGGCCCGTGCCCTCTGCCTGCTAGAGAGATAACGCCAGCCAGTCTTTCTGCCTCTACCTCTACCTCTTCACCAACCCGGTTCTTAATCGCATGAGCGTGAGGTTGTGCTGCAGGAGTTTTCTACGTAGACCAGACCTCTGGATTTTTAAGCAAAGCTTTATTGTCCTCAATGATGCCGCTGCACGTCAATACACCGTGCGGGAAGGCCAAAATGGTGTGATGATGATGATGAAGTGAAAGAAGAAGCGCTTCCCGTGGCCGGAATAAAATGCCGGTCCTTCACGTTGTGAAGCCGGCGTCTGTCCTCTTTCTCCATTTCGACATGGTCTCAACGAACGCAAAGAAGCAGCTACCGATCGACGCGGTAGACCACAAACCCAATCGTTACGCCTACGGAGTGCACACCCCAGAGTTGCTGTAGGTGTTCTAGAAAAATGGTAAATGTTTCGTACCACAGAGTAGCACATACTCGCCGTGTGAGATTGGCCAACCGAAGAATTCATTACGAGAAAGCTTTGCGTTTAATCATAGTAGCTGTTAGACACAGGTCTGCATGACTCTTTCTTCCGCCTGTCATATGAAGCTAAGCTTTTAATATTCCTTCACGTATGAATGGCTAAGCAATAGCTGAAGCCCTTTGATAGAATAACCGATGTTCCTAAAGCAGCTTCCGAAAATATTCGCAAACATTGTTGCCCTCTTATTTCGTAGTACTAATGTCATTTTGCTCAATGACGTGAGTAGTACTGATTGTAACTTCTTGAAGAGATATTCAGAAGTATTGCCATCTTACCACACTAGGACCGGGCAGTGCAATTTTTTGTTTTGTCCACGCCTAATCTCCTTGAAATACTGACTGACAGACGTACGTAGAAATTTAGGTGCCGGTCAAGGAATTGGAACAAAAAATGCATGCAGATCTGCTTGTTTACAATTGTGGTTGAAAGATGCCACGCTTTGGACGTCATTTCCTGTTTGGACGACGTCATCGTGCTTTCTGATTGCGTTCCCCTGCTTTTCGCTTGCGGCATGCATAAAAGATTCATCAAGTCTTGATGTTACTCTAATCTCTCGCAAATAGAAATAAACAAATTCAATTGAACGTAACCGAAAAACATTGTTCTTCGTTGCCTCCATCATCCCGCAAGGTTTTTCGCATTGTGATCTTCATTTTTAAGAGAGCAACAGGGGATGTCGTCAGGGATAATGTGTGCGTGTCGGAAAGCCGTTCTGTAAAAATGACTAAGATATTGTTTGAGTGTGGGTCATTTTTCTTTTGTATTATAAACGTACAAGAGAACCGAAATATATTTCTGGTGCTCCGATTGACCTACACTGCCGAAACCTTTTGGCAGTGGCCTCAATTCCTGGAGAATACCCTAAAACAACAAAGCTTGTTCAAAAAGAATCCAGTTGTTGGCACATTGTGTTAGAAAGTTGAAAAAAGCTGTTTTTTACTACCGGTAATATCCCAGCCCTCCCTAGAACCAGTCCGGCCATTTTTGCTAACGATTGATGGAGGCACGCTACTAAATATGTAAACGATAACTTGAAGCAGCAACGCCCGAAGAAAAATTCCCATTTTTTTCTTATTTCTCAGTTCCGGAAGGAGGTCTGACGACGGCTGTGAATAAAGGAGCTACGCACGGTCGCGAGAACGATACGTCCCGTTCCACCATCTCCGCACCCACCTTACAAGAGACAGAAATTGAGCCAACTGAAACAACGATGTGCGTCATTAAGAATGGTAAGATTTATGTAACGATTGAAATTCTCGGGGATATTCATGGCACGACAATTTTTTGTTATGCCTCTTTTGTTGGAGAGCCACGATGCCCACTGCGACGAGCACACGCACGATTAGCCCGCCCACATGTTAAAGGCGAACATAGACTAGAAACATTGCATGAAGATACATTTTATTGGCAGAATTACAAAGAAATGCTTTTTGCAGGTATAGACTCTACAAACGATGAAAACGCAAACAAAAACAAATTACGGCAAGCAGGCGATTTCTTTAAAACACCCCACGTTTTAAATAAAGTTACACCAATTGAACTTCAAAAGTGGCACAGTACCCTCAAAAATATGTAAAACGATGCTGTTTAATACCCACAGTGCGAGTAATAGGCAGTATTCAACTGAAATGTTGACGCTTAGCACCTTTCGTGTGATCACAACCAAGGCGCTCGTTTTCTACACTTCTACACATGACTTTTGACGGTTATATAAACCAGCGTATTTTTTTCACATATAAGCGCAACCCATTCTACAAGGTTACCTTTCTCAACAAGCGATTACGTACCCGCTTAAAGTTGCTTCAGATGCACGTTTTTCCATGTGGCGGTGTAAAGTGTGTGAAATATTATGCAGGTTCTATTGTTTGTCGAAAGAAAACTTGCTATAGCTGCGAATTATACAGAGACGGGTCCTTGTACGAAAGTGTTGCCTTCAAACCATGCTCATGCAGCAGACTGTAAGACGTCTGTTGTACATAAGTATCCTTTCCTTCTCAATTTTCTACTACAGCGGCCACAGGAAGTACAGACACATCCAGTAAGCTTTCCGTTTTGATGTCACGCCTTATGAACATTCAAAGGTGGAAATTTTTCGTGCGTGCCACTCTACCGATCGAAGCTTTGGGCTTCGATATTGCTTTGATATTGCTGATATTCCTCGATATTGGGCTTCGATATTGCTGAGCTTTGGCTATGCGGCACCGTAGAATTAGCTGTCTGGTGGCGTGTTGTAGCCGTAATCTCATCCACTAAAACTGCTTGCGTAAACACCACACTTCGTTTACAAGTCACTGCTCGCCCGGAACTTACGGTGCGGTAAAGAACGTATTTACATGACACGCTATGACACGCTATTTACATGACACAAAATAACGACACGCTATACCACGCTATACCAACCGAAAGATACTAAACTACATTCATTTACGAAAAGAATGCGTTAAACTTATGCGCAAACGAGGTGCTACTCGGTACCGCACAGAGGCCGAATAGAAAGACCGTTTTGGCAGGTGGCCAGAGAGATCGTGTTAGACTTCAGAACTAACCACTAGATGTCGAAAGTTGTTACCGGAAGTCCCTATCCTGCACTGACTTGGAAACGGAGTGTAGCGGCGTACGCAGTATTTGATTAGTGGAGGGAGGGTCTCGGTCACAAAATATTGAGAGAGATAAATACATATAAAACGAAAAAAGTGGCAGAAAAATGGAACAAACAACGTCTGCTGAACCAACGCTCAGTTCGGGTTTAAAACAAATAACATTTCAGTAGGCTCTGGGCATGCACGCACGTCGTTCAAAGTGTTTCCATTGTTCTTGAGAGGTCCATGTTCTTGAGAGGAATTGCAAGCAGACATGTGGACCAGCGCATTTTCTCACATATAAGCACAAACCATAGCACAACGTTACCTCGCGCAACTAGCGATTACGTCATGGGTGCGCAGGCTCACTCACAAGTGCACTCATCCACCCCCTAATCACCACTCATGATTGAGTGATGAGTGATCCTCGCCATCGTTTTGGACAGGGGAGTGGGAGTGCGGCTGACTGCGAGCTCCACACGCAGTGAGCCCCCCTCACTACTCGGGAGTTCAAGCGCCACTTGCGGCGAGTCCCGCTCACCCCTCGCGAGTGCAAGAGCAACTCGCGAAAAGCCCCGCTCACCACTCGCTAGTGCGAATGCCACTCGCCGTGAGCACCGCTCACACCTCACGAGTGTACCCGCGCTACTCGCTCTATTTGCGGGGCTTACCGCGGTGAGCACCACTATTGCGCTTGTACCGGATGTTGGCAACTCGTCGCAGGAGCCGCTCGCTTTGATGGTTGTTAATGGCGCTATTGCTTTTAGCTCGGGAAATATGTCGCGACTGATCTTCTGCTATGTGGCACCGTACAATTAGCTGTCTGGTGGCGTTTTCATTTAGGAATACGGTTTGGATGGACTTCTGTTGGCGTAATGAACTAAATGACTCATGGAGGTTCTGCTGCAAAAACTTGCGTGCGAGGAGAGTCGACGAGTGGTGAGCGCAAGCGTGAGTGAGTGCGAGAGGTGGCGGCGAATGATCAGCGTGAGTGTGTGCGAGTGGTGATGGCGGGTGATGAGCGTGACCGCGAGGGAGCGCGAGTGGTGACGACGAGCGGTGAGCCGGAGGGCAAGTGAGTGCGATTGGTCACGGCGATTGGTGAGCGGGAGCGCGAGTGGATGCGAGTGGTGTAGGGCGGGTAGTGACCCTGAGTGCGAGTGAGTACGAGTGGCCAGGGCGAATGGTGAGGGCGAGTGTGAGTAAGTGCGTGAGGAAAAATATATTTTTCTGTGTGAGTGCGAGTGCGTAGAGCCCAGTTTTGCCGAGGTAAGGATTACGTACCCGCTTGAAGTTGCTTCTTATCCAAGTTTTTTTATGTGGCTGTGTAAAGTGTGTGAAAGTTAATGCAGGTTCTCTTGTTTTTTCTATGAATACCTGTAACCACTGCGATCTGCATAGAGACGGGGCCTCGTCAGGCACAGTTGCGTTCATACCATGCTTATGCAGCAGACTGTAAGACGTCTGTTGTACATACCTAACCTTTCCTTCTCAATTTTCTACTACAACGTCTTTAGGAAGTACACACCCACCCAGTAAGCTTTGCGTTTTGATCTCACTTCTTATGACCATTCAAAGGTGGAAATTTCCCGTGCATGCTACTATACCGCTCGGAGCTTCGGGCGCAACTTTGTAGCTGTAAGCTCATCCACGAAAAGTGTTTGCGTAAACCCCACGCTTCGTTTACAAGTCCATGCTCGCCGGGAACTTACGGTGTGATAAAGAACGTATTCACAGGTTCCTCGCCATACCAACCGAAAAATACTTAGCTACTTTTGTTTACGAAAAGAATGTGTTTAACTCAAGCGCCCACAAGGTGCTACTCGGTACCGCACAGAGGTCGAATAGAAAGCCCGTTTTGGCAGTTGGCCAAAGAGATTGTGTTAAACTTCAGAACTAACCATTAGATGTCGAAAGTTGTTACCGGAAGTCGCTGTCCTGCAGTGACTTGGAAATGGACTGTAGCGGCGTACGCAGTATTTGATTAGTAAAGGGAGGGTCTCGGTCACAAAATATAGACAGAGATAAATACATATAAAACGAAAAAAGTTGTAGAAACTTGAAACAAACAACGTCCGCTGAACCAACACTGAGTTCGGGTTTAAAACAAATAAAATTTCAGTAGGCTCTGGGCATGACACGCACGTCGTTCAAAGTGTTTTCATAATTTCCATTGTATTTGAGAGGTCCATGCTCTTGAGAGGCATTGCAAGCAGACATATGTGGACCAGCGTTATTTTTCCACATGCAAGCACAAACCATGGTACAACGTTATCTTGCGCAACTAACGATTACGTACCCTTATAAAGTTGCTTCGCATGCAAGTTTTTCTATGTGGCTGTGTAAAGTTGGTGAAAGTTTCTGCAGTTTCCATTGTTTTTTTAGTAAATACCTGTAACTGCACCAAATTGCATAGGGACGGGGCCTCATGAAGCAGTGTTGCGTTCAGACCATGCTTATGCAGCAGACTGTGAGACGTCTGTTGTACATAACTAACCTTTCCTTCTGAATTTCCTACTACAGCGACAGCAGAAAGTACTCACACACCCAGTAAGCTTTGCGTTTCGATCTGACTTGAGTATTTGATTTTTGAGTATTTGATTTTTAGTTCTTTGCAAAACCAAGGGGAGGCTGAGACCAAGGGTGAACTTGGCCTGACAGGTGCCTCAGCCACACGATTTACAGTGTACGTAATACAGCGCTGCTCACAAATTTAAGCATAATAGCACAATCTTAATAGAAAAATTGCACAAAGCAATGTCATTACTACATTTCGTACGTATCATACAAAGAATAAGTCTAAAATTCACAGAAGGATCACAGTGTACACAAAAACACAGTAATTCGTACGCATTAACTTTCATGAATTACACTATTTTACAATTACGCATTAATGTATTTAGGTTTGTAATCGTTTTTAATATCTACTATTAGGACAACATATAGACATATACTTCAAACCCTTAATGTTATATCAGTATTGCAAGCGTTCTGCTTAAGTAATACTTCTTTGACCTGCTTTTTAAACGTAAGTTCACTAGCGTCGAAGTTTACTTTTTCTCCCAATTTATTTAATATTTCAGTTGACTGGTACAGGAAAGACTGCTCACCATAGTTCGTTCTTACTTTAGGAGCGTCTCGTATTGTATGCCTGAGATGGTAGCCAGAAGATTTACTGTTAACTTGATTGTGGGTCTTTAGCTTATAAATGTTGTGCAGAACCTTCATATAATAATTCTGGTCAGCTCGAATCATTGAATATTCAGCAAATAAAGAACTTGTCCTCAAACCTGCGTAACAGCCACGATAATATAAATATATGCGCAAAATTCTTTTTTGCAATACAATTAGCCGGTTATAATTAGTTTTAGTTGTGGTCCCACACACCAAAATCCCGTAACGTAGTTTCGAATAAATGATAGCATTCTATAAGTTTTGTTTCACCCATTGTGGTCTCAAAAGGCCTATTCTATATATGAGACCTATACTTTTAGAGAGTTCGGTGGACAGGTGAGCAATATGCGTATTCTATGAGAAAGAGAAGGAGAGAGAAACCTTTATTTAGAACTAAAGGCGGTTCAGACAACCCAATTACAAGTCGTCTCCAGTGAATGCTGAACTCAGCTCTAGTGCGTTTTTGATGTATTGCACTAGAGCTAGTTGCTCCTCGAAAGTGGAGGCGATAGTCAGCCAGGGTGGGTCTATGGGATATTGCAGCTGCGTCGGTGTGTGTAAGTGTAGAATGCTCGGAATAGTGTAAGGACATTCCCATAGGACATGTTGCTGATTAGGATATCCACCACGGTGTTTGCAGGCTGGTGGTTCTTGTAATCTTCCTTTAGACAAAAGATATCGTCTAGCTGGGGTGCATGTCGTGTTAGTCTGTGCTTGTCTCAGTAATACTGATTGCTGCCGGTCTAGGTTAGGGTGAGGTGGAGGTTACTCTCTTCTGTTGAGTTGACGGTCACTTAGGCTATTGTTCGTAATGCCACGATAAGTGGGCCTCTCCAGGGAGATGTTCGGTGCCCGGATTCTTAACTCACTGGCGAGCGTGTCTGCCCGAACGTTGACAATCATCTCCGCGTGGCCAGGTGTCCAAATAATATCGTAGTGATGATGACAGTGACTATTAAATAAATCTGCTGTATCTTTATTCATGTCGTTCAGTATAATTTGCCTGCATGCTTCTTGGGAATCTGTGAAAATAATCACCGGGAGTTCTGTTCTGTACCATGCGGGCTATGCGGTGTGAAGGTGTTGTGGTATCTAATGGCTCTGGCGATGGCGTGGACTTCAATGCCTGCTGTGTCGATGTTCGCGCCCCTTTTCAGAATGCAGGCTTCTGCCGGATGAAAATCTCTGTTCAGCACTACGATGCTGTGCTTGCCTCTGCTGGAACTATATCTATATAGTATAATGCTTGGCTTGTTGGATATCTTTTCACAAGTTTCTGTAAAAAATGAACTCTTTGCCATCTGTCCTCATTTTTTTCGGGATCCATATTCCAGGAATAAGGGCAGAAGAGGGCAAAGAGTTCATTTTTACAGAAACTTCTGAAAAGATCTCCAACAAGCCAAGCAATATACTATGTAGATATTAGTTCAAGCAGAGGCAAGCACAGCATCGTAGTGCTGAACAGAGACCTTCATCCGGCAAGAGCCTGCATTCTCAAAAGTGGCACCAACAGCAACACAGCAGGCATTCAATTCCACGCCATGGGCAGAGCCATTAGACACCACGACACCTCCACAGAAAGTATTTTTGAAACCAAACACCTCAGAACTTTTGTTTTGTCACTCGCTTTATCTTGGTTCCGTTGAATATAGTAAGAATTTTCTTCTCGAAATTTTTATTGCACGGCCTAAATATCATGTAAGTTGCCTTTGTATCGTTAAGTTGCATTTTATTATCTAATAATTAATTTGATAATTGTTCCAAGTAAAATTTACTATTGAATGAAGTTTAATTATATTATCAGATGTGAAGAATACGTTAGTGTCATCCGCATACATTAAAAGTTCTTCCGGACCTTGTTTATTTATGATATCATTTACATAAACTATAAACAGCAACGGACCTAACTAGAGCCTTGCGGGACACCAGGTTTTACCTCTAATATGTGTGACGCAATATTGTTTAGTTGAATGAACTGCTTTCTTTGAGTCAACTAGTTTTCCAGAAATTTACCTGCCGTTCCACGTATTCCGTATCTCTCCAATTTAGTTAGCAAAATATTATGATCTATCGAATAAAATGCTTTTTGGGGTCTAAAAACAGTCAAATTATGAACTGCCTGTTTTCAATGTTTGCAATCATTTCGTCTTTTAGATTTAGATTTTTGAAAAACATATTGATACTTCGAAATAACATTGTGTTTAAGAAAGAAAGCTGATAGTCTATTATAGATTACTCCCTCAAATATCTTACAAAAACTGTAAGGACAGATATTGCCCTGTAATTTGATACGTTGTCGTGGTTCGCCCTTTATAAATCGGTGTCACTCTAGCAACTTTAGGTTCCTCAGGAAGAACACCGGTGACAGACATAAATTAACAATGTACGCTAATACGTCACTTACTTCTAGCGCCACGTGCTTAATCACACTGGATCAAAACCCGTCAACTGCTGCCGCTCCATAATTATTTATTTTTCCGGTAAGGTCCCGTACTTCGTTATCGTTCGTAGGTTCGAGAAATATAGAGCTGGACAATCGTGGATCGCCAGTCGCGAGGCGGCCGCCGTTATCAGTGTGTGAACTTCTTATGAACTTTCGAAGGTGGAAATTTTCCGTGCATGCCACTATACCAATCGAAGCTTTGGGCTCAACTTCGTGGCTGTAAACTCCTCCGCCAGAAATATTTGCGTAAACCCGATGCTGCGTTTACAAGTCAGTGTTCGCCAGGCACTTCCGGTGCAGTGCAGAACGTTAATCGAACATATTCACAGGTTCCTCGCCATACCAACCAAAAGAATCTTAACTAGTTTTATCTACGAAAAGAATGCGTTTAACTCATCCGCAAACGAGGTGCAACTTGGTACCCCACAGAGGCCGAATAGAAAGCCAGTTTTGGAAGTTGGCCAAAGACATTGTGTTAGACTTCAGAACTAAGCACTAGATGTCGGTAGTTGTTACAGAAAGTGCCCGTCCTTCCCTGACTTGGAAATGGAGTGTAGCGGTGTACGCAGTATTTGATTAGTGGAGGGGGGGGGGCGGCTTTGTCACAAAATAAAGGGAGAAATAAATACATACAAAACGAAACAAACTGGCAAAAAAGTTGAAAAAACAAGGACAGCTGACCCAAAATCAGTTGGGGTAAAAACAAATAAAATTTCAGTAGGCTCTGGGCATGACACGCACGTCGTTCAAAGTGTTTCAATAATTTCCGTTGTTCTTGAGAGGTCCATGTTCCTTAGAAGCCTTGCAAGCAGGCTGATGAGGGAAATGTTCTGGAAATGCGCCTTAGAGTGCGTTCAGAAATTTTTTTACCAGGCGTCCTGCATTGGGGAGCCTACTCTCGAAAAGCTCCTAACTCGTGTGATGCGAACTCATAGTGATAGAAAATCACTCCAAGGGGAATGCCTCAAATGGGACAAATGGCAGACGGTGGGGCAAATAATTTTTTTCACCAAGAGATTGCGTTCCCTTCCTTGCCCACCACCTGGGGACGTGGGGTCAGAAACGAGAGAGACGTAAGTGTGGCACACGGGGACACTGACTCATAGGCCGCCGCGTGATCCGCGGAGATAGAGCCCGTCCTATATCGTTTTTATGCTTCTAATCTCCTCTTCCTGTAGTTAGTTTGAAGCGACGGCTAGGGTTCGAAACTTGCACCCGCCCTATACAATGGGGATAGCCTCATCATCATCCCCGCCACACTCATCATCATCATCATCCCTCTGCCATTTC
>NW_027526385.1:58846373-59088873 GCF_048455015.1 Haemaphysalis longicornis | reverse complement strand
CCCACAAGACAGGCGCCGACCCGCAAGTCATGCTCAGCTGCAGATTTCGCTGCACATTTCACTTTCGTGCTTTACCTTGCACAGTTTTTTAGACCGCTAATAATCGATCGACTTTCCGCGGTAACGAAAGAGTTAATTAGCCGATAATGCTGAACCTGCCTGCGGATCGCACAAGCACCCATGAAGCAGAAGTGCGTTCCCGCGGGCCAGCCAGGGGAGAATTGGTCAAGCCCCGTTGGGCTCATTTCTCCCAGAGCTGCCACGCATGGGGAGAGGTTGTTGCATGTAGGCTTGCTCCTCAGTCACTGCCGAGCTGCAACACCACTTCAGCCCCACTATACTATATGGCTGTGCTCTTCTCAATTTTGGTCTCAGTTTTGCCGGTCGCTTGTGCTGTACATGTGCGTAGTGCAACTTGCAGTCTTTTTAGGCAGACTGTATGGAAATAGTGTTTTAAAGAGGTCAACATTTTCACTGCAGTTGGCGTTTAAGTACAATTAGGAGGTGAAAAATTACTCGAAAAAGCTACTTTACTACAATGGCTCTTGCTTTCGCTTGTAACAACTAAAGGCTGCTGTCAGTATCCTTATGCACATTAACTACTCAAAAGTGTTGCAGGTGAATGTTTAATGTACTTCTCGATATTTAATCATCGTCTGCCTATTCAGGTCCATTGCAGGAAAAAGGCCTCTTCCACAGACCTTTAGTTGCTCCTGCCCTGCACTGCCAGAGTCCATTCTCTGCCCCCGAATTTTTAAAATTCATCCTTCTATCAAGTTAATATTCTACTTCTAGTCTTGTTTCACGGTAGCGACGGTTACCCTGGTCATTGAACTAGTCATTGTCATTTCGTCTGACTACATGGTCCACTTCCTCTTAAGCTATATCTTGCTCCTGAGCTTGCTGCATGATTCACGATACCTGTTTCCTGCCCCTAAGTGTTACTTCTGTCATACTTTGTCCCATGGCCCATTAGGACGACCTAAGTTTTCTCCCCAACTGTTTAGCTATTAAAGGGACCCAGAAAAGCCTTTTGTAAAAGTTACAAAGGGCCTGTATTGTCGCGTAGTACCAACATAGCGATGCAATGCCGTTGGAATTATTTATCTACATTCAGTATTAGCTGCGCGAGAAGCAATTAAGTGCACCTCTCCCCCCTTGCCGATCAATTCCTCCTCCCTCTCTGCTTCTTTCAAAGCAGCTGGAAACACTGGGAATAGCCATGTGACATCGCGACGCTCGACTTCCGTTCTCCTCTAGCTACATTCCTGCGCCTAGGCACGCGTCAATCGCTGCGGACCCGCCTTTGCCTCGGGATCACGCGGGAAGGAGGAAGAGCAGCCGGAAGCCGATGGCAGTGACGTTGCCGGAGGCCGACGATCGGCCGAATCAGGGGGGCGCCTCGCCGTTGCGTCAGCCGCGACCGGCGTTGCGTCAGCCGCGGTCGGCTCGCTGCGGCGTCGCGCTCATCGGCTGAGAAAGGCGATCTTCAAAAATTGTTTACAAATTATCCGTACAACGTATTGGGCTCACACTTGGCTCAAAAATCCCCCCTTATGGGTTCTACCACCTGAATGCATTTGATTGCCACCTTCACAAAGCTTTTCTGGGTCCCTTTAAGGCACCAATCACAGGCAGTACCCATTGTTTGTATACTATTATTTTTAGTGATGGAGGTACGAATGGGGGAAATACGCTTTAAAATAGGAATCCAGCATGGACCTAAATGGTTTCTCTAGCTGGCATGACCGCAATTTTGGCCGGGAAAGCCAGTTCATGTTAAACAGCCCTAGCCATCTATCTCATGGGTTGTTTCATACGTTTGTTCTAGATTAACTTTTCACGCTATTGCCATGATTTTAGCAGTAGACCTGCAGGGTGGCGCTAGTTTAGTGCGTATATACAGTGCTAACCTGTCTTTTTTTTTCTTCAGACCTTACACAACCAGGAGGTAAGCTTTTGCAGACCGTTTTTAAGCAAATTAGTCACGCATGAATGGCACTGTACTATTGTTGGTCGAGGCTTAGGTGGCTTAATAATGCATGTTTTATCGCACTTTCTTTTTATAGTTGAATTGGCACATCAGCACAGTTAGTTACAGACTCCAGAGGTAACCCAGCACTCTGCAGGACAGCTAGATTGAAGGCATGAACAATGCGCGTATAACTGGTAGCATTACTGTTTGTTTTTTGTTTTTTTTTTGTTTTTTTTTGTCATTGACGTACAGAAGGGCCACAGCTGTTTGTCCAGTTTGCAGAACTAGAGACAAGTCCAGCACCAGTCATGGAGTTTTTTTCCGCCAGGGAAGCTTTCCAGAACCAGTTTTTTTACAGGAGTACTGACACAAAATTTTGAAGGCGAGATAACTTCGGTGATAGACTGGTGTGAACACACATGCGTCATTTGCAAAATATCAGCGGCAAATACAGCTTAGAACATATTTAAAATAACCTTAGAGTGTGCGTAACGCAACCGAGCAGGGTCCTCCCGAGATCGACGTCTACTTGGATGTCGAGTAAATAAACAACATCCAAA
This sequence comes from Haemaphysalis longicornis, assembly GCF_048455015.1. NCBI lineage: Eukaryota > Metazoa > Arthropoda > Arachnida > Ixodida > Ixodidae > Haemaphysalis > Haemaphysalis longicornis. Next base: position 59,086,338 of record NW_027526385.1, on the reverse strand, counting down.
CATGTCACGAGTTTGTGTTGGCCGCTCCCGCACTGCCGGCGTTTCTCGCCGGCTCGCCACTCCGATCGGAGGTCGGAGCTTTTGCTCTCGAGCTACAAACGATCCGATCGTTAATTGGCGGCGGAGCGCCGGGATTTCGTTGGCTCATCGGGCAGCTGGCCGTGTCCTAAGTTCTACAGTGATTTCAGTCACTCTATCTTTATTGCTTTTTATTACACTGGACGCGAAAACGCGCCGGGAACACGACAGGCGCACTGAGGGAGCCGCGGCGGCGGCCGCGAAGTGGCGCAGACAGGCGCAGGTAGCTCGAGTGATAGCTTGTTACCGCTCCACTAAATCGCACTCATGGCGCAAATAAAGCTGGTGATATGAGGAACGAAGTAACGATAATTACATTAAAATCGTCATCTGCAGCGCTTACGACAGCGGGAATCGAGTATCAGACGCAGTGTTAACCCTAACATCTGTAGGCGGACCTGTAGCAGACCTGCCGGCTTCCCCCAGCGCGTGTCGCCCCACCCACTGCCTCGAGCGTCGCACGTCGTTCTAAAGCCGCGATAGCAATTTGCACCTCGCCGCGCGTGCATCACGTCCACGGTCGCTTTTTGCTTAAGCGGCTGACTAGATCAGTACATATATGGCCATTAGCAGAAACTGCCTCCGACACGGAATCGACAGTGCAACGGCAGATCAGCTCTGTGATATCCGTCCGAGCCACGTGGACAGCTTTGTTTATACGAAATCCAACCTTTCGCGGCACCCGCTGAAACCGAAACTGCGACTGGCCGCATTAAAACCGTCTCTAATTCAACAACCGTCACGCGCTATAGCAAATGAGGTTTCCATACGTGATAAATAAGTCATTAGCTACTTATCACAACAAAAAACAATGCAATTTTTTTTATCAGTGCCCCTTTTAATGTAACTAAACAGCAGCATGTAATAATGTTGGATTGTCCTCCTCCCTTTTCTTTTCATGCCTCACAGGATAGGGAAAAAGCCTGCATATGCTTCACAAGGTGTGAAAAAAAAAACAATACATGGTCCATTAGTGTGTCTTTAAGAATGCATGAGCATCTCATCTCTGTTTCTTGTTCACTTTATGCCTGACTTGATGCACACTCCCTGCTCCAGCCTCCGAAGCCTGCAACGCAGCATTTTTCACGCAACCCAAGTACACTGTATCAACCATGCTGAGCCCTTTTTCAATTGTCACGGTTGCATGCTTTAGCAGTAGCATATCTCCCTGTCACTGTTTTCTTGCCCACCAAAATCGACCTTTCGTCGCTGCCTTTTTTATTCTTTCCCCTTTGCTGTCCGGACTGTTTGCTGACTCGATTCTACAATGTGTACAAGACGTCGTGGGAGTCCCAAGACCTACCGCTGTGGCAGCCGGCACACCGTGCCTCCACTTGTATCCATGGCAATGCGGCTGGTGTTTCAAAGGCTCCATGTGTTATCCTCGATCTGTGTGCTCTGTTCCTCTATTGCTCACTTTGCTGAATGACGTGAAAGTTGCCGTGAACCATGTATGCTCATGAAATTAACTCATTAATGAGGCGATTTTTTAAAGACGATAGTCTTTCTTGGGCTACTTGAACGGGAAAAGTTTGGTCTGTCTGCCTGTGACTCAATTCAGCCACCCGGCCAAAGTGAAACAGATCATGCACAATAGTTTTATATACTCACAGCCAAACTTAATCGTCTAAACCCGCTGGCAATGTTCCTACTTGTCAACATTGTCGAACAAGAACAATACATTACGCAAATATAAGGCAGAAAATCAATACATGAATGATATTTGCAGTGTTCCTTTATTAAAAAAATCACGAATGCTTGGTTTTTGCGTTAGCAAATTAAATACTACATCAACTGCAGAAAGCGGTCGCTCGCTGTTACCCGCGCTACCTGGCGGAATCTTAAAAAGTCAAACGGCAACAGCAACAAAAGGTTCCACTACATAGGTTCCGCGTTCCGCTTGGAACGCTCGTGGAGTGGGACAACGTGGTTATATAAACGCCGTAGTCTGGTGTCTCGGTTCATGCGCGTCTCCGGCGTACGGCAGCGCTGGCATCGAGGCACCCGACTGGGAGCAGTGAAACGCGGTAAATTAAAATTGACTGAGCAAACCTCTAGCGTGTTATCTTGGGAGGAACGAGACGGGAGAGGAACAGTGTAGGAAGTGAGTGGGAAAGAGAAGGGAGGCATTTACTCGGCAGGGGCACCAAACTTCTATCGTCTTGCGTCAACATTTGCAACGAAAAAAGCTGCGGCCAATTATTATTTTTTTTTTGCAGTCTTATTGATTCTTTTGTACCCAAGCGCATTCGCACTTGCCAACTGTACTTGCTTTATAAGGATCTTATCATGTTTTTCTGCAGGAACTTCAAGCTCTGCGATTTCCGAGTCCTATCCGTTTGGTAATTATTAAGACTGTCATTTTTGCTATCTGGTTTTAACTAAGCGTCAAATAAAATAAATAATGTTCAAGCAGAACAGCAAACTATTAAATCCAGCGTGTACGAAATGTATCCCCATAGTTGGAAGCAGTAGTTTAAACTAAACCTAAAAACCTATGCAGACAGTGCAAGGAAACAGTGCAATGGCAGGGACTACAAAAGGAGGCAGACAGGCGCTGTGCTCTTGACAAATTACGTGGCGTTTGTGAATGCAAACTGCACGTGTGAACAAAACCTGATACTATGGGAAAAGTTCTCTATGATGGTCACAAAGCGGATCGCCAATGCCAACGCATGTGGCTAGGCTCTCGCAATCACACTAGAGCCACTTTGTTCAAATAGGCCACTTCCGCGCTCAGAACTGTGAAAGAGAGGGCGAGCAGATGCGTGCTGCACCTTTCTGGAAGATATTGTCCGCCTCAAAGATCTCTCGTGTCAGTCTGTCCTTGCACCGTTTCTGTACACTTCACTAATGGAGGGCGGTGGTACTTGCAAGGCTGGAAATGCACAGGCTAAGCTGCTGCCGGTCAACCGCTTGCACGCTCCCTTTGATGATCATCGAGGCAGTGGCCTGTTTGGATGACGTATGAATGACTAACGAGGAAAGTCTCATAGACCACTCCTTGTATGTACAAAGTCTGCATATTTTGTCACGTGGTGGTTCTTGCACGCTGCATTTTGCTGGTCCTGCTAGCCTACCTTTTTGCAGAATTTACTGAACTTGTTAGGAACAGAAAACGCTACCGCCAACAATAAACAAAGACTTGCTAGCAATCTGCCGAATATATCTTAAAAAACAAAGATTTGGTGACACTGAAAGAATTGAGCAGCGCTATATATAACAGCTACGATCCCTGAAAGGTTTTTCCTCGTCAAACACTGTTAAGAAAGCTTTATGACGAAGTGAGAAGCCACATGGGAGGTCTCGCCGCACTGAACGTGCCGACCATGTCATACCATACGCAATTCTATTCTCATTTATATTCCGAGGAGCTTCCAACAGGACATTATGGTTGACCACCACCGAAAGAAAGCTCACGAAAGATCCTCCTCAGGTCAGTCACAAATGCAGGCAGCCAATGAGCGCTTGTAGAACCTCTTCAGTTTTCTGCACTCCGAGATTGAAATGGATTAAAAGCCCGAGAAATGCATCGCCGTTCTTGCCAGTTCACCGAGACGACATGATCCACAACATGAGCCAAATACTCCTCCGAATAAACGCCAAGTTTTAACCATATCCGTCTTCCACAATTCAGACAACAGTAATCTGTCCTGCTGCTTCTGCAATGATGCAGACCACCGACCTGAAGACCGCATGTCTCCTGTCTCAAACAACGATAAGAAGGCTATTCATCGCAAAGTGAAATGCTTTCGTTGCTCGACGCGATGACATAGGTCTTCAGAATGTCGCTGGAGAATTGTCGTCAATGCAAGGTACTTACATCACGCTTTGTCGCTGCTTCACAGTGTCTCAACAGCCAACCCCTCGGGAACCCGTTTCATGTGCTGCATGAGCAAACAATGCTGCAGACACATCGGAAAAGTCCACGGCCGACGAGACCGTCCTGCTGTCGACATTTCCAGTCTGGGCTGTCTCTAAGGAAGGAAGGAGATTCCTACAAGGGCTATTTGACAGTGAAAGTCAAAGAAGTCTCATACGAGAAGACTTGTAGAAACACTTGGTGCCACCAGTTGTAGGAGAAGTGGCATTATCTATCAGCACCTTTGGGAAATCTAATGGAGCTAGAAAACAACTACCGGATCGTCGGGACCACGCTCCAGAGTTAATGCGATTCGAAATGCACTTTGGATGATGTAGAGGTACCAGACATCTGCCAGGACATTGACGGAGACATTAGCAATGCACCTTAAGGGCACAGGTTGATGAACTTGGGAAGAGAGATCACAGATCTGAATAAGTTAGGGCAGGGTAGTTAGACACCTGGCATCGTGTTGATAGGAGCTGGCCAAACGTCTGCCAGATGTCTGCTGAAACACGAGTTCAAGCTTGGCAGCCATCAACACTATATATGGGTGAACCTTTCAGGGAGCGACAACGACAGCGCCTAATAACTTGATTCAATGGGCCCTCGGTGGCGGTCTTTCTTTCCAAGGGCAGGCCAGCTTACTCCTCTGCGGAGATCTAATTACCAGTATTAGGGGCGAAGCACCTTAAGGCCGAGACTTGTCCGTCTGGCGTCCGTGCTCAGGTTACAGCACCGTGTAAATCGAAACTCTGTGAACAAAAGGTTAACAAGAACAAAATAAAAGGTTCACAATGGTTAGAGAGAGAGAGAGAGAGAGAGAGAGAGAGAGAGAGAGAGAGAGAGAGAGAGAGAGAGAGAGAGAGAGAGAGAGAGAGAGAGAGAGAGAGAGAGAGAGAGAGAGAGACGCACAGCACCGTGTAAATCGAAACATCTGTGAACAAAAGGTTCACAAAAGGTTAACAAGAACAAAATAAAAGGTTCACAAAAGGTTAGAGATAGAGAGAGAGAGAGTCGCACAGCACCGTGTAAATCGAAACATCTGTGAACAAAAGGTTCACGAAAGGTTAACAAGAACAAAATAAAAGGTTAACAAAATGTTAGAGAGAGAGAGAGAGAGAGAGAGAGAGAGAGATTCACAAAATGTTATAGAGAGAGAGGGAGGGGTTAAACAGTTTCACGTGGCTCCTGGAGAGCCGTGCTGCGCATGCGCGAGGAGCATTGAGTTGGATTGAATTGAAATGGATTGAATTGGATTTGGATTGAAATGAATTGGATTAAATTGAATTGTATTGGATTTGAATTGTATATACTGTACACACGCGTTGTCACTCATTTACAAGCGCGAGTGGGAAATGTCACGGGTGATTTACGGTAAGAACTATCCCCAGTGCTTCGCCTACTCGTCATGATTCACTTCGTGGAGACACGTGAATTTTTTTTCTTGTTTCCACTTGGCTCAAGATGAATGAAATGTTCCAGCCTCTGTCCTCGGTCTTTCGCAGGGAAGATAATCATTTTAGCGAACTTCTCTTCTAAACTGCAAGGGGAGCCATGTTGTGGAAAGGTGAAAGTTGGAGACGGAATAGGGAAGAAAGTCCGAAAAAGTGGAAAGTACGAACTGTACTTCGGCCTTTAACAAGTGCTGCTGTTGGATAATAAAAAAAATGTACAGCAAAACCCGGTTATATCAAACTCGCGAAAAAAAAACACCTATCAGTCTGGTATAGGGGATAATTCAATATAAGCAAGCTAGGGAATTGGACGTCATATGGGCGTCATAGAAGCACATAGCATTTATAAAAAATAGTCCTGTATTTTCTGCTTGAACAACCTCGCTGCCCGAGACAGTACACGCACTTCACTCTGCCTAAAGGGTCGGAGTAGCTCAGGTCGCAATCTTACACATTTGTGAAGGGGTGCGCCAATACCTTCAGAGGTTTTGGGCAAAGGATCGTCGTTGCGTTCCTCGTAGTGCCCGCTTTCAGTTGCGCTCGGTACGATATATGTCAGCAATGTAGTCTTCCAAACTCTTCCATGGTCGTGACACCATCCTCCACACTCGCCGACCGTTGATCGGGCAACGGCGCCCGGAAATTCGGACAGCCCGCTCCAAGCTTCGGCAACACCGGTGGTGGCTTCGTTGCACTCTAGGAATTTCAATCATCACCGGCACGCACAAGCCGACAAACTTGACGCAATTTTGGGCAATTTCTTTAGTAGCATATGACCAGAACCTACATGTTGTAAAAGTAGCACCTCTGCCTTTCTCCTCGTGCCCCACAATCATCATCATGAGTTTATATGATTAAAGGAAACACCTGGAGGAATCTCGGCGGCTCGTCCCTTTGTCGACATATTTTTGGTGCCGAAACTCGGGAGAAGGGACCTCCAGAGATGGGCCGCAACGAGCGTATTTTGCTACCCTTCGACCGCTTGCTCACCTCAGGGTACCGGGAATGAAGCCGCACATTTCGGAAGGAGCCGATTCGGGGAACAGCACCGAACACTGCAAACCGCATTGTGCGCCTTGAAGAGAGCCGCAACGCTAATTCGTCCCACGCGCATCCGTCTGCTACCAAGATATATCTAAACTCAGATGACAACCAAGGAACCCCTCACAAAAAGAGCAATGGGAGATGCTGCTGTCCAGCCCCTCTCTGCCTACCCAGCTTCAGCTGGTTGACAGAGCACAGGCGGCGCGGATTGAATATGGGCTACAGTGAAGAATGAACCACTCCCCTGGGCCGCCCTCTTGGCCGTTCAGAAATCATAATGTAGAAGTATTTCCTCCTCCTCCTCCCCCTCCTTCGTGTCTGCCGCCGATCTCGTCGCCTTCGTCCGCGACGGCAGAGATGGAGAGGTGCGATAGTCTAACACCGGGTTTGAGCTTTATTTTATAAAAAAAGCGCGCATGCGCGTCTCCTCTCTCATATCCTCCTCTCCACTCCATCTGGTCTATATAATTCGGTCGGCACCAGAATCCCGGGACGCTCGCCGCCGAGTCTGTATACAAAGCAGCCGCGTCGGCGGATTGCCTCGAAAGCGCGTCATCCCTATTTCATATTTGCCGCGCTTTCGAGGCGCTTTTTCAAAGAAAGTGCTACGAGTTGTGCCGCGCCTCCGCCAGATGGCGCCACGGGTCCCGCGACCGAGAGAAGACGCAGTGAAACATCCCCCTCGCGAGGGGCACGATCAATAATGCAGAGCATTTCCGGGGGCGCACGACGTTAAGTAGTTTGCGTTACGTTAATGTTGTTGCACTTGTGGCAACTGCTGACGAGAGAGCGCTCGTCAGCAGTAATTTGAATGAGTGAAGGATACAAGGCGCGTCGTAGCCTCCCATTCTGTGTCGGCTTTGTGGCGCAGTGGGTAAAGCACCATGTACATTGCGTTCCGCCCGCAGAGTCGAGGGATCGAAACCTGGCGCCGGATAGTATTTTTTTTTATAGTAGGGAGGGGTGCGGTGCGGACTACGGACGTCAACGCGGGTGACAACGTGAGTTACTGAAATAATCGGCATTTAAAATGATGACTTGTGGAAACACAAGGTAACCTTCAAACAGGACAGGAAACGATTGATTGATTGTAGGGTTTAACGCGCGGACGCAATGAGGCGCGCCGTAGTGGAGGGCTCCAGATTAATTTTGACCACCGGGGGATCTTAGCCATGAAGAGAAAACAAAAGTTTGTTTTATTCGAAAGATTAGGTGTTTCATAGTACCCCAAGCGCTTTCCCGGAAGCAAATGATGCTTTATTCACTGAGAAATAAGGCAATTTAAGCCAAAATTTTAAATCTCCCGCTAAAATAGCACATTTGGTGACGTGAGCAATGGTGTCACACGGGCCGGTCCATGAAACAGATACTTAGTATGTCGACTCCATATAGCACCCACACGCGGGAGTCGACCGAGACGGCGGCCATTTTAAAAATGCTAGTAAAACCTAGTGCACCCGCAGCCCTAGTCATGGAATCGCCTGATCCGGAGAACAAAACTCTCGCCGAGGAGCTCGGGCTTGCATTTAACAACCTCACACCACTTGAACGCTCAACGCTTCTAAGTGCACGTGCGGCAAGAGTTGTGGGATACGCGGTGGACGGGAAAGCGACCATTCCGCGATAGCCACAACAGACGAACGCCCTGCCGTCGGCACCGCTGCCTCGTCAGCGCCGTCGCCACGGACGAATACAGACTGGTACGTATGTGCCGTATTTTTATTACGGTTAATAATAGTTCAACTTCAGTAGCAGTATCGCTTATGCCAGTTGGCCGGTGTCGTGTATGGAAAGCCGTTCGCGCGAGCTCTCTGCTTCGACCAGAAAGATACGAGCGTCAATGCGCGGTGTTTACGGCATTTTTCCTCCAAGGTCAGAGCGCCTCATGGAGGAAAGAAAAGCTTAGGAGAGGCCCTGACGTCACACCCAGCGCAGCCGGAAACGCCATTTCTGTAAGTCGAATGGCGGACCATTGGCCCTCCATGCCATTGGCGGACTCTTTTTGCCTCTCTCTCTCGGTGCACCTTCTCCGCCTCCTCCGTCCTGTATCGCCTCTCTTGTCGTCTGCATCTGCCAGCGCCGAGCCGGCGGAAATCAGCTGATGGGCAGGTAGAAGGCCGTTTTGCAGCGCGTGACCGTGAACCTAAACGCGCGGTTACACTGTTACACGTCTTCAGTGTGGCCGCAGCAGGTTTGCGAAGCGGCTCGCTCTAACAATGCCGCAATGCTCGGTGCCAGGCTGCAAGTCGCGATCGGTACCCAAGGAATTGGGCGTCACTTTCCACCGGTTAGTGCATTATTCCGCTGACAAGTATTGCTGTACATTGGTGTGCATTCATCCTTTGTTTGCAATCGCCGTCGTTTATAGGTTCCCAAGCGATGGAGAACGCCGCAAACAGTGGGCGAACGCCGTGCGGCTACCGGACTGGAAAGTGCCCAAGTTTGCGTTGCAGTTTCACTGGCAATCAGAGGTGATTAGTCAATTAAACGGCCGTTCTATATATATAGGTAAGCAGTACTTCATGCAGATTTCACGCTAAAAAATTGTGGAATGTTTTTACCGTTGTTCGCGTGCCTTCGATAGAATTTTTTGCGAAGGAGGAGGAGGAGCAGGAGGAGGAGGCAAAACGTTTTATTGAGTAAAAAAAAATGAGAGGGTGGGTGGCGTCAATAAACTTTTTTTCGCCAAGTTTCAACTTGTCTCAGTGTCAATAAATTCAAGGTGATATCAGTTGAAAACGTTCATACACTAACCTCGCAGTATGAAGCGTTGAAAAGCGAAATCCAGAGCGAGACCCCAAAAAGATCCAGATTGCAGATCCAGCACTCTTCCAGACAACAGACGGACACCTACTAAGGTAATAGGACGATGGAATTATATCAACTGGGAATCTACCTTGTAACAGTTGCAAAGACACTGCCGCGCATTGCCGGCCTAGCAACTATATATTGCAGCGGCGATAACCAAAAAATTGAGTTGCGAATCGTTCGGTTGCAAGTCGCCTACGTACTGCACACCGTGTATCACTTCCCGAAAATCTACCTGACGGGTGTCCGCGCGTACGACGGGACGGCGCGTTCACGATATCTGCACTTCAATAGGCGCGTCGTAATCGCGACCGGAGCAAAAGCTTGACGCGGTACAAGGTGCACTTGCAAGTAGAAATTAAATGACATTCACATCGGCGCAGCTGTCGCAACTCGCAGCATCCTTTTCGAGTTCCGCAAGACCACAGCGCAGCAAAGCGAAGCAGCAATCTTCGCAATCGGACGACAAGGCAGGCGCTGCCATAACGCTGCCTTTCCTCCATGACTGGCGAACGGCGGGCGGGCTGTTGCTAGGACGCCGTTGCTAACGCTACTTCCAATGGCCGCCGAAAACACGTGACTTCCTCCACACTTTTGCCAATGCGCGGGGATAGCTGGGGGCCTCTCCTAAGCTTTTTTTTCCTCCATGGAGCGCCTCGAACCCGAAAATTCGTCTGCGCGACGGCGAGATGTCGAGCTCGGCCAGGCGGTTGTTTCGTACGCATTGGCGCACACGCTTGCGTGTTCGTTCGGAACTTCAACCGTTTACTCCACCGTTCTTTGTCATAAAAAGAATGTGCAGTATGTTTCACGGGCATTTAGCTCGTTATGCAAACTGTAAGCCCTGCCTAACATGCGTTTGCTTTTGCCGGCCTCCGCCAATCGCAGAGCTTAGCCCATGTGACGGCATAGGTTCTGTTGCGGGAAATGAGCTGGTGGGTCGCATGACCATTCCCGTTTTTCCTAATTATGTAGCTTATTTGAGCGAAGTTTGCGTTATAAGTGGTGTCGTTATGGTTCTAACGAGGCAATCTTTCGAATGAACCAAACTTGTGTTTTCTCTTCATGGCTCCTTTAACGTGCACCGAAATCGAGTACACACTGGCGTTTTTGCTTTTCGCCTCCATCAGAAAAGCGGCCGCCGCGGCCGGGAATCGAACCCGCGTCCTCGTGCTCAGCAGCGCAACGCCTTAGCCACTGAGCCACCGCGGCGGGTAAGACAGGAAACAGGAATTCCGAGAGGCTGCTGTAGCCTGGTTCCTGGGTCCACCAAAGCCCAGATACTGTTTCCATCGATGGAGGTGGAAGAGGCAAGATGTCGAACTCTTGACTCACACGGATTTGAAATGGACTCTATTGGCCATGGACAATGCTAATTCATTTTTGCGCGGGGGAGCATGTTCAGAAATAAGTAGACGTGTTTCTCTCGTGCCCTACTATCAGCATGATAAGTGTATTCGATTAAAGACAGCATCGGAGGGGGGTGTCTACGCGGCTCGGCTTGGCCCTTTTTCCGCATATTTTGGTGCCGAAACCCGGGATTTGAAATGAACTGTGCATGGACTAAACGATTTTTGGCCGCGGACTCTGCTCTTTCATTGTTGCGTGAGGGAGGATGTTGTAAAAGTAGCTCTGCCTCTCTCGATCGTGCCCCACGACCATCATCACGAGTTCATAGGATTGAAGGAAGCATCGGGAGGGGTCTCGGCGGCTCGACCTTTTGGACGAGGTGTTCCGAGGAATCTCGAGCGTGTCCGACTTCTTACCAAGTTCGGCTCATTATTGCCAGCTTCACGGTGAACGACAAATTTGACTGCTTCGCGCTACCTAGAGCCACTGAATAAGCCTTTGTTTAACAAGTGACACTAGCGCCAGTCACAGCAGTTACACTACCAGAAAAACCCACAGAGCGCGAATGACGCAAACACAAAGAATATAAAAAAAAAAGTTAAGGCTGAAAGTTGGGCTAGTTGGTGTTGACTTAGAACAATTTTACCAGCGAAAAACGGACAGGGACCTAGAAAGTAGTAGACGGGACAATCGCTAGTCTACTACTTTCTAGGTCCCTGTCCGTTTTTCACGGGTAAAATGGTTCTAAATAAAAAAAAGGGCGTGGGGGGCAGCCCGGGATTATTTTTAACCAGGGGGGATATCGACGGCCCGCCCTGCACGGCGCAATGGGGAAGTCACGATAGGGAGCGAGGTGAGGGAGGGAAAAGGCCGCCCTCTACCGATGAGCAGCTGGGCTAAACCTAAACCACGTTGAGGGGGGGTGCAAGCGGAATTTCTCCTCCGCCCTGAGGGAAAGCCAACTTGGAGGGGAGGCACTTTGGCGGAATTTCGAGTTTGATATATCGGCTGTCGCTGGTATTTTTGTTCGATATAAGCATAGTTCTTGCTACATACTCTCTTTGTAAATGTGCCGTATCCAGAAATAGTTTGAGATAGAGAAGTCTATGTAAACGTAAACGAATTCGATATAGTCAGGTTAAACTGTAGCTTGGTTCTACTGTACCTGTAACAGTATTTTCTGCGAGTTGCTGTGTAAGAAAGGTAGGTGCGACAGTTACAACGTCCTATAACTTGAAAGTGACCAGTTACACTAACAAGTTACCGTATTTGCGAGTAAATAATGCAACCCCGAATATGGGGGGGCTCTTTTGGTCTCTAAAAAAAAAGAAAAAAAAAAGATATTACTATTACAAAGCGAAGTAATGCAAGTGCAAATAGCAATCAAAGGGTGGTTGCCTGCAGGATGTAGTGGTGAAAACTTTTTCTTCATACTCAACCAGGAGCTTCTGGGGGATCGATGACCTTCGGCGAAGCGCGAATCCCATGCAACGCACAAACTTTTGTATCCAAGAGTGACTGGCCTTGAAGTTGTCACGAGGCACACCAGCCTCACGTGAAAACTCTCTGGCTTTGAATCGCACAAGCTGAGCATTTACCGGTAAAACTGGCCACGACGTTCGCGGACAAATTCTGCCTGGTCATTCTCGAGTTTAGGGTATCGGCTATTTTTGGGTCCACAGAACGTTTTGAGTCGGTGCGACTTGAAAGATGATCGGCAGTTCTTCCAACCTCCAACCTCGAATGTTCAATTGACTCGCTTACTCCGCGCCGCCTTGAACCCTGCTGTTCGGACAGCAGGATCGCCCATTTCCTAAATGCGGCGGTGTAGTCATTTTGCCTGTTCATTGCAGAAACTCAGAAGGCAGCTACGAACAAAACAAAGTACAATGAGTCGACAACGCTGCGCCGTGCGCGATAGCGCTTGTCTCTGTTCTGGACCGCCAGATCATGTGACCAAAACGGCACAGCCAATGGCGTTATTGGGAGATGCCAGCGCCAAACTTGCAAAAATCCCGGGATACAGCAGCGGGTTCTCCGCTCACATTCCAGGCATTATAGTAGGAGGCACACACCAGGGATGACAGTACCTGAGTAAAAGAAAAGGCGAGAAAAAAAGCTTGCGCTATGTTTGAGCTCAAATATAACGCAAGGCACAGATCGAGGGAAAAAAATTTGCGTTATATTCGTGCAAATACGGTAGTTAAAAAAACAGCTAGTTACCGGTAATGCTGAACTGGTGCAAATTAGTGTAGTATCGTGTGGACCAGTGCAGAGTGCTACTGGAGCTATCAGTAAAAAGAAATGAACATATGCTGCACTGCTTGCACCCGTGCAGTCAGCCAGTGCAAGTAAATGCCTCTAGTGTCAGTGATCGGAACGCCCGCTTTTTTTTTTTTTTACATTTTTTTCCTCCCCTCTAGCTGTAATGTCGAGGCAAGAGGGCAACACTGAGATGCATGTTTAAAAGGTGCCCCAGCGCAGTGAACTTTAGGAGGGACCCATAGGCGATGGCATCAATGGTAGCAGCAGTGAGCCATCGTTATCGCAGTCAAGTTCACTGCAAGATTAAAAGCTGCGTGTGTCACCAACATTTTCTACAACCGACGCTGATGCTGCAAGGAGAAAAAGGAGCAAGACAAACTCTTCTGAGGGTACCTACTCCATAGTTGGCTGAACAGGTCACCCTGATAACGTGGGAGTACCGGCACATGATGGTCTAATGTATTCACATGCTGTTCACTCAAGTTGAGAGGCGGCAACAAGGACAGACTTGAACACAAGTCACCTGTTCTTGCAAAAGTTCTGTCCCTTTGTCTTTTGTTTGGGCCTGAACCATGAAATGAGAATTCAGTCTCGGGCTTATAACTCGAACAACTGTTCAATGAATTCCTATATATGTGAACATGTTGGGTTACAAGAGCATCATGGCTTGTACTTGACAGTAGGCTAATCGCTGTACTAAAAAGATTACCCGCAAAGCTTTCATGGACATATGCAAACCAAGTGTTGTCGCTATACCAAAAGCATGCAGTTCTTATTGCTTTTTCAAGACCTGTGCCTTGTAAAAGTTAGATTTATTTGTCTAAAATACTTAGCACCAGATTTGTTTAGCAACAGGCTTCCAGCAAATTCCATCATCACAATTTATCGCCTCTGACACTCTCGTTGACTGCTTTCTACTGTTTTTGCCCCCGTGAGGTGTACAACGCAGTGCTGCAAATGAATCAAAACGTTTACTCTTGTCTGCACAATTTCTTCACAGGGAGTTCTGGCAGTCTTCAGTGACAAAGCACCTATTTCTTCCCTGAAATTGGAAAGAAAACAAAACACGAAATCAGTAAATCAGCCAGAAGACAGGAGCAAAGCGAACACATTGTAGTAGTGAACCCTCACATATCAACATCTTTCCCTTATGGCAACAGAACAAGCATTTGAGCAGGTAAGAATCAGTGTATTAAGGCTGGGCACATGCAAACAAGTGTTTCTTTAAACTCAATGAAATAATACACTAATGTTTATTCACCTTGACAAGAGTCCATATTTCAACATTTCAAGTGCAGTCTAGACCATTTACAACGTAACCGCTTAAGTGTGGGACCGGATACGACACAGGTTTTACTGGCCATCAGTAGGCCTCCTACAGAGCTCAATGGATAAGCGTACCACCTATAGTGTGGTTGCCCAAAGCACAATACCATTTATAGTGCAGTTTTGTGACGGGTCTGCTGATCAACCGGCACAGCTGGGGCGTTGTTTTCGGGTCACAGAAAGAAGGGGATGGATTCAGCCATCTGATGCAATGCGCACGCCCTTCTCTCAGTTTAGATACAGGAAATAAATGAAATATACACCCATCAGTTGGCGTGTTCTATTTGCACTCGTGTGATAACCACAACTGCCCTTGTGCTCGGCAAACCTTTGAAGATAGCAATCCACCTCTTCTCCCTCCCCTCGCGCGGCAAGTTGTTGTGATGGGAACCTTGTGCAGATAAGCAACAACTCTTTCCCTTTTCGAACATCTGGAGAGGGTGAGCCCCGCTGCGGTGCCAGAGATTTCCACTATCTTAACGTTGTGCTGATATAGCAACCGCCTTCGGCATCGCAAAGGGAAGACGGGATGTGAAAAAAAAGAAAAAAAAAGAATCCGGCTTGCGTTCTATCACGTCTCAGCCACATAAGTCGGGCTTTCTCCCTCCCAGTGGCATCCGTTGTTTTAGACACTAAGAAACGCAGCTATCCCTCAAAACAGCCGCACTCGCAGTTTGTGAGATTGTGCAGCATCGTATGATGTGGGAAAAAAAAAAGACGAATATAAGAAACATACCTCTGTTTTTAAGTGGTTTTCGGTTGAGTGACGTTAAGCAAAGAATGATTGAAAGTTAAGCTGCAATATGGTTAGGTTCATGCATATTTTCTTTACAGTGCGGTACTGCCTGTATTTCCGTGGCTCCTGCGACATGTGTTACATGCGGTCTACACTGTATCTGACATTACAAATAATGACGATTAGGCTACTTTTTTTCCTCTATTGTAAGCATAGCCAGTCAGAGCCTACATTTTTATTTTATTACACTGGCCATTCACGTCCTTCCCAGATTGTTAGGCAGGCTTGTACGAAGCACTAGAAACGGCTGCTTGGAGCCAAGCCACTCTAGCTCTTAGAAAGACGATGCGACCCTGCCATTGGTTACACACGATAGCTTTGCTGGCTTCTTGAGCATTTTTCTACAAATTACAGGCACAAAAACCAGAAATCACGATTTGTGGTCACCTGACTTCATGGGTCACATGACTAACGACGATGATAGTGGCAACTTCCCAACAACATTCGATGCTACTGTAAAATACTGCTACCAGGAATTTAATTTTAAAACTAGGCAGTGGTATTTGCCGAGGCTGAATGTCCAAACTTGAAAATAAGCACACATTGTCCAATACTTCCCCCCTTCTTCACTACTGGGGGCATAATTCTACTGGGTGCCAGAAGGCAATCGAAAGTGTGCCGGAAGATATCCGGAGGGTTTGATTTCCCGTGGGGTCTCACGCGATTGGCGCAGAGCGAAAACACTATCAAGCCTGTGTCACACGAACAAGTTTTGGCATTAATTCAGTGACGTCACATAGACCCAGTGGGAAATCAACCCTGCCGGAATTCCGGCACCCAGTAGGATTTGGCCCCTGGTGAGCTCAAATGCCACCAAAGCTGGATTAACAGCCACAAGCACGCACAAAAGAAAGGCGTCGGATGAAAAGAAAAAAAAAAGCTGTGCAACCGACCCATGACAAACCACTTGGGAACCTTGGCCTGGGAGCTGCTCAGTGGTGGTGGGGACTTTGGCGGGGCTGACTTTGGTGGTGACTGCGACCGAGACCGGGCGCCAGCGCCCGTGTTGGCTCGTTGAGAAGGCTGTGCCGAAGCGCTGCTCGCCACTGCCACCGCTGGACCGGCATGTACACCGAATTCGGGGACAATGACATCCGACCTGGAATCACAACAGAAAAATTGCAGCATCTCCACTGTGTGGATGATGGTGAGGGTGCGAAGTACGGGGACTCGAAATGACAACTAAGTAGCGTCCCGAGTGACATCCGATTTGCGCCTTGATTATTCTCTAAGTGAAACTGCAACTCACGGCTCAAATCAAATTTCGCTTGATTTTCGCTTGATGGTGGTGTGCGCATGGACGGACGTGGACGGGCATTGGGAGGTCCTAAGGTACTGCGCATTGTTACAGGCGAGGGAGTAAGCCGTTTGACTCTCGGGTACTAACTCACGGTCGTAGCCCAATGGGTAAGACGACTGACACTAGCTCTGTCAGGTCTACCAGACACAGGCTCGAATCCTGCCGGTGCCTGTGTGATTTTTTGCGATTGTAAATGCTATGCACACGAATGCGGACGGACATTGTGCAGTCCTAAGGTAGTACTCCGCACCTAAAACGCAACATTACGAGTGGACTCTCCTTTATCAAGTACGGCTAGATGTAACATTACCCGTTGAAAGAGCGTCACACATACGGCAAAGTCGTGGCTTAATGAAGTCACCTAAGCGCAAGAAGGGTAATCACCCAAGGCCAAGGCACTGAGAGTCCCTATTTCAGACCAGAGTCACTACTGCCTAACCCAGCGAGACATTCCAGTGTCCCTTAGCACTAAGTTAATATCAACTGCCTGTTTTCATCGCTGGTCTTGGGCACTGCTTGTTCTAATGCAAAGTCAGCAACCCTCTCAGAAGCGTCGTTTAGTTCATACAGCTGAAGCAAACTCTTTCTTTCTCTTTCAAAACATCCTTTTGGGGAGTTATGGTTCAAAGTAGCCATCATGACAAAGAGTGTCAAAATGAATACTTAACCACGATGAGTCATGAACAAACAAAGCCAATGACTAGGTAAACTTAGTTTTCACGAAAAATATAGAGTTAACTGGCCCACAAGCAATATACCCAGCAACACGCCGAGAAATACTTTATTCATAATGCATTCAGCCAACCTCCTCACAACAGTGAGGCCTCCAAAGCTGAGAACGTCTGCAAAACACCGGATCACAATGCACTCCTCAGAAGTTTGAAAAATGGCTCAGCTTCCAGAGGAACAGGTGCCTGTCTAACAAACTTAAAGGTTGGACATCTCTTATACGACCTTTGCTTATGCAATTTCGCATTTTGCCTCACCAGGCTCTCCACAGAAGTAAAGCTATAACTTGATGTAATGTTATAAATACTTATACAGAAGTAATGCTATAAAATGCTTTAACCAACTCGGTTAGTGAAAGAGTACACACATGTTCACGGAACTAGTAAATCGGTGCTTGACCTTGTTTTTGTTAGTTCAAATATTCCTAGTGAATTTAAATGTGAAATAGTTGAGGGAATTTCAGACCATAATGGTGTTCAATGAATTTTCTTCGTTACTGAAGGAAACCATCGTTCACGTATCTCATTTCCCTGATTTTTCTGTCGCTGATGATACATCTGAACTCCACTTCAACAAAATTTCCGCTTTAACGAAATATTTCCAATTCCCGTCAGCTAGCCATAGAAGTCAATGTAATAAAGTTCTCACCACAACAAACCATTTGTCTGGCTTGGTTTCACTTCAACCAAATTTTTGCTCTTTGGGGCTTGGTTTGAACATTTATTTTACAATAAAATAAGCATCATACATACATACATACATACATACATACATACATACATACATACATACATACATACATTTTATTTCATCTTCATGACAAACATACAAGTGCCAGCCCGAGTAAGCAACCTCTGCTTTTATGCGGGCTGTACATTTTTATACATTCTGTAAATTTGTAAATTTGCGATCTGTAAATTTTTATACATTCAGGGCGCTTTGTTTCACCAAAAACGTGGGCTGCATGCCCACACTCCCACCCATAAACAAAAACAAACTTATAGATGGACGCCATTGTTTGCTGGTGGCGATGATGTGGCTGGCCGTCTTTACATGAAGCGCAGGCCCAGTTCGCCAAGCCAGGCCTAGAGCCAATCCGTATCCAGTTGAGATCGCACAAATGTACTCTGCTACTGGCACGACGCTGTCACGTATGCGTTGTGAGCAGCTGCCATTGCTGTTTTCTTTCTACAGTTCTTATTATTATTATTATTAAAGATACCTTACAGGCCCACAGGGTGGGGCATAGAGTAAGGGGAAGCACATAATATCAACAGAGTTAGTGCACAAATTATATAACACTGGCAGGCAAAACTAACAACAGATAATAAGTCAACTGTGTGAAGCACATACACACGCACACACAAAATCCAACATGTGCGCGAGCCTCGAAACATCAAGTGGCGTTAATAGAAATTTCGTTGATTACCGCACGTATGTTTTGAAAATCAGTTCTTAAAAATCAAAGGCAAAAATAATGTTAACCTTAACCATGGACCTCGTGCCATGGTTAAGGTTTGACGCTTGGGTGGTGCTCGAAAACCGGGAATGGCCTCGAATAAAAATAGTGTTTTTTTGTCTCATATCTGTACATATACTGCAGGGGCACGCCATAACGGCTCAAGCCCAACCTGTCGCGGCAGTGTATCTAAACCACACATCACCTTGGATCCAGTCGCCCCCACTCTTGTTCACTTTTCCGTTTCAGCAGGCTATTGGGGGAAAAAGACGATTGCTTTCCAAGAGACAAAAACACAACGAACGCTAAACAGAACAGACAGTCCTTGATTCAGCCCTTTTGAGTGATGCTCCAACAGCAATGCGGGAATGTTGAATCGATCGAGGACATCAGTACATGCAAGCATGTCACTTTGAATTCAACAGCACCTTCGTGCAAATTCAGTTGCGCAATCAGATTTTTTTTTACCTGCCACCAGCCAGCAATACAAAAGCAGCAAATTAAAGCTTCACTGCTTGGTTCACATGTGGAATTTCTTTTACCTGCCACGAGCCACCAATACCAAAGAAGCAAATTAAAGCTTTATTGCTTGGTTCACATGAGGCACTTTCAGTTTTAGAGGGTCCACGAAGACAAAATAGACGTTTGGTTCTTTAAAAGGACTGCCTTGTCGCAATAACAATTACACCAATCTTAGAGCAAGCTTCAAACAAATAATCGAGACGGGAAAAACAGATGAAGCTGTGTTGCCTGTCCAGCCACGTTCCGTTGACATCTCTAGACTGCCACCGAATTTTGTTTGCGCAATGGCGGCCGCCGACCAAAGTCAGCGCCAAGAAACATGACTGGGCAGTTGTAGTGGGGCCTTTAGTTCCGCTCTATCGTATCATGTATCGCTTGAACATGGACGTGCCTTTGACACACTAACTACGTTTTTAACCCTTCCACTGACGAGTTCTAGTGCCCAGGACTTAAGCATGCGCTACTCTGGTCTGGCGGCTTAGTCAGCCTTGTAACCAAGTGAACGAAGGGGACACCAAAGACAGAATGAAGGAAAATGGAGGAGGAAAGTGTGAGGGGGAGGGCTCTATGCCGCGGTGGCACCACAGAGGCCCAGCACGCACTGCATGATGCATGTACATAGGCCCTTCAGCATCCTCCTTGTAGCTCCTTTCTCTTCCAAAAAAGCAACTCCCTCTCTCGTTGCTGCCTCGCTCATCTGAACCATGTGACATTTGCGCAAGAGGTTCAAATGCAATTTACTACAACAAGCTTGGCAGAGGCAACGCACTGCGAGATAACGGCAGAGTAGTGTGCACTGCCATGCATTCGCTTATCCCACGATCACTTCCCGAGATGCAGCATCTATGCACCGTGACTGAGAAGACTGCAGCTTGCATTAGGGAGTGTAGTAATCGTCAGCTGTTTCTTTTTTTATGACTTGTCCTTACTCCCTGCCCAGTTTTTCTTTTTCTTTTTTCAGGTTCGTTGGGTGGTAATTTCAGACTCATAATACATTAAAATGCCCTACAGGACGTGAAAACACACCTTATCAAATAAGAACAAGTTGTACGGAATACAAACAAATTAAGCCCTAATTAATTACAAAAATATTTACCTACAAATAAGGATGTCTAGGTGTTTGGAAAACATTTTAGTTAGATATTCTTCAGAGCAATGCACCATTCAAAGCAGTATCTCACAGCTAACATGCAGATAGTGGCACTCGGTTGCATCGCCCCACGGCTAATGCAGCTGCTGAGATAAGCCGAAGCGGCACAGACAAAGAAACATAGGCTCCGTCTGTAGTGTAAAATTTACCCGACCCAATCCATGCGTTTGAGTTTCTTTTCAACAGATGACGCCACATGCCCACAATTATTTCTTTTTGCATAAGTTATCTCGGGAGAGGCAGGGGGTTGGGTAAAGGGGCAACACTAGTATACTTCGGCGTGGCAGTGAAAGGGTTAGTGCTGGCCTTCAATGTGTCACTGCTGCCAGATGTCACTCCTTTGTGGAGTGACATCTTCGAGTCACACCTTTGTGTCACTCCATTGTGTCACTCCTAGCATGAACATGAAATATGAAAGATTTTAAATATTCCTTAACAAGAAGGAAAAAAAAAAGAAAGGAGTTTAATCGGCGCTCAGCCAATGCAGCTGCTCCTGGAGAGATTGGAGCATGGCTCTATGCTTATCACATTTGACAAGACGACGACGCCCTTCACGGACAAAAAGCGGCTTTATTGAGCCTCTCGGAGACCACCGTCAGTGAGCGTACATGACCGAACCTTAAGACAGGGAAGATGAAGTTGCCTTTTGTTTTTTAGGGCCGCCGTCTCCTTGTCAAACGTGGTGCCGAAACCCAGGAGCGAACCAGGGACCTTTAAAGTTCCAACAACACCTCGCGTATCTTTTCAGTTCAGAAAACGTCTTGTGTGGCTGGAATGGAGCTGATGGAGTTGCCAAAGGCTAGTTCTTAACTGAACAAAAATGTATTTGATCTTCATGGCCCCTAGAGAAAACTCACAATCTTTTCCCCAACATGCAAGAAACTGGAGAGGAGGAGAAGGTGCCTACCTGAGACGGGAGGCGGCCGCCAAGGCACCTCCGGGGGTAGAGACGAGGGCAAGAACCTCGTCTCGCAGCAGCGGGGTACCGGGGGTCAGCTCACCACCAAAGTGGACCACGGAGGCGGGAACCAGGTTGGCCTGGACAGTGCCAACACCAGTTGTGGTACAACCCCAGGCGGGAACGCTCACATTTCACCTTCTCTACAATCAAAAAATCCTTTACGACTCCTGCCAGCTGCACTTTATCGTGTTAGAACATGCATGCCACCTTTAACACGCCACGTTTATTCCTCTTCTCTGGAGTTTTTGAGCACCAAACTGCAATATTTTACCCCAACAACAAACAGGCTTTCCTTTTAATGAAAAATCAGGTGATCTCTCTCTCTCTCTCTCTCTCTCTCTCTCCCCCCCCCCCCCCCCCCCCCCCCTGGATGGGGTCATTACACAAGCAAGGTCACTTTCTTTGGTCCTGCACAAGATCACCCCTGAGTTTATTCTTGCATGCGCTGCGAGCTTGTTTTATCAACACCGCTGTAAACCTCACATTAGTGCTCCAAACTGAGAACACAGCACCACGACAGGCGCCAAGACATGACCATCGTTACATGGGACTACCTCATTAAGTAGATACATCACAGCCAGGTGGGAATTTCAGCTGTACCACGAGTTTTACCAAGTTATAACTAGCTCGAAATGAAAAGCAAAGTTTCGCTACACCCGAAATGAAAAGAAAGGCCCAGGTTGTTTAGTTTATACACCAAAGGTATGCAATGCAAGGTCTTTGAGGCACGCTACACCG
The DNA here is from genome assembly GCF_048455015.1 of Haemaphysalis longicornis. Taxonomy (NCBI): domain Eukaryota; kingdom Metazoa; phylum Arthropoda; class Arachnida; order Ixodida; family Ixodidae; genus Haemaphysalis; species Haemaphysalis longicornis. The sequence continues at coordinate 59,064,493 of NW_027526385.1, read as the reverse complement.
TACAGGCATAAATTAATTTAAATCATGCAGAGATATTTTAACATGCCCTGAAATCTCACACCCAAGAATGTTATTTGTCCCTCCACCTCCATTAAAAAAAAACAAAAAAAAAGGCCAGGAATTAAACTATTGCCGTCCTGCTCAAAAGCACACTCTAGACATTACCAAGTTTTTCTCTTTTTTTTTTCCTTTTTTTTTTGCTTTATTTGATGTCTGTCTACATGTGAAGCCAACAAAACCTTGACTACAAGTTCATTTTCACTGCTCAAGTTACGCACTGATTGACAAAAGCGAGAAGCACTGCGGACGTTTAGTAAATATGGCACGGCTTTCCGCTGCATTCTTCCGATTACAAATAGGGGTGCATCTGGTATGTGAGTAAATATGGTATGTAGCAAAAATTCTTACATCAGTCAATGTGGAGCCGGGATCCAAGATGTGCTTTGGCGGAGATGTGTCTGCAAAGACGAAAAAAAGACGAAAACTCCGACTTGTGTCCCTTTTGTGTCCCTATCTCGCAATCGCCTCTCAAAAGACTCGAAAGTTGCATTTATAACAATGAAACATTGCTTCACTAACTAAACTGCCCTCACTGCCTGCGATTTCAAAACAACGAGCTCAACAGCACAGAAGATTGCTATCTTCGAAGGATGTTCTATTTGCAGGATTTCCGTAGCAGAGTATCTCGCGAGTCACATTAGCATTCACCTAGTCCTAATGAGTTAGGCAAGCTTGATCAAAAAGAGGCTTGCGTTAAAGGTTCTACACAATACCTTATAGACAACTTTTTTTTAAGCCAGGGGAGAGTAAAAAAGTTGGGGAGTTGGGAAGGCAGTAAACAGGGACTCAAAACGGTGAAGAAATACAAGAAGCCGCTTACACAGGTAGAACTCCTGGTTCCCATTCCTGAGGAACCCACGCAGGAAGTGCATGACGTCGGCAACTGGAATCGAAAAGACGGCTTCGTCACAAAGTTGTCACAAACTTTATGGCACTGCCTGATACACAAACCGAGTGACATTGTTAAATACAGCACGTTCGACCGGAATCATTTATCAAGGTAGCTATTGTGGGGGCCCGTGTTCCCTTACGCCTCGCCTGCACATGTTTCCGCGAGCTGGGAGCCGCCATTTTGGGTAGCCGGCGAGTCACGTAGGTCGTGTCCTCTTCATGACCCCGCGCGACGCGCCGAACCGGCTTGCCGCGAACGTGTGCACGAGGGCGCGAGGGAAGGAGGACCAGTTTGTCACCTTCCTTAGCGCCACCCTCTCCCCGACCTGGGGAAGATCTCCTCTCCCCTCCGAGCTGACCTGCGGGACGAACGAGCGCTCCGGCGGGGAGTCGACTGGGCGATTTGGTTGGAGTCGGTTGGCTCGGCTGTGCCTACGCCGAATGCCCCGATGACGGTGAACCCAGTTGGCTCCACGGACTCTGCCGAGAGATTCTGCCCTGATCGGTCGCCTCGGGATGCCTCCCCTGCTCCCGCGGCCGTGATGACGGATATCGAGGTCTGAGCCCAGCGGCTTGAGCGAGCGACAGGAGCCACTGTCTCCCCGCGAGCGATAGTCGTGTTGTCTGGTGTATGCACTGTATCTGCCAGGCAATAAAGCCTCACTTTGGATTGCCGGAGCCTGTCTACCGCATGTGAGTACTCGAACCCGTGCGTGAGTCTTCGGATTCCGCAGGGCTAGTGTACGGCGCGTAGCGTTCTCTAGCAAAGCTAGCCGGGGTCCCCTGCTATCCCGTACGTTAGCCCACATTGGCGCCCAACCAAGGTTTTTTGCGATGACAGGGCGGCACCCCCGCTTCTCGTTGCTTGATTCCGAAGTTGAGGGCTGGTTGTCGGACGAGATTGCTTGTGGTAACGGCTTGCGGGACGCCACAGTCGACCCGCTGCTGCCCACCACCGCGCTCACGCCAGAGCTTTGTCGAGGCGGCGCCGATCTCCCCGATAACCGACGCGCCGCGCAGGAGAGTTACGGGAGCCATCCCAACTTCTGCCGGCGTGAGGCACTACGACAGCGCGAGGGATGATTACCCAGTCCCGCGCCTGTCGGCCGCCACCACTACGCCCAGGCCCCTCTGGGGCCCAGGCAGCGCTATCCTAGCAGGCAACCAAAGCGCCGCGCGGGAGAGTCACGGGAGCTATCATCCCACTCCTGCCGGCGTGCCGCACGGTGTCGGCGGGCGGAACGCTTCTTGCGACCACCTGCCGTCACCACGGGCTGCAACGAGATCATGCCCTCCGGGCCTTGGTCGTAGCAACCCGGCGGATATGTTTGCAAAGGAGGAGCTGCGCCGCAGCTCTAGCGCACCCGACCCCGCCGTGTACGAGCCTCGCGGCTCTAGCGGTGCGGCGGTCGCCTCGTTCGCCGGCGTGTTTGCGCCACGAACGTACCCCACCACGCAGACCTCGCAAGCGGTTACGGCTAGGGCGCACGTCGCCTGCCTTACGCCAGCGTTGTCTCGCGAGGAACCACCCCTGCCTTCGGCAGCAGTCGATCTCGCACAAGCCCTGATCAACGCGGTGCGCGCACAACCGAGCGTCAGGCCTAACAGCTCGCTCGGTAGCCTCAGAATACCCGAGTACGGCTGTTACTCTGACCGCATGAGTGCTACGGAGTACCTCGAGGCGCTGCACCGCTATCAGGAGGCGTCGGGTATGGACGACAGCGTGATTATAGGACGTGTTCTGCCTATATCGCTGACCGCCCAGGCTGCACGGTGGTACCGGCTGGTGGGGCGCGACGCTCGTACGATGGGGGAATTTGAAGCGCTCTTTCGTAGCGAATTCCTGCCCCCAGATTACGAGCGCCGCATGTTGAACGAGCTAGAGATGCGAACTCAACACCGAGATGAGTCTCTGCTCGAATACGTCAGGGCAATGCAGGAGTTGTTTTTGCTTGCAAAGCCCATGGCGTCTGAGGCGGAAAAGGTTGAGAGGGTGACGAGACAAGCCCACCCAACTTTTGCAGCGTACCTTCGAGGCAGTCAGTTTGCCAACCTCAATGAACTGGCCAGCGAAGCAAAACGCATCCAAGCCGATATTCTAGCTGCTCGCAGCTATCGGCCGCCTCCCCCAGCCCACGCCACGCTGGAGCCAAGGTGCGCATGGCAGGGTGCGTCCCCACCGCCCATGCCGCGTGCCGCGGCAACAGCAGCGTACGCGGAGAGCACGGAAATAGAGCCGCGCGATGTGTCGGAGCGCGCGCTCGACCCGTACTCGTACGCCATGCGGGCGCGTTCTGACGCCCAGCAAGGCATGCCGCGGCACGGCTACGGCCGGGGACAAAGCACGCATGAGGAACCCAACAGCTACGCCCGTGTGGAAAGCTCGAGGGGACCGAACGCGCAGCGCGACAGTCAGGGAGCAGTAGCGCACTCGGAACCCAACCGCTGCGCCCGTGTGGCAAGCCAAGGGAACCCGCCAGCGTTGCGCGGACAGCGGCCTCCGGCTGCGCAGTCGCATCGCGGCATCGTCTGCTACAAGTGCCGCGCAACGGGCCACTATGCCCACGCGTGCACCGCTCCCTGCCCGGCGCCGGAAAGGCAGCGCAATTCGGGAAACGCCAGCCGCCGTCGGTGAGCACTTCGTCGGTGACGGCTATGGCTACATTAGGTGGTGAGCCTGAGCCCCTAATCCCGATGGCGTGCAGGGTGAAACGCCCCAACGCACTAGCGCCTTTCATCGCCCTTACGATCGCTGGTCGAAAGTTTGCGGCGTTGCTGGACAGCGGAGCGTCTGCTACGCTGTTCGGCCATGATGTCCTCGCTCATTTGCATCGGAGAGCTATTCGATTGCGAGCATGCGACATCACTTTCCACCTAGCGAGCGGGAAAGCCAACTCAGGCGGCTCGGGAGGTTGGTGGTCCGATGGGAGAAACGAGTGCGACGCCGCAGATTCGTACATCTCCCGGGCCTGACAGTGCCTGTAATTCTCGGCCGTGATTTTCTGGCTCGTGCAGGCATTGTGATTGACATTGCGAACGGAGGGTGTGGGCAAGGCGTTCATGCAGCCCTACTACCGTTTGCAAAGCTGGCCGAGGTATCGGAAGCGCACTCCGCTCCGAATATCTCGCGCGCGCGCGGCAAAAACGCAACGCTGCCGGAGACGATTTGCACTCCGGAGGCCGCGCGAGCGGGCAGGGAAGCCATGTCTCCCACCCGCGCAGCCGCCGCCGCGACGGTAGCTCGACGAGCGCGCCTTGCGCTTCCGAGAGCTCGCGCGGGCGCTCACCGCATCTCGCGGCGCCCCACGCACCCTCCCATCGCGCAGCGTAACAAAGGGAGCCCCGAAGGGACGGCTGCCACCCCACGCCGAATCCCGGGCAACCCCCCCTTTTACCGCCCATGCCGGCAGTAGCCCCTGCCTACAATTCCGGTACGGCGTTCAGCAACGAAGAGTTCCTTAAGGGTGAGCAGAACTATCCGTTTTGTAAATAGCCTGTACATAATATGGATATATTGTTTTTTTGTTGTTGTTGTTGTTGTTGTCTTTGTTGGGCTCAGGGAAGAGCCGTGCTCTGAGATGGAGCGAGGTGGCGCGGCCACCGGGTGTCCGGTAACAGCTGGTATTGCTGTCGGCACCAAGTTGTAAATATTTGTGAACCCGAATCATTGACAGGCCAGGAAGAGCCGAAAGTCTGAGGAGGGGGGCGGCGCGGCCGCCGAGGCGTCCGCTAACAGCTGGTATTGCTGTCGGCGCCGAGCGCAAAGCAGTTCGTATTGCTGCAGGCGCGTTTATTTGTTTATTTGATAGTTTTGCTTTGTTCGTTTTTTGCTGTTTTCTTTTTGTAGGATATGTTTCTGCTCAACCTAAGGGGAACTTCTGCTGATATACATCCCATCGAAGGAGGCCTCTGACCCCTTCAAGGTGGTTATCCCGCGCAGTCGGCGAAGAGCGGTTTTTGAGCTCTTTATGCGACTCGCGGGCGGCCGGTCACGAGTGGGGCCAAAGGCTTACATTTTAAGTTCTGCCACACCGTGACTTCGCTTGATAACCTCGAATGTAGTGTGTGATACCGGGGCGGCCTTCTGCCCTGAGCACACGAAATTCCGGGTTATCCAACCGCTGCACCAGCGTTAGGGTTCCCTTTTTGGCCCTAGCCTGGCCTGAGCACACTGTTTCGCTTTCCCACTCGGAAAGCAGCAGCAGGGAAGTTGGGCGTTGTTTTGCTGTTACTCCCGACTTGTTTCTGCAGCACGTCCCCCCTGGCGTTTGCCCCCGGTCTGGTCATGTCGCCCGCAGCCACACCACACGCCGCCGGTTCCGGAAGCTGCTGGTGCCTACCATCCCCGACAGCCCAGGCCCCGTCCCCAGGCCGCAGCCCGCTTGACGCGGTCCAGCGACGATCGAGATGCGGCCTCCTGAGCAGGCACACCTGGCGCCTCTCCAAGGCACCTGCCACGGGCGCTTCACTGGCAGCACACGAGCACTCCAAAAGCTGCTCTTCTGGGCTGGTCCCTGGCGGGCCCGGCCTGCACACTGTCGAGGCCACGACCCCGTGTCGACTGGCTCTTCTTGTGCCCTCACAACCATGGCGGCCGTCTCTGCGGCGGAAGCTGGTGGCCTTGCCGGACGAACGACTGGCTTAAGAGGCCCCTCCCGTCTGATGAGACGTCGGCCCGCCTGCTGCCTCGGCCCGCGGTTTACACCTGCTTCCTTGACCTGCTGTTCCTGGGCTGCCCTACCTCCGGTGACTACAAGACGCGCTGGACTGAAGGTGTGCCGTGGACTGTGCGTGTGGTGTGGTGCTGCTTCGAGATGGGAGAACTGTTAGGAACTTTGCGGACCTTTGTTGACCGGGGGCGAGTGCTGTTAATTTCGGGGTGTGTTGTACTTTTGCTCGGCAGCGGTTGTCCAAGCGGTGCAGGCTCGGTCTTGAGGAGGGGGGGATTGTGGGGGCCCGTGTTCCCTTACGCCTCGCCTGCACATGTTTCCGCGAGCTGGGAGCCGCCATTTTGGGTAGCCGGCGCGTCACGTAGGTCGTGTCCTCTTCATGACCCCGCGCGACGCGCCGAACCGGCTTGCCGCGAACGTGTGCACGAGGGCGCGAGGGAAGGAGGACCAGTTTGTCACCTTCCTTAGCGCCACCCTCTCCCCGACCTGGGGAAGATCTCCTCTCCCCTCCGAGCTGAGCTGCGGGACGAACGAGCGCTCCGGCGGGGAGTCGACTGGGCGATTTGGTCGGAGTCGGTTGGCTCGGCTGTGCCTACGCCGAATGCCCCGATGACGGTGAACCCAGTTGGCTCCACGGACTCTGCCGAGAGATTCTGCCCTGATCGGTCGCCTCGGGATGCCTCCCCTGCTCCCGCGGCCGTGATGACGGATATCGAGGTCTGAGCCCAGCGGCTTGAGCGAGCGACAGGAGCCACTGTCTCCCCGCGAGCGATAGTCGTGTTGTCTGGTGTATGCACTGTATCTGCCAGGCAATAAAGCCTCACTTTGGATTGCCGGAGCCTGTCTACCGCATGTGAGTACCCGAACCCGTGCGTGAGTCTTCGGATTCCGCAGGGCTAGTGTACGGCGCGTAGCGTTCTCTAGCAAAGCTAGCCGGGGTCCCCTGCTATCCCGTACGTTAGCCCACACTATGCACCAGTGTTCATAGACCCATGGACAGCAAATAACCCTCGATGCTCCTTCTTTTAGTTCTGGCCACTCAGCGCTCAGAAAAATGCCTGAATTGGTTGTTTGTTGCTCAACGTATTGTTGTTGCTACGGATGGTGCGATTCATTCCTTCTGACAATTGTCCCAAATTAATCAATATTGTTCATGTACCAAGAAACGTACTGCATACATGTCTGTATTCATTAACACTGTTGTTAAGATTGAATCTTGTTGATTGACACCGCTGTCCTATGTGTAAATGCGATGCGTTGGCCCCGTCAAGGGCCATTTAGATCTCCTTTCGCCTTGCCTCGTGAGCATAGTGCACCCTGTATTTACGTCCATATAAAGGCTTGATTTGATTTGATTTTAATACACACAGTGTTGCCACAAAATGCCTCCAAGTTACAACTAAACCCTGCGTTAGTGCACGTAGACCAGCTTGATAGCACTGGTAACCCCATAGGCCGCGAAATGCATGCACGCGCACATGGCGAGTGTAACGTGGACTGGAGCGCAATCAACGGAGCGAGGCATGAGGGGCGCCCACCTTGTTCCTCCGACTGGAATGTCCCCTGGAGCACAAAGCGATCCGGGAAGTAGACCCGGATGACGGCTAGAGGGTACCGCTCCACTATCTTCTGGTTGCGGGCCTCGCGCAGCTTGCTGGTCTCCAGGGGACGGTTCTCCAGCATCTCCCTGGTACCACAACAGAGAGAGCAGGTGAAGTCGTACACGCGGCCGAAATCTCCAATCACAGCCTTGAGCGTTGTTACAACAATGAGAGAATTGGGCGTCACTCCTACAAGATGTCCACAAGATGCTGACCTACGAATGAAATGCCTCGCCATGTTTTGGCGATAGCTCATGTAGTGTACCACCCTCCACCATATCGATGGACGCGAATGTCAACGTGCAAGAACGTTTTGAAAGGAGATTGCACCTAATGCGTGACCTCATTTGCTTTCTGCCATGTAGTTTGTCATCACTGCAGTAGTTTATAAGCAGGTTAAGTCCGAAAAATCACAAAAACAACTTGTGTCACGTTCAAAATACCCACACTCACACACTCTTTCCGCCACATGAGAAACAGCCAGCTGCGGCAATGAGGCACAGGGGCAACTTTTGTTCTTAAGTTGTGCTCAAGATTAGTGATGGATTTGTTTGCAGGTAGGCATGTAATGACACCTGACACGATGACACGGGTCGGACCACTTTTGAAGAAAATTCCCCTAGACCAGGACTGCGTTGATCAAGCGTCATCAGATAACCGACGGCACTTGAGCCACTCCCACTGTTCCTCAAGTTTAGATATGGCCATGGAACTGCCTGTTGGGTAACGTACCGTGTCCTTGGTGAACACAGGTAAAGCTGGTGAGTGCTGGGAACAATATATGCGACTACTTTATGCCTAACCTAACAACCTTCAGAGGTTAGAGGCCATTGCCACCCTCAAAAGAAACAGTAGCAAGGTGCAAAGTACATTTTCCTTACTAATCAACACTGAGCACCTTTTTGACTTAAAACTCAATGCCCTGTTCCTATGCTAATCATTTTATTTGTTCAATTTCGTTACAGATTTGATACTCATGGTAGTGCTCATTACAAAAGGCCGTATTTCTAGGCATTAAAAAAGCTTGTTTCGGGTGCCTAAAACTAGGCACGCAAAACAACGTTTTAGGCCTCCAACGTCGTAAACATAGGCACAATACGTTTTTACATGAATGCAAATAATTTCAAACAAAGACATGCACGACCTATATCTAAGACAGGAAATCCAAAACTGCTATTGGTGGCACAAAGACGCCACCAGTTAAACATAGCCATTCAATTGTCCCATAAAACTGCTGGACAAATGACGATTCATTGGCTGAATTCAACAAGTGCAGTGACCACATTCCTATTCAAGAGACACTGTTGCTTGATCCAGCGTCACATATACTGAAACAGGCATAAAAATTAATACTTGATAGCTGGAAATACTGACTAAAAAAGTGCTACTTTGTGTCTGCCTGACAGTTTAATTACAACACGACAAAAACAGACACAAATAATAAACTTGAGAGACGACGATTTATCAAGAAATTAACCCGCCCTTAGATAGGGGCTGTTAGGTACAACTCTAGCAATTTTCTCATATACATTGATATTACACAAATTGTTCAGGCAAGACGTCCCAACAGGGCCAAATACATTTCCACACATTTTATTAAGCGCATTTTCAAAAGGTGTTTAGCAGACAAACAGTTTTTTTGACGGAAAAGTGTATCTCAGAGCCTTAGCTGCTAGCTTTCAACTTAAAAATGACCTGCACACGAAGGTGTGTTTGATATTGAACCATTGCATTGAAAAGAAAGTTGGATTTGAGTATGCTCTTAAAAATGAGGGTGCGACAGCACGTGTTAGAAAAAATCTGTTGGGACTTAAGCATGCGAACGTAGTCTAAGAATCACTGTAAAAATTGTGGAAACAATAGCAAACTACCACCATCTCCAGATTTTTGGATTCAAAATTGAGCCTCTTGTCACTGTGTCCCACGCCACTGCTGTTAGCGGTTGTTTTTTAGGAGTCTGTTGAACTAGGGGACTATGTGGAACCTAATAGAGTTCCAAAGAGTCAATACTAGCTGCTGGGTAACATGAACGATCTCAAACTGCATTCAAAAGCGAAACTTTAGGCTAAATAGTGTTCACATAGGTTCCTAGTTTGAAAATAGGCATTCATACGCACTTATAGTCACTTAGGCACAAACGCCAAAAAAGGCACAAAAAAACGCCAAAAAACGAACAAAAAAGGCATTTGCCTGAAATCCGGTCTCTACTCATCACCAAATGGTAACAAAAAGAGTACACACCCCTCTTCAATAAGGCCCACACACACACACAAAAAAAAAAAATTGTCCACAAGCAGTTGCTCTGCCTGCTGTACACACAGGTCACAGTGAACTTCTAACATCTCTCTTTCCTCCCACTAGCCTTCAGTTATCAGAAAAAAAGAAAACAGGCATCGATACCTGCAATGTATTAATGCTTCTCTACACTATTTGATTTGCACAACCCAAAGGCAGCAGGTTCCCCATACCATCCGCAATCACAGCAATATCATGATCAAAGTCCGCTTCATCACGAGGGTTAATTTTGTGAGAAATTCATTGATGAAATAAAACGGGCTGACAATGCAGTGTTTCGAGAGGCCACAGGTCTCTAGCGGTCTCACCTTTGCCGCCTGTAGTCCGCAGCAAGGTACTTGGCGTCCTCCAGGGTCACTTCGAAGAAGCTGTCCCCAAGCTCCTCTGCAGTGGGGAGGCACAAGACAACTGTGAAACGCCCCAAACACAAAACTGATACAGACAGGTGAAATAGACAACATCAGTTTGAAGGTAATGTTGTCCTTACGTTTGAATGTAATACAGGCGACAGTCAAGCAACCACCTGTCAGGATCTCGGCATGGACCTTGGTCTACTCTGCGAGCTTTCTGAACCCTAGCCATGAGAAAGCAACAGCCCAAAACAATTCAGCGTGCTTTGGATGAACTCCTTCATGCAAGGTATTTGCAACTGTCCATGACAGGTAGGTATTGTCCGATATGTGTGGGAATGACAGCATCATCACCAGCTGTATGCTGAAGTAGCACAAGGTCAATTCCACCAACATATCATAGAAAGAAGCGCAGCGAATTTCATTTCAGCCTAATCCTTGACTAGGCTGAAGCGGACTAATGCACAGTACCATCCCAAGCGAAAAAAGAGAGAGAGAGAGAGAGAGAGAGAGAGAGAGAGAGAGAGAGAGAGAGAGAGAGAGAGAGAGAGAGAGAGAGAGAGAGAGAGAGAGAGAGAGAGAGAGAGAGAGAGAGAGAGAGAGGAGAGAGAGAGAGAGAGAGAGAGAGAGAGAGAGAGAGAGAGAGAGAGAGAGAGAGAGAGAGAGAGAGAGAGAGAGAGAGGGTAAAAATTGTCACAGTAAAATTTGCCTTGCTGCTGCAATGGGTAGATAGCAAACTTCCTGCTTTGTACGAGAGTGAAGGTTGATGATAAAGAGCACGCAAACACTGGAAACAAAGCAAGGGTAAAGTGCTTTTTACCTATTAGCTTATCACCAAGGGCTTCAATGGTGTCCGCAGTTTTTTTCTATCTCTCTTCAAATTAGACACTGAAGTTCGTGAAGTGTTGACTTAGGTACACAGTGCATCTACGTTCAAGCATTTCTTCACTTCACTACGAAGCAGCGGCCTATAACAGGTAGTTCATTCAAAAACAATATATTCGGGAAGGTGCGACGAATGTAAGGCATCACCCTCTTCCTCCCAGGCAGGGGTGGTAGCATTTTAAGCCTGTGCACGTGACACTAGACATAATTCATGTAACGAATTGCATTATCAAGAGAGCATGTTTGCACACTTGAAAGATCAACACCTCAAAAAAGAAAAGCATATGTCTCATTTAGACATGGAGAGTCCGTCTGCTGTTTGTTTACGATGCTCAAATTTCAGCCTTCACATCTGTAATGGTAACCTGGTCTACTGTTACTCAGCGCTTATATTTCTTTCCACGGGTTGAATGTTATGATATGAGCCAACAGAATTTTTACCGCAACCAGCACAACCAAATTCAACTAAGAGTGCAATGAAAGGGCACTTTCCTTGCGTGAAAAAAATTTTGTATAATTAGTAGTCACAACAATGCCGCGACTTGCACTTGAGTTGCTAAGTAAAGTTTGTTTTCTGTCTCTCTCAGCACATGCGTAATGCTGTCTACACTTTCAAGCTGATAAAAACAGACATTTTTGCCCTTTCCTTCATTGTCCTTTTTAACGGAAGCAGAAAGCTAAACTGAATGCAATGTGACACCCCATTGCTGCACAGTAGATGCTTCTAGGTGGTTTATTGTTGTAACCCATGCAGGTTGTCTCAGTTCAAGTGTATCTGCTCTCATTTAAAAAAAAACTTCAGCAGACTCTAGTTTCCCAATGCAAAGATTAGGAAAGTTTTAATTGAGGTTTGACACCTTGGAGAAACACCTGGCCTGTGAAGCACACCGTGTAAAGGACTCCGGCTAAACACAGACCACCAGGGTGCTTTACGTAGTAGTACTACTTTTCTTCCTATAATTACCAAGATGTATACGACTACTGTGTCGGTTGCACGAAATAGAAGGCGATAGCATCAAAAGACAGGCCACAAAATGACAGGCCAGGCACTAGTAGTGTCATCTGTGTCTCCATTTTCGCTTTTCCATTCAACAAAAACAAGACACTATGACGGGTACTGAACCCGCAACTGTAACCATGATAGCAGAATGCCACCCAGCCAGGGCAGTGCATTTCATCAGAAGAAGGCTTGCCTGAATTGTGAGAAGGAAACAAAAATTCCAAGACGACGAAAAACAAAGGAGTGCTTACCCGCAACAAATGGTGGACAATGCTCCAAGTTGAACAGCACAGCTTTCCGCTCGCCAATCTAGAAAGATGACAGAGAGATTAGAAAGAGGTTTTTTTAATCGTGTGGAAATTAAACGCAGGAGCAGTGAGCGACGCACACAGTAGACAAAGCGCTGTGTCCCATATACTCTGTGTCCCTCAGCCCTCCAGTGCTCAATTTTGCCATGACTGGCCAACTTGCCCAGGAAACCACACTTTTTTACTAATATGTACTTTGAAGGCGTCCCAGGCAAGCCCTCCAAATGGCTTGGGCAGAGAATTGGTTAGTACTTTGACATGAGGGACGTTTTGTCGCTCTTGTCAAACTCTCGTACAATCATGATCTCTCTAATCATCTCATAAATTTTTTTTCCAGATACAGAATCCCAGCTGGGCCTTTCAGTGGCGGCTCTGTGCAGTCTATTGGATGGCGCTATTTTTCTACGTAGATCTAGCGCATAGTGATTGTTTAGTGCATGCACACCATAGTAATTGGCTGCCTATCAGTCTACAGCGGACTGACATCGTTTACAGGTGTACACTTTTCACTGCGGTGCAGCTTGTTTATGTTTTCTTTCGGGTGCTTAATAAGAGCCCAAATCTCTGCCTCGCAAGCACCCCGGAAGTACACACTGCTTGTATACCGTCCTTGGAAGTGGCTTAGGCGACCTTCAGTCCATTACTTCAAAGTGCTTCATGAAGTCACCCCAGCCTGGGCTAATTCTACTGCCGATTTCTTCCTTATGGCTTGTACTAGCAGTGAAAGCTTGTGGGGAATAGTCATATCCACCCGACAACTCAGTATCACCCACAACTGCACCGCCCACTGCATCAAGCTTCAGTAAACACACCACTCAAAGAAGCCCCTCAGGCTCCTAATAAGAACTGGCGGCTGACAAACCTCTTGCTTGTCTTTTTCTCACTTTCCACTAACCCCCCAAAAACAAGTCACGTTTCACTAAAGAAGACTGCTGCTAAGAATGTGTCCCCAGTCATCCAACCCCCAGAACCAAGCACTGCCTATTATGGGCGTCGGCAGGGAGGTGCAAATGCAAAAGCGACACTCCCCCCACCCAAGCTACCCCAGCACTTGTACACCCTCCCCCCATGCCCTCTGCCTCTTTCTTCACGAAACAATGGTTCTGCCCCCCTCAAGATAAAATCCTGCTGACGCCCATGCCCGCCATCATTAACAAACAACTCTCTTTTCTTTTTAGGGCGACAGTTATCAGGAATTCGCTGCTTGGTGACACAGTGTCGCACATTAATCATGAAACATTTTGCGCACTCAGCTGCATGATTAACGGCCTTCAGAATTCAATCTAATTATATCGACCACTCCCACATGCCACACTGCACCCATTCTATCTAGATAGCTTTTCCTTTTCCTCTCGTCTTATCTTTTGCATATTACGTGCGCTGACCGCACTTCCAGCCTAACCCACTTCCCTTTTACGCAGCCTTTTCGGTGCGAATGGTGAAACGTAAAAGCGAGACCTGGCATGCCCAGGCAGGAATCAATCAATGATCAATAAATCAATGAACCATCAGTCAGACAATCGACCATCAGTCAAACATGAGTCAATCAGCCAGCAAGTCAACTATCAGTCAGCCAATCAACCGAACAATCAACCAGCCCATCAGTCAGTTGATTGATCAATCAATCAATCCAATAAATCGACCATTAGTCAGGCAATCATCAGCCAGTTGATCGATCAATCAATGAATGAATAAATGAATGAATTAATGAATGAATGAATAAATAAATAAATAAATCTAATTTAATCCAATCAAACGACTCACGTATTTGATGTCCTCCTCACGCACCACGGCTGCCTCGGCCCTCTTCTTGGGCGGTGACGAAGACAGTGGAGGGCTGACGCAAGCCCTGGGGGCTGCGGCATTTTCACTCGCAGATGCCACAGGGTGACTTGGCGCTGGGGACCTTCCAGGGACGTTTTGCGGAGATGACGGCCTGGCGTGGTCGGCGAGGGTGTGGACAGCAGTGGGCTTGGCAGCCGGAGGTTTCTGCACTCGATGAACAACGTGCCAAAACGCCATACGCGTGTAAGTCGTCACCCCACTTGCAAAGTTTGATAAACAATGATCAAGCCAGCCTGCCACAGAAGTGCAGACAGTGGAGTGAAATCATTTCAAGGCAAGACGTTCAATCTAATAGTTGTCACCAGTGGTTGCTCGTGATAATGCCTCTTTTGGAACTACCCATAAGAAGACGTTTCTAATGAACATGACGATTGGGTGAGGTACAGCGTTCTGTTCGTGCTGCACGTCATTGTTTTCTTTTTTCTTGTTGCATTAGTTATGAAGAAGTGTCAAGCAATTAGCCTAGCTCTGTGCTCTGAATTGAAATGAAAAAGTTTGGAGTTGAGAAAAATGTATCTAATCATAAATTGACACGTGTATACGTCAGCTCCTCACTTCTGTTTCCTGGCCTTGTGAAAGCGGTGTCAACCTTTATACACGTAAGTATAGCACTAGATTCTTTTGTGTATGTGAGTGCATGTGTGTAAGGCTAATTTTATTCTACGTTTAGTAGCTTCTGCCTAAGGTAAACGAGACGCTTGTCACAATTGCACAACAATCAAACTTCCGGATAAGTGGTAGTGCAAAGTGAGTCTAGTGCTTGTTACTTGGAATCAGAATTGTGTAAGAACTCGAGACAGCAACAAGAGGAAGCCTCTAGGGAACTTGCTTTCAGGTTTTGAGTAATGAAATCATAGCACAAAAATTCGTTTTTTGTTTCATTCACATCAGGGGGGGTGATGTAAAATTCGCTACATTTAACTTTAATGCACCGTAAAATAACAAACAGCCTCGCTTTCACAAACACACCCTTTCTTTTCTCCTCAAAACGACAGCACCAGTGTCCCCCTCGAGTTTTGCTGAATTTTTTGGATCACTAGTTCCGCAGCCAAAACCAGATAAGGCCAAAATCGCCAAACAACACCCTTTTACCACATTATGCAGCTCTCTTGCCAACGTGTGCTGAGGCCTGACATTATGCGCTCCCATCGAATAGCACAGAGGGCAACACCCTTGTCTAAACACCGGTTTCGTACTTATAGCCTTATCTTGCCTTAGCGGAAAAACATTTGAAGAAAACTATTGTGTCATTCTGAAGTATTGACCATATATTTTGACCTCGACATTTTGGGTGACAAGTTTCAGTCCGCAGTTTTGAGAGATAACCAGTTCAAGTTAAACTCAGTGTTATAGACAAGGGTGTTGCGCACTGTCCAAAGACGTTTTCTGCAAAAATTATGCTCGGGGAGCTATGAGAATATTCTTTTCAGCAAACTCAGAGCGTATCCATTAGCCACCACAGCAAGCTCAATCATCGGACACTCTACCTTGCGCCCGCACGTATCCATTTCGGCTCTATGGGAATATTGCTAAACTCCTAGCCCTGCGCTGTTGTATTACAGTTGAACCTCATTATAACGAACACTGATATAGTGAATTATTGGCTATAGAGTGCTAAATGCAAACTTCACTTGGTCGCACTTTATTTCAGCGACACTTAAAAAACTGACACCATGAAAGCCACGCGCGATATCAGATTAAAAGAAGAAATATTTGACCAGTAGTCTAAGAAGCTACTTAGAAAAACCCCCGTAGTCCGAAACTGCAGAAGTATAAAGGCCCTTTTGTTCGTGGACACTGTGGAAAGCTTCATCCTGCTCAGTGCTGTGAGTAGCCACCAGACGAAGATCACATCCTTCAGCAAATAAAGAAGGACGTAGGCCCGTTTTGTCAAGTGAACTTTGTTCTGCTGTAATTTCACGTACTCGCGTTCCGGTTCATTGAGCTCGAAATGCAACAAGGAGAAAGGTAAGGGTTCCCCTGCTTACTGTGGATTCGAAGCCTAAAAAAATGCATTCTTTTATCAAGTATTGTTGCGCAAGCCAGATTTTCAATTTCTTAAAGTCTATTTTTACCTCTACTGTTACAATGAATATCAGATATGACGAGGTAATTTGTTGTCCCAATACTGCTTCGTTATAATGAGGTTTACTCTATGTCCAAACTCTGGGTGAACCCTTGACTGAACCCCTAGCACTGACTGACCTCTGGGGGTGGTGACTTGGAGCGTGGCGTCGACTGCAGCCCGGTGGCCGGCCGTGCCTGTTTCGGGGACGTCGGCTGCGCCGGCCGGGGCGGGCTCTTGCTCTTGGCCTCCTTCTTGAAGGGCACTGCAAAGTGTCGGCTAACGTGGGCCTGCTCCACCACACCCCCCTTGGGCCTGCACAGCAGCCTGAAGAGGAAGGCCACACGGCCACAATGTAGCGCAACGCGTGCTCGCTGCCCTTTGAAAGCCACCTCTGCTATGTTAGCTTCTACGCTGCCCATTTTGTGTTTACCGAATGAAGAACACTCAAAGCGGTCTCAAGTTCAACGAGGAACTCCTTGGAGCTGCTCCGGAGGAGTTCCTCTGAGGTAGCGGGGGAATGACTGCAACAACCCAGCAATGTACGTACACACGCCAGCGCTGAACGTGCTGCATTCCAGACAGTGCTGAACTGAACATGCTGCATTCCAGTTTGACCAGCATCTGCTCACACACCCCTCTCCCCTTCCCTGCTTGAGCTGAGACAGGACAGGCGAGGCCAGGGCAGCACAAATGCCACAATACGGTTGAGCAAGGCTGCTACGGAGCTGCAGTTGGCAGAAGCTATTGATCTGGATTGATTTTGGGGCTTAACGCACCAAAGCCACACCTGAGCTGCGAGGTGTACCATAAAGAAGGGCTCCGGATTAATTTTTGACTATCTGGGGACCTTTAACGTGCACCGAAGTCGTGACACACACGGATGTTCTCAATTGATTGATTGATTGATTGAACGAACGATTGATTGATTGATTGAACAAATGATTGATTGATTGATTGATTGATTGATTGAACAATTAATTGATTGATTGATTGATTGATTGATTGATTCTGGGGTTTAACACACCGACACAACACAGGCAATGAGGCGCACCGTAGTGGAGGGCTCTGGATTGATTTTGACCGCCAGGGGATCCCTAATGAGTGCCGAAATCTCATACACACGGGCAATTTTGCTTTTTTCCTCCATCAGAAAAGTGGCCGCCGGCACAGGTGTTTTCACTTCTCGCCTCCATCAGAAAAGCGGCCACCACGGCCGGGATTGAACCCACGTCTTTGCGCTCAGCAACACGACGCCTTAGCCACTGTGCCAGCTCATAAGCTATTAGAGGCACTCATATTTGCCAGTACCAGGTTCAACAAGACAGGTGTTCAGCTTATGTTAGCTTCAGCAACTTATATCGGCACACCCACTTTTCACTATTTTTTTTTAGTGGTACAGTGAGGTTTACAAAGTTACGGCACAACAGTGCTTCAACTAAACCAGGTTTCTAATCCCAGGTAAAAATACCTCGACGCTTTGGCTGCGCAACATTGTTTGTGGTGACCCCTGAAACACCCTTGAACCCGACCTTCATGTTCTTAAACCGGCACAGAGTTCCTACACCCACAAATAGCCTTATGTTATTTCCATCACAAATACAGCCACAATGGCCCCCCAGAATTGAACCACCAGTGTACCTGCCCCCATCAGCAGAATGCCTCTGCAACCGAGCCAACGCAATGAGCTTTACGTTTAATGCGACACTTTTTTCATGACCGCACTGACATTGTTAAACACTGCGCACGCTTGGAGAGCTCCCAGAGAGAGGCCACAGCTCGCCGAAGGAGGTCCCAGTACCTGATTGCTGCCTTGCCACTGGTCAGGCCCAACTTCTGGAGGGTCGTGTCTCGCAACTGTTCCACACCGACAATCTGCAAGGGAGGGGATGTCGAAGAATACAAGGGGTCATACAATCGACCAGATTTAGGGGAAATCCCCAAGGTGGAGTAAGTTTCTGTGAAGGAAAGTTTGACATCCACCTAAATGCAGCCATACGGCTACAAAGGAAAGCTATACAGCTTTCTCAGAAACTTCGCAGTTGAAGAAAAATTCGTCCTGGTCTAGGATTCGAACCCGGGACCACTGCTTAACCGTATGAGACCACTGCTTTGTAGCCGTATGGCTGCATTTAGGTGGATGTCAAACTTTCCTTCACAGGGGTCATACAATGACGCATTCACCATATACTGACACAGAGAGCTGCCCAATCTGTCTAGAGATTGCGACATCAATAGAAAGCAAAAATGCACGCAGCTCGCTGCTCTATCGCAGGCCGACAGACAGGAGCAGTTAACAAGCCATTGCGGTCAAGACCCACAAATGACGTAGCTGTGAGTGCTGTCTGAGCAATGTTTTGTTATTGGCGGTGAGATCTTTGAGTGGCGCCCCCTGGCTCTGACGTCGGCTTAGGGATTCGCGCCGCTGTCGTCTGCTACACTCCGCTTGTGAGGGGCAACAGTGCCTGGGCTAGAAATCGCCCGCTTCGTTGCTGTAGTGCGTTAAAAAGCGTATTTCTAGCGACTCAGTTATTTTTCCAGCTTCTGACGCATCTGAATAATTTGAAGCCGTATCCCCCGCAAGTTTGCAACACACGAAGAGATCGAGAACAACTTTCTTCAGAGTATCGGTCAGAAGATCGTGTGTAACTCGTCCTTTATTTCTTACTCGCGAGGATCAGCGATCAGAGCTTCTAGAGTATTCAAAATGCGTAGGCTTCCCTGCAGTATTTTTTAGATGCTCCTATGAAGACTCAACAGTCTAATACTACGTACCAAGCACTGGCCTCTACACGCTCATCGCACAGCAGGAAATAAAGCGGCTTTCTTCTGTTTCTTTAGTTGTTGTCTTGTATCGGATTAATGTTTCTTGCTTGTTTTTTTCTGCCCAACGCATTATTTTTTCTGCGCCGTCCTCAACTTCTTATTGGGAGGTTGCGGGATGTTTGGGAGCCTCACAAAGGTCGTGCGGATATTTCCTTCATTTTGTATGGCATACATTCCCTTCATCACAAATTGGCTTTCATTACGGCTGCGTGCAAGAAGGTGCATATCCGCAGTGTGCTTTGTTTATTCACGTGCAAATACAATGAGAAGGTTTGTGCTATGCCACCGCGATCGCGCCCTAAACAACGTGGTCCACAGTATATCGAAAGCGGCTTTTGTGCTCCGAATTTCTATCGTAATTATATCGTTATCATAACGAACTGACTCTCAACTCGAACAATGATAACATGATTACGGTGTTGAAGGCATGATATACTCGCTAACTAACGTAATAAATCGTATACCTGCATATATTACAAGACTCGAAACCGAAGAAGAATTCCAAGTAGCTCTTTATTGCTTTTCAACTCTTCCAGGCGCGAAGAACAAATCCTATTCTACTCGGAATGGCGTCCTATGATTTGAAGAAAATTACTTTTACTCTCTTGTCCTGGACTGAGTACCCGGCCCACTAACCAGATCGATTTAATTGTTAGACAAAGTTTTCCCCTCCTCCCCTTACTCCTCCTCCTCCTCTTGAGTGCAGTTTTCCTATAACGCATATCCGAATATCGGGAAGATATGGCTGTGCAAAATATTCCGAAATATCCCTCCAGGTCTTAACAAACATATATGTGTTACTATAAATTTAACGAAGACGTGACTCGTTTTGCTCAATAAACTTCCATACTGGTTAGATGCCTGGTATAGAATCAGCACGCGCGTATATACACACTGGGTTATTTGGAACTCAACCTGCAGTTTTTGCCGTCTATAGTGCATATCGGCAAACTTTCATGCCTTGACAACGTAAAGTGATGTGACAAAACGCGTTCGAGCGTTCGGCAAGGTTGCAAAAACTGTTTTACCTTACATATGATTACCGGGAATCGTGATGCCTCCTGCCAAAGCCGACAGCCCTGAAGGCCTAGAATTTGTTTTGGTCTTCCATTTTCGCTGTTGTCGGTTATTAGCAGCTGACTGTTCCTTTTGTTCGAATGCTTACATGAGAAGCTGACGCCTAGCTCCGACTCTTCGCGCTCCGCACAGGACCGGCTTCGCAAGGAATGGGGTGGCGCCGGCAATGTTTCTCCCGTAGCGGTATCCAAAACTATACTTTAATTGACACCATGAGCTAGTGTATGCGATTTTAAGCCTATTATTATGATAAAAAGTTACCCACACGCCAATTCTGGTGCGGACAAGCATCAGACGTTGACCTAGCGCAAAGAAACAGCAGGGAGAGCGATCCTGAGTGAAGCAGACGACAAATGCGAGAATCCCTAAGCTGACGTCACGGAGGCGCGCTTCGCAGCGCCGCCTGTGTTCGCGCTCACCGCCAATACCGGTTATCATGGTTTTTATGTTTTGCGTCTTTACAACATCGCTCTTCCTCTAGTGGTTGTTGATATTGTGAGTGTTTGTTGGTGTCTTGGTAGCATCAGAGGGCTTATGGAAATGAATTAATTGCTTTTCGCTGGTGGGACCAATCTCTCACCTGTACATACCCATTATAATCCTCATTTGTGCATAATTATCATCGTCGAGCCTCGTTCTGCGAAGTCTCCGAGTTCCCTTGTGCCAGTCTGCTTTCGCCTTACAATATTTACACTGCCCATAGCACAATAAA
The DNA here is from genome assembly GCF_048455015.1 of Haemaphysalis longicornis. Classification (NCBI taxonomy): domain Eukaryota; kingdom Metazoa; phylum Arthropoda; class Arachnida; order Ixodida; family Ixodidae; genus Haemaphysalis; species Haemaphysalis longicornis. Next base: position 59,043,908 of record NW_027526385.1, on the reverse strand, counting down.
CTTTCAGTTATAAGTCGGGGCAGTGTCGACGCATCGCCTCCTGTATTTTTACAATGCCAAACGCATCGCGCGCTTCCCAATGGGAGTGAGTGGTACGCCTGCAGTGCCCACATGTCGTAAGGTGGGGCCCTGATCTGAACCAGGATCACCCAACCGTAACTGAATTCGAGAGCAGCTTATGCCTGGTTGCCAAGGCAACCGATTTTTTAGATTTTTGAGCCGCGGCAGAGCACGTTTTGCCAACGTTACCGCTTTCCATCACGCGTCGCCCCGATAGGAACCGGTCACGTGACTACAGCGCTGGGAAGGCTACAGATTGGGGGAGAGTGACCGGAGTAGAAAGAGAGGGCTTGGTTGGCCGGTCTGGGCCGATGCGTTTGGCATTGTAAAAATACATGAAGCGATGGTCGATGTCCTCCTTTCTCGCGTGTATTCATTCATTTGCCCCGTTTTCCACTTCTGGCACACAAACTCACCAAAGCTTCCAAGCTTACACGCAATAAAAAAAATGTGCGATGCCTTGAATATATAAAGTGCAATTTTTACACCAAAATGTACATTATTTCCTACCTTGGTTGCTAACAAGCAGGCAAACTTTTCTTTTGGGGAAAGGGGTCAGCTAAGAGTCGCAAGAGTGTTTGTGCCAAACTTTAATGCTAATAACACCCCGTCGTTGACTGCAATCGTAGTAGTGCAATCCCACAGCACGGTTTCACTGGAGTGCTTTCATCATCATCATCACCAGCCTATCTACGCCGACTGCAGGGCAAAGGCCTCTCCCATTATTCTCCAATTACCCCGGTCCTGTGCTACCTGTGACCAATTTATCCCCGCAAACTTCTTGATCTCATCTGCCCATCTAACTTTCTGCCGCCCCCTGCAACGCTTGCCTTCTCTAGGGATCCACTCTGTTACCCTTAATGACCAGCGGTTATCTTGCCTTCGCATTACATGCCCTGCCCACGTCCATTTCTTCTTCTTAATTTCTAATAATATGTCTTTAACACCAGTTTGCTCCCTGACCCACTCCGCTCTCTTCTTGTCCCTTAATGTTACACCTATCATTTTCCGCTCCATTGCCCGCTGAGTCGTTCTCAATTTAAGTTGAACCCTTTTAGTGAGCCTCCAACTTTCTGCCCCATAGGCGGAGAGCTTTACAAAAATCTAAAAGTCAGCAACGCAACAGCAGCAGCAAGAAATTATGAAAACTCGAAACTGAAAAATGCGCGCCCCCACCTCTTTCCTCATGTACACGCAGACCAGGTCCATCTTCTGACTTGCGTCGTGGATGCCACTTGAATGGAGAAGAGAGAAGAGAGAGAGAGTGTAGTTGCAGCACAGTTATGCAGAAGTAACAGTGCAATAAAAACACTTGAGCGACTTTTTGGCCGAGGCTGTAGTACGCCAGGTAACCCTCAAATAAAAGCTGTCATTCACCATGACCGGGCCAAATGAACTCTAGGCCTCAGCCGCCCTTAGGCACACGGTTATACTAATTTCTGCCTTCAAGGCGAATAGTACAAATCGAACAATCAGTTGCTTCGAATAATTACAACACTATAGTTGCAAAATGAGTAACCAGCAGTAGCCACAAACACCTCAATAAAAACCCAACCAGCCATTTAACTTCATCGATACATGCACAATGCTTCTCAGGTAGCCAGTAGGCATCTCGTATATTGCTAAGCATTTTTATGCATCCAGTAGCAGTACCCAGTTGAATTTTTTAGCAGAAGATTGAAATTGGGTTTCAATGTACAGCACCATAGCTGTCAGCATCAAAAGCCGACACCACTGATACGAAGGCAATTTGGTGACTAACACGCGACTGCACCATGTACAGGAGTGAATAAAAACTTCCTGTTTGGAGTTCCTCAAGGAACTCCAAACAGGAACTCCTCGTGGAAAAGCCACAAGGAAGAAGACAACAGGATGAGTGTATCCCGCCTTTTTTTGCGCTATTTTTCCCTGAATTAAATGATAATCAAACTCTCTCTCGGCAAGTATTACGGAGTTGCTCCTGTACTCCGCAGTGCATTTTTTATGCCAGGCTCACCCGACCACAGGGGAAGAAAGAAAAAAGAATTGGCACAGTTTGTATTAGTGGTGCAAGGCTGGAGAAACGGCAGAGCCGGTGGCCCCTCTCTCATCGTCGGCTGTTGCCCCTCGCACGGGTTTCCGAACTTGCCGCTGAAAGTTCTCCGTGACTGGCACGCTCGGATCGTTTTGTCCGCAGCCTTTGGCATCTCTCCCAAAGTGGACCGCGTTATCACATGCTAGAATCCGCTAGAATGGTGGTTTGGGCTAGTTGGTGGTGCATACTGAAATTCGAATCCGTGGCAACCGGCTTTGCTAACTCGGCGTCTGTATCGTGAACTCAACGTCTGCGCTCCCCACTTCTGGCGCAAACGCACGTGAACTGGCAAAGCGAACAGCCCGCGAGAGGTTACGCCCCGAACGCTGGGCAGAGTGTCCTCAAAGGTCGAGTTGGCCGACGCCAGGCGCTCTTCACGAGGCACACGCTCACGTGCACTCAGCATTTTTTCTGTGTATTTTTTTTTCTCGTAACACCGTACGGCACCGTGACGCTGTTAAATAAAAATTCTTTAACAAGTCTGCTTACGTGCTTTGAAGGTAAAAAAAGCCAAGTGATTATCGAAGACTTCTTCACTGCTTCATCCCGTTTGCATCTCTTAGCTTTCATTTCTTCACTTTTGAAGGGAACCACCCCGACTAATTTTTATTCTATTCTGGCAGGGTGCTGAATTGGTGCCACGGTTAGCACACCTTTGTGCTGTGCAGCGACCCGGGGTTCAAATCCCACACGAACCCAATTGATTTTTTTTTTACACTGGTGGCCGTTTTGGTGCCCTTCGTGTTGACGATAAAGATGGCAACATCCACGGCCACTTTTTGCGTTTAAATGAGGCATCTAAGGCTTTTTCCTAAAAGGAGTACTGACACGAAATTTAAAAGCTGAGATAATTATGCAAACAGTTTCCCTTGTACGCGGAGATATCTTCCAGGAAGCTTCAATGGTAAGTGTTCCGTATAACGTATTTTAAATCAATATTAACCTTCGAATGCATGAGAAAGCCTAGACTGGATACCCTTTCGACACTGGCATCAGCATGACGCAATCAGCGCCTCTGGTCAATTGCCCAAACTGGCGACGTCGGGACTCCCGCGATGTAGCCAAGGCACCGGCTGCTGTTGCCACAAGCTGCTTCACCTTGTGTATCACATCACCATTCTGGGAATGACGTCATGCTGTCAAGGCGCATGCGACCACAGCCGGTTTTGAAGCTCCCACTCGCCCCAGCGCACGTGTCCAGACCAGCCGTGGTGCGACAAGTATAGCGACATTAAGAGCGCCGTCCTGTCATGGTGGCCGTGTTGGTATTAATTTCATGAAAACCGAGGCCGACACAAACAAACGAGGCTTTAAATAATTATTTGCGCTGCTATTGACCGTCTAGTGTGCCATTCTGTGATTACCAGGCCTGTAGGCACCCATAGCAGCAAAAAATATATATATTTCGCGTCAGTGCTCTTTAGAAGAACCGGGGGGGATGCGGTGCTCACGTCTTGTCTGGCCAGTGGGCCACCACGTCGAGCAGAGAGGCGGTGGCCGGGAAGGGCGCCACCAGCCGCTCCCCAGACTCGAGCTGCAGGCAGATCTCGACGCTGGTGGCCGCCGCCCGCCGGTGGCCCGTGGCGCGCAGCTCCACCTCGGCATGGTTGGGAAGATTACTGAAGGACACCGGCAGCTGGTGGCTGAGGCGCCGCTCACGGTGGCTGGTGCAAGAAGGGGGCAGGGGTGGACACTTTCAGTCTACACTTTCGGGTTCGAAAGCACTTTAAAAGAACTGTCCCGCACTTCATGATTTGATTGTAGGGTTTAACGTGCCAACGCAACGCAGGCGATGAGGCGCGCCGTAGTGGAGGGCTCCAGATTAATTTGGACCACCTGGGGATCTTTAACGTGTGCCGAAATCTCATACACAAGGGCGTTCTTGCTTTTCGCCTCCATCAGAAAAGAGGCTGCCATGGCCGGGAATCGAACCCGCACTCTTGGGCTCAGCAACACAATATCCCGCACTTCACAAGTATCTATCCTGAGCCACAGCCCGTGCCTGGGTAATTCCATAGTTTCCTACTAATATATATGTACCAGACGGAAACCTGGCGCTACTAGTATCTGGACGAGCCACGCTTCAGCGAGTGTTCTGTCATGTACAGGTAGGAACGTTCCACTTGACCTTGGCATGGCTCGCCAACGAACTAAAAAATTCTGCGTCTGCAAAAAAAAAAAAAAAAACAATATTATCGTAAAAGAATATTTAAAGTTGTTTAATACATACAAAAGTAAAGCTCCAATAGATTTGTTCATCAGGGATTTTTCAAAGGGCTCATGCAAGACAAACTTTTCATTTTGGCTCCAAGAGCAAGAAGGAGCTCCAAGAACGAAAAAGAGCCATGTGGCAAGCTTAGCAAAGTAGGAGAGCTCTTTGCTACCTGTTATGGTGGTGCCCTTGATGGCGCACGATTGTAGCGACAAATTCCCCTCCAATATGTATATTAGTATGGTACTCTATGGGTAACGTGGCTGCCACTTCCTGCGTAGGCTTCGTTTCAGCCGCACACTCGAAAAAGTAGTTTTGGAAAAAACATGACACAAACTAATTCCGGCCCTGGAATAACCACTCAGGACGACACAATCCAGCATTCCTGTTTCTTTCACGCCGCTGCAGCAGCACCTGCTTCCTAAAAAAGGGAAGGCACATAGGGATGCACGGGACCAAGTAGAACTTGCAACAATTACTAACTTGTAACACACTTGTAACTTCTAACACCTTTGTACTGCAATGACTCCAGCTCAATGGCCCTCACTGACGAAGCCTATCTCATGTTTAAGGTGGTAATAAATGTTCATTGGTGCCTCTGAGTAGGGGACGAAAGAAAAAAGCAGAAAGAGAAAGCTTTTTTGGGGGCAAAATAATTGATTTTCTAAAAAAAAGAAGTCCAGCCAACCACGTCTGCCACGCAAAGATTCTATCGGAGAGTGAGTCAGTTTACCCAAAATGTGAATACTGATAGCACGTGATCAAACAGCAACACTATGAGAATGCGAGACCATATGAAGAAGCTGGGACACAAGCTGGTGAAAACTTGCAAATTTAACACAATCCGGATGCCACACTATTCGCATCAATGTGCCCGAAAGTCCGCGCAGAATGCGAAAAATCACTCACAACAGTTCGTATTCAGCAGGATTAAGGCGCTGCTTTTTACAGGCATCTTCCAGAACCTGAAACAAAACAAACAACAGTAAACAACAACAAACAAAGTGGTAGGCATGATGCATACAGCCATGATAGGAAACATCCGTTTTATTTACCAGCTCCTAAAGGCAGGACAGAGGAGTTTGAAAGAGGCCGCGTTGGCTTTACAATACCACAACTTAGGCTGAATTACTACAAAAGAGTGCGAGCAGAAAGAAAAAAACAACACAAATAGGCCTACCAAACAAACGCCACACAATGCAAGGTATGTCTCAACCAGTTTGTTAAGTACTCACGGCAGGTCGCCGGCGAGTACACCGACTTTTAAAGTGTTATAAAAAAAAAAGTTACGATAATCCATTTTATTTCTGGCCATTATGTAGCTTTAGCCACTCAGCAAAGTAGCCTGGAAGCTCGCGTAACAACAGGGTTTTTCCAGGCAGTAAAAGGAAGCCGAAAATGACGGCGGGGTTCAAAACACACACGTGAGGGTCGTAGGTGTCATTCCAAACAAACTTCCTTAATCACCGAGACACGGAAGGAAAGGTTGACATTGTATTAGCGGAGTGACGAAAGGCCAAACGGCTGACCGTATTTATTTTTATTACGCAACAATTACTTTCCCCCCGTCTATAAAAGCACGGGTTCAAAGATAAGCGTCGCTTGTTTATTCCTCTCCGCGCCCGCTATCGCAAAGGCGGTTCGAAAGATAAGCAGCACTCATGAAAACAGCTTTCAAAAAGCCCGCCGCGCATCCGCTGAGAGGAGGTCCCTTGACGTCAACGCTTGCGTCACCAGAGTTGAGGGCCGGTCGCAAGCCCGCAAGACGCGTAGGGCGCGAGCCAGCCGCCCGCGTAGCACGGACCTCCTCTCCTCCGCCGCACCCAAAACTCCGAACGGGCTGGCCGCTGCTGGCCGTGCTGCGACGTGAGCCGACGGCTATCGGTCATGGCCGCGCGTCCGATCAAGTGGCGGCGGCGGCAGCACCCATCAAATAACCCCGTTGTCGACCGTCGGTGACGACGCACCGGCCGGGGAAAAGGGCGCAGTGGGTCGCACTTGAACTACTCCAGTCGCAACAACGAGGCTCTCCGATATGGAGCCGCCGCCGCTGCCGACGACCTCCACAACAGCTGCTCCGGGCGACGACACAAACATCGTGTACAACGAACTCCTCCCCGTCCTCATTCAGTGCTTCGCCATCATCCTGCTCGGATATTTCTCCGGACGCGTCGGCCTCATCGGTCCGGCTGAGACGCGAAGCCTCAACGTGTTCGTCTCGTACTTCGCCCTGCCCGCGACGGCCTTCAAGTCGCTCGCCACCATCGCGCTCGGCGAAGTCAACTGGAGGTTCCTAGCCGCTGTGGCTCTCGGAAAATGCGTCATCTTCGTCGCAGTCGCCGCCGTCACACTCCTGCTCGTACAGCGGCCGGCCAGCTTCGGCAAGGCCGGCCTCTACGCCATCGCCGGATCGCAGAGCAACGACTTCGGCCTGGGCTACCCGCTGATCGTCCACCTCTACGACAAAATGCAGCCCACGTTCAGCCACTACCTCTACCTCGTCGCCCCCATACAGCTGGCCTTCCTCAACCCGATCGGCTTCCTAATGATGGAGTACGGCCGCGCTCACGAAGACAACACTGAGCAGACGACGGGAACGAGACGCCGCTTTCTGGGGACCTTAACCGGCATCGCCAAGAACCCCGTAGTCATCGCTCCCACGCTGGCCATCATCTGGAACGTAAGCACGTCCGGAGCGGCTCTTCCGTCCGTCGTCGAGCGAATCCTCGACTCGCTGGGAGACGCGTTCATCGCCACCGCGCTGTATCTACTCGGTCTCAGCATGGTCGGACAAGTGGGCACCATGGACAAGTACGCGGCGCTGACGCCCGTGCTGCTGGTTTCCGCCAAAATCGTCGCGTCCCCGCTGGTGACGCGAGAGCTGGTCAACCTGCTGTGGGCGGGAGGCTCGGCCCGCGACCAGAAGGACTTCAGCAACTTCGGCTTCCTCTACGGAATGCTGCCCATGGCACCGAGCGTGTTCATCTTCGCCACCCAGTACGAGCTCCCGACGGCCGCCGTCTCCACGGCAATGGTTGCGGGGACTTTTATCTCGGCGCCGCTCATTTTCGTCACCGCTACAATGAGCCAGATCAAGCAGCGCAGCCTCAAGGACTTCTTCGCGACTATGGGGCGGGCCATGGTCAGTTCCAGTGCCGTCAGCGCGGTCTGCTGCCTCTGGCTTCTGGTGGTGCTCTTCCGCAAGCGCCGCAGAGTGACACACGGCACCACCATCTACCTGGTGATTTGCCAATTGGTGACGGCTGTGGGAGGCATCCTCTGGGTCGCCACGAATTACGGTGACCCACTGTCTCCTATGGCATACGCCCAATCGGCGTTGTCTATCACCGGCATCTTCGCATCCCGCATCTGGACAGCGCTTCTGGCGGGTCTGCTCGCCCTGCTGCACTGGCGAAGCCTCTGCTTTGTGCTCCGACTACGGTGGCTCATTGCCATCACTGGTTTCGGGTCGTCGATTTTGGTGGCGCTCGCCCTGTGCTTGAGCATTCCCAAGAGGGGATCGAGGCTGGGTGACACCGACCCAAACTTCCAGTTTGGAGACGTTCAAGCAATCGTGGCAGTCACTGTACTCCTAACAAGTCTTCTCTTCACAATGGCCAGTCTGATAGTCCAGCACAGGTATCGGCTGAGGACGAGAGACTACGCCCCGCTCAGTGGCAACAGTGATGAGGACGACGAACAGGGCACTGCAGTTCAGGCAAGTGTAGACAGTGCTTTGAACCAACCATCGTCCAGCTTACCACTACAGGGAACGAGGAGCGACGGAGAAACGAAACGCAAACCAGACGGATGCACGGGAGACTGCGAGGACTGCGCTAACTGCTCAAGCGATGAGGAACACAATGTTCGGGACCTCGAAGACATCCTCAGCAGCCCCAAGCACAGACGGAACATTCACAAAGCTAAGCCTTCAAAGTCAGGCTCTTCCTCACTCGCAGCTTCTAGATCCGTCAACTCCAGCAGGTTCGACTTCGACGGTCCGTCCGCTCGGCACGCCCCAAGCGCCGCCTTGGACCCGCTCTGTGGACCCGAGTTCAACTGTGACAAGGAGCAAGTCAGGCAGTGCATGAGCCTCGTGGGCACATACAACCAACACACAGCTTTTAGGATACAGCGCCCAGACGAAGTCCTGGACCTGGAAAGTTCGGTACAGTCCGACGAAGACGTGCACCAAGTCTTCCGGCACACGGTGCTCGTCCTCCTACTCAGCGTATCCATGGTGATCGGACTTGCCGTGTCTCTCTGGCAGCTCCTGCTCACAGATGCTCCGACGGGGATACTGATAGAGCTCGAATTCGTGGACATCATCCTCAACTACGGACAGGGCATGCTGACGTTCCTCGTTTTCGGACTCGACGCCAGCTGGCTGCTGCACAAGCTGTCTAGCCTCTGGTACTACGTCACGTGCAGCCGACGGAGAAGCCCGGACGTCACCACCCTGACACTCCCAAGCTTCGAAGACCTGCCTCCCGAGACGAGGCAGATATGCACGCAGTTCCACATCTACCACCGCGCTTCGTGCGTCGCTGACATCTGCACTTCGCGGAGCGGTCCGAACGGCACGGAGCTGCACCTCGCCTTCGCGGGGAAAGAGCTCGTCGACTGGCTCATGGCTGTCGGACTGTGTCAAGACAGGGTGCAGGCCACGCGCTACGGTAAAAGACTCCTCGATGGAAGAGTCATCGCGCACGCGGCTGGGAGGCATCACTTCCGTGACGAGCTCTACACGTACGTCTTTCTGCCTACGCACGACGGAGGAGACATACCGTCGTGAGCGTGTCTTCAAGGAGACGTTTAGTGAAACAGCCCGTCACGCATCGAAACATCGAGTCACAGAAGAAAAAGCTAGATCTCACCAATACTGTGTGAAGCAACGGGCCGTTGCTCACAAATGCATCTCAGTGGTTGTGAAGGGGCCAGCTACTCAAGTGAACAGTACAACACCACCGTGGAAACGAACGGCTGCAGAGGACAACGACTGGCAGTTGAGAAAGTGTTGACCGTCTCAAGTTTGGAGACAACGAAAATAGAGAAATATTGATTTTAGCGTGACTGCCAGCACACAGCTGTCCCAAACTATGTAAATAATCATGTTGCAAACAAACTACGTGCAATATGGCGGAAGTTTGAGTGATCAGAACGGCCAAAGAAGTCTTGGATTTTAACAGTCAAAGAAGATCTGAAAACATAGCATTTATGCAAAGTAGCATAGTGCCTTATGGACAACGAACGTCTTCAGCTTTAGAGAACAAAGATGTATTTATGAAATAAATGAAGTCCATACAATGCTTTGCCCGATACCTGCGGTAGCGTAAGACATTGACACGACGCATTGCATCCTTAAAATTAGACTCAATTACATACAAAGCCAGAACCACATCGGAAAACCCGCAAACATTAATATTCACGAACCTTATTTTCAATTATCCTTTTGCGTACATGCACACTGTAATGATGTAAAGTTAAAAATTCATTCATAGATATGCAACCCCACGATGCTTTAATGGACCGCTACAATTTGCTGGTAGGCATCCCATATCTGGGCTATACCTAGGGTTCTGCGTTTTCGGAGTTTATTTTTGAGCAAATTCGGAGGGCGTTTTTCGGAGTTTTTCGAATTATTGGGGTCGTAGAGCATTGATCTTTAAGAAAGGCCATGTACAACAATAAAAGAAATCAAACAGCGGAGACATTTTTATTGCTGAGTGAATATTTCCAACGTTTGTGGTGACATCCACGTACAACTTGCTGTAGTATATGCAAGCATATTTTCCAATGTTAGTGTCTGTCACCGCAGCACACTCCTTCCGACTGACCACGCGAAACCTTGGTTCGGCTATTGTTGTGGCGAGAGATCTTGTTTTTCATGGTAAGGGTCCAAAGCGACTCCCTTTGTGAAGCTTGGGAACGTAAGTGGAACGAACAGAAGTGGAAAGATTAAAATAAAACAGGAAAAGTTTTTCCAGGATGCCAGGGAAAGATAAAGGGTAGTCTGTTTATCACAGGCGGCGGTCCCTGAATTCGGAGTTCTTCGGTTAATTCGCACAGTTTTTACCGGCGAGTGTTTTGCAGATTTTATCGGATTTATCCGAAAAAGCAGAACCGTAGCTATACCCTCAGTGCATTGAACATCACGTTAAAGCTTTCATATAACTTGCTGAACAACTCAGTCAATTATATGCCCACCAATTATAGCGACAGAGCTCTTTTTTTTTTTAGTAGCATCATTTGAGAGACTGCATTTAGGGTAATACAGAAACAGACATAAAAGAAGAAAACGTACGTCATAAAGACTGCGCAGCCGCAAAGACAGCGCAGTCTTTATGAGAAGAGTACGTTTTCTTTTGTATCTGCTTCAGCATCAGACTCATGCACAATCCCTGAAATAATGTTTCACCGACTAGCCCGGCATTCGTGAAGTTCTACTAAATTTTCCATGTCTGTTATTTGTACAGATCCAAGTCCTGGATTTTGTACAGGCCAAAATAATCTTTTTGATTGCATTCCCACATGCTCCACAGATGATGAAGGGTTGTCCAAGAACAATTTTTGCCACATTTGCAAATTTGGATTTTTTTTTTTGCTCCATCGCACATAAATGTGCCACCCCCTTGCACTTACCACATGAACAGTTCATGCATTTACACGAATGAGCACTTTATTCGTTGCCGGTGAGGCTAGAACCCCAGCCGTTACGAATAATATAACTCCCCCCCCATAAAAGAATGCTCCGACATACGGCAAAAAAGTATGAAACCTTCAACAAACTTCTCTCACAAAGTACCCGCATTCACTGATAAGAGGCTCGATAAACATTCACTTGTCCTAGAATGGCCCATTCCATTTGTGAATCGGCATTCTGGGTAGCTGTCTATGAAGGGAAACATTCTAATAAAAACAACTTTATCACTGAACAAGGCGTTCAGTAGCTGAAATGCACAAGGCAACTCTAAAAAAACTTCTATGCAATGCGATGGTGCATAGCAGACAATGCACGACGTGATCTGTGATAAGGTGCACGGACGCAGAGCTTGTGGAAGATTGGTGCAACGGAAGCCATCACTGGAAAAGTTTGTGCCCCCTTAGTTTACATGCTGGGTACGCCTGCTACAGATAACGCAAAAAAACTTCATTTAGAAAGCGAGAATTTCATGAAATTGGCCACGCAGTTCTTCACAGATAACCGAAACTGCCGAATCTCCCGTTGGGATTTAAGGCTCTAGGGACTGTAAAGCCAATATACACGCTCGTTCAAACAGACAAATGCTCCTACCAGTGAATAATTTCAAATTAAAGGCATGGATTCCAATTCCACAGTTCTAACACCATAATACGGTGTAACTGAGCCGGTCGCCAGAATTGGGAACTTGGCAGCAAGAATCAGAAGTCCGGTTATCACCAATAAAATTAGTCAGAACCCGTCTAATGGATTGGCCGTGGTTTACATTTTTGATTTGGACAACAGGTCTCTCACTGGAGAGGTTATTGGGCTCTAATTCGAGAACTTGAACCCAAGTGAACGACAAATGCTTCAGAAAGCACAGCTACCAGACAAGTAGTTTAGGGAACCTAGAACTCCTTGATGCACCATGAATCAGTTATTGTGGTTTGCCTGCATCAGAAAAAACCCGCTTTGGCTGGCAATCGAACCTGCACACAATGCCCTAACCACTGCAGTAGGTGCCACGCACATTAAAGCTTGATTGGGGCTAATTATAACTACAAGAGAATTTTCACAGCATGGTTAGTACCCAGCACTGAGCTACTCTCATTTTTTTTTTTTGCGTTGCACACTTTTTATGTGTGTGCCCTTTCCAAGAACAATTTCTTTTATCCCTTTACTTGACAGCAATTAATGCAGATGTTTAATTACAAGTAAGGCTTCATGTATCTTGCATAACCCATAATATATTAAAGCAAAATCTAGTAAACTCACACTCGGTTAATGCGAACGTTTTTGAGACCCCAAACTGCTTGCCTATGTGTGACAGACATTTTTAACCTGTGTACGTCAAAAATTTCCCAGGCAAGGTTTAGGTAACACAAAATATCACCTGACAAAGTTCAAAAATAAAAATTATAACAACCGTTTCCTTTGGACTAATTGTAGCTCACTGTAGAACCTCAAGCTTCTAAGAGCAGTGGATTACATGGCCTTGAGATTACAGTGTGGCAGCAACTGAGGTGGCAGATAAATTAAAGAACGAAAACAGCAGTGCTTCACGATCACAAGCACAGCTAATAACAACTGGTCTCGTAATGTCGAGGTCTGTTTTGTTCGCTACATCAGGGCGAGGTCAGTTGTGTTTGCTACCTTTACAAAAAACAGCGGCACAGCAGGACAAGGGAAAAGTGACAAAAACAGCATCTTTGTTTATCACTTCTGCAAGTCCTTCAAGGAACAAAAGACGTTATGTTTACATCATATTCCCTGTTTATATCATTTACATATATAAACTGTTTACATCATATTCTTTATTGTTGGAGAACGCAATGAGACCAATTTTTGCACAAATTACAGCTCTTTCAAGATGTGGACATTCAGAACTTCAAATTGTCAATTGTCAGTTGAAAAGTGTGTCACCTACATCTACTGGCTGCCCCAACATCATTCGTCCACGATTCGCTGTAATATCGTTATATATATTTTCGCGGTTTTTTAGTGTATTGCAAGCTTAACTTGTGCTTTGTGAAAAATAAGAAGATGCATAAAACTCAAAATGTCAAACTTTGATAATTTAGGGGAATTATAGACAGCTTGCAACTGTGTGTTGGCCATTTCTGTTTGATCATTACCGGTAATGGGCTAAAAGTCGGTATATGTGGTTTTTGACAGATCAGTTTTAAGGCAAAATCTTCAAGCGCTCCATCCTGCAAAAAACGTTTTTCTGTAGCAGTTTTTGTTCAGTACAGAAAATGGGCTGATAGGATGACATGCGCAAAAAGGACGGCACAAATGGAAAGAAGACACCACATAACAGTGTGGCATCTCCTTTCATTTTATCCCGTCTTTTTTTTGAGCATTTTATCCTATCGAGTAAAAGACCAACTCACCCCTCAGAAGAAAATGGCCACCACTGTAAAGCACCTAGCATTCCATTAGACAGAACCTATGTGAAAAGTGTAGGGTTCTCTCTAGACAGAATGCTTTTCTGATGGAGGCGAAAAGCAAAAACGCCCGTGTGTACGAGATTTCGGCGCACGATAAAGATCCCCAGGTGGTCAAAATTAATCCGGAGCCCTCCACTACGGCGCGCCTCATCGCCTGCGTTGCGTCGGCGCGTTAAATCCCACAATCAATCAATCTCTCTAGACAGAATGAAAACGAACTGAACAGACATCATTTGCTGTCATGGGATTTGGTGCAAATGTTACACCGCAGCGTACGAACTTATAGTCGCATGTTCGAATTTCCCCAAGCCCTTTTTTTGTGTGTGTTGCTGTGGCTAGCGATTTGTAATAGACCGCTTCACAATTCCCGCAAGGCAGTCTTAATTTTTAGTATTTTACTTAAACAGCTGAACCACTACCGCTCACTAAAGCCAACGTCGACGTAGCCATCGCTAGAGTTACGTCCGAGCACCTGTAATTATCGATAGTAATTAATAATTAACAGTGATTCTAGCAAGTCAGTGAGCAAATTCGGTTTGTCCAGCTGGGTTAAAAATCAAGAGAGACTGCTCCCACCGCGAGTTTCGTTTCCCCTGAAGGGAACTTTAGTGACAGCTGCCGTTCCGTGTGGATGGAATGCTAGACACGACCTAAAAAATACACATTTGAGTACACACGGGATTTGGACACTGATCTCCACAGTCGGAGCCCAGTGCGATACACTGCGCTTTCTCCACACATTGGCAGTGGTGGAACAAAAACTAGAAATAATGCGTTCCGCGTGATGGCACGTGAGTACAACAGGCGCATCCCAGACGAAGCAGAACTTGGGAAGCTGTGGCGTGTGTCTCAAGTTTTTATGTTGACGTACTTCGTGCCAAAAGACAATGAAACGAAAGCAAAGAAAGCCACGCAAACACAGCGTAGAGCAAAAGAAACCTGCCGAAGTAATTCGCGCCAAAAAATGAAACGAAGGCAAAGAAAGCGGCACAAATACGGTGTGAATCACCAGGACTTCGCCTTCAATGCACGTAAGCGCAGTTCAGTACCCCGAGAAATTTTCCCCTTCTACGCAAAAGATCACGCAACTATCCGCAGCTTCAACCACAAGAATTCGGGAACGTTCGTTGGCGACTACGCTGGTGTGAGCCTGTGAAGGTATTATGACTGAAACGAAAGACCATCAGCAGCTGTAAAACTTGAAACAGGTGTCCACCTCCTTCGCCTCCTTCGGGGTTATTTTTAAAAGATAAACACTGCAAACGAATACCTCGAGAAAAGCGGGAGCTGAGCAGCTTCTGCGCGGATCTAAATTGTAGACAGCATACGGCCTTATGCCACTTAACCTAGCTCGACAGGTTATTCACGTTGTTGAGATAAAACACAAGGAACCTGTCGGCGGCCTGATGTTTGGCAAGATAGGAGAATGGTGAGAACAGAAACGTATCTCAACATCTAAACCCGCGACCAGTCACGTAGCACGGTGTCAACGCACAGTCTGCGTGGGGGCACAGCCGTTTAAAAAAGTGGGGCTAAAATGCTGCCGAAGTAACGCGCTACTACGCGAAACGGGCGCTAATTGCAGCAGCGATCTCGAAAGTTGAAATCGCGCAGCATTACACAGCGAAACCGAAGACTTGCTGAGGCAGCAGCCACGCCACCACGTCACTGCCGCTGCTCTTTCCTTAACAACTGACGACGCGTTTAGGAACCAAGGAACTCGCACTCACCTGAAATACGCTGGTATTTGGGTTGATGTGGAAGCTTTGCCGGGTCCCGTTCGGATAAAG
Organism: Haemaphysalis longicornis; assembly: GCF_048455015.1. Classification (NCBI taxonomy): domain Eukaryota; kingdom Metazoa; phylum Arthropoda; class Arachnida; order Ixodida; family Ixodidae; genus Haemaphysalis; species Haemaphysalis longicornis. The sequence goes on along the minus strand of NW_027526385.1, from coordinate 59,028,640 downwards.
CACAACCAGCGCCACGGAAGCCGCCATCTTTTGTTCAACGCCCGCCACGCCCCCTGGCGAGTCGCCGCCATCACCGCTATCATCGACTTCTTCGCGCTGAAGATACCAGTTTATTCAGAGTTTGTTGCGGAACCTTATACCCCGGGCGATGCAAATACTTTTTTTCGTCGTTGGCCTTACGTAAAAAAATGCAACGGCATTCAACATCGCACAAACGAAACCAAAAGCGAAACCTGACCCACTAGAGCGCTGCCGTAACGCTGAAAGTGTCAGCCGTTGCCGCTGAATGTTTGAACACAGTTTACGGCTAATTAAATTCAACCAGTCAGCTTTACACGACCAAAAATTAGGTTACTTGACAACCGCGCACGAGTTCAATGGCCTTCGTTCTTGTCAGGGAAGAAACGTGTTTTTGAGGCGGGCTATCCCCTCATTACTTTTAAGCTTGATAATGGACCCTCGAGCGAGGTATACATCTGATTACGTTTTACGAGTGGCAACTGCGATGAAACCTGCCAAATTACCTTACCTGTCCTTTATCTACCCCCTCCCCCCCCCCCCCCCCCCCCACACACACACACCCTTTTGTTATCAATAATAAGACAAAATAAATTGATTCCTAAGTCCCAAACATAAGTTTCTCTCTACCGCTTTTCAACACGAAAGAAGCTGCGGATATCATTTCCTCCCATCTATACGGCTTACCAGTAGCTCACATAAGGTATTACCTCAGTGTATTATTACCACTAATTCTTCAATCATTACTTTGGAACTAATCCGTGGCTGCACCTTATGGAGGGATGTTGGCATTGGACCGTAAAATTAGCAGCGGTACTATTGTATTGTCACCATGTGGAATTCACATAATTGACATTATCATTACATACTTTTTGCAGAATTTTCATCCTTCGGAGACCTGTCTTCTTCACCAATACTGAGCACATTACAAAAACGGTTGAGGAGGGTCACACTGACTCGCATGCAGTCAGTGAGTGAAAAAACTTTATCTAGGAATTTTGTAAAAAACAGTGCAGGTTTTTTTTACTCAACTTTTACTCGAAGCACTAGGTACAGAGAAATAAGTACAGCAGGACACGGCATTGATAAAGGGGAGAACAGTCTGTTTGAACTTATATACATATATTTTTTTATATCTGTACAGTTCAAGACTTCCAAACATGGTCTCGGTCAGGTGAGCAGTTCTGCAAAGTCTGCTTTATTGCCAGCAGAAGCATTCAATACGGCTGCGTCCCTGGCGGCTTTCATTTTTATTTCCTCTTCCTCCGTCCTGGGCTTGAAAAAGAAGCTGTGACCTGCAATGGTGAAAAAAAATCAGTGACACAAACACCAACAGCACAACTGCAAATCATGTACCATACTTACCCGATTTTAAAGCGCCCCCGATTCTAACGCGCACCCGATTTTCCAGGCAAAAAACCGAAAAAACTGGCACCTCCGATTGGAACACGCACGGGACTTTGTGAGCAAGAAAAACGAATGCGAGAGAAACGGGCGATTTATTTCCCGAAGTAATCTCACTCCTCGTCGCTCTCCGCTACCCACAACATCTCGTCCTCGGTGCCGTCAAGCGCGTTCGCGATGCCACACTTCTGAACGAACGTTCACATCATGGCCAACGCCTCGCACGCCCATCTCTCGAGCTCCTCCAGAGGCGCACGCTTCATCCGACCGGTCTTTTCGAAGGCGTGAGGGGCGCTGCTGCTGCCATTGCTGTTATCAAGCGCGCAAGTGGAACAATTTGACGATTTGTGTGAACGCCGATAGGAAAGCCTAGGCGCCTATTCTTCCTGCGTCCGAAAAATCGTTGCTAAAAGCTTCGGTGCAATCTTCAGATGGCGATGGCGATGCGTGGGACGAAAATTCCACTGTTTAGGTAGTTTCGGTTTCGTATCCGATTCTAACGCGCATGCGATTTTTCGGCCTATTTAGAATTGGAATTTTAGAAATTTTAGAATTTTAGAATTGGAATTTGGAATTTTAGAATTAGAATTTTTCGGCCTATTTAGAAGTGCGCGTTAGAATCAGGTAAATACGGTAACTGAAATTTACAAAAATAGGCGGAGGAGGCCTTGTACATTAGATCTGATGCAGTAGTTTATTTTCTGCCCACTATTGTGTTGGAGGTCCTTGCTACTTATACACTGCACCAAAATTACCAGTAGTAAATATGCTAGTACACCATTTATCTGTCCAAGCTTGTTGCCTAAAGAAGAGAAACCTCAGAATGAAGAGCGATGTACAAGAACAAGTGCCTCTACCTTGACAATTCTCCAGGTTCTCCTTGACTCGCTTGCGGCAGCAAGGCTTGCACAGCTCGTAGACACACTTTGTGCACTGCAAAAGGTAAAAGGTAAAGGTAGGGTTTAAAGTGCTGACGCAACGCAGGCGATGAAACGCGCCGTAGTGGAGGGCTCCGGATTAATTTTGACCACCTGGGGATCTTTTACGTGTGTCAAAATCTTGTACACACGGGCGTTTTTGCTTTTCGCCTCCATCAGAAATGCGGCCGCCGCGGCCGGGAATCGAACCCGCGACCTCGTGCTCAGCAGCGGGTCAATCCACACCACCTGAGCCACCACGACAGCTACTGTCCTCTTCAGTGCTGTCTACAGCCCTCAGTACCAGTGGCATAGCCCTTAGAGTTTCATAGTAATATATACTAGGGGGAAATCTGGCGCCACCGTCCAGGCAAGCCGCGCTTCAGCGAGCGTTAAGTCATCTACCGGTACGGCATGTTCCACTTGGTTTTGGCATGGCTCATAAACAGGCTACAAGGCTGCCTTTGGCTGCATAAATGCAACAATATTACTGTATAAGATTAATCAAATCTGTTTTGTAATTACAATGTCGAAGCTCCCAAGAGATTGATATAGCCTGTGTGCAACATCATTTCCTTTTCTTATCCAATCTTCTTATTTTGTTTGTAGTATTCACATACGCATGCACAGTGTGAACAGCATGAACGAAAAACAAAGGCCTAGAATGAGGAGGAGACAGAGCTAGGAACGCACCACTCACAAAATTTGGGGAGGGGAGGGCGGGGGGGTTGTGACACGAAAAACGCTCCCTGGCTATGCCCCTGCTCAGTCTTGTACCCACAGGAATCCCGTTAATGGAGAGATAACCTGGCACATCACTATAAAACCCAGAAGCACCTTTAGAAAACGTCATAAAGTAAGAACACGACAGGAGGGAAAATATCACTTCCTACAGCCAGATAATGTCACAAGTACTTTGGGCACATTCAGCAGAAAAGTGGGTACTAAACACAGTCTAAGTACCCTATCAGGTTGAACTCTACAATGCACAGGCCATGTTCTGGGCTTTTCCAGCCGATTTACACGGCTGGCAAGAGAAGTGCGTTCCTAGCAAGAGAAGTGCGTTCAAAAGTTCGACCTTGAAATTTCGCCCTTCCCTCCAAAGCGACGACTACCTTGGGGTTGGGGCAGCCAGTTCCACAGGGGACAAACTGTTCGCGCACGGCGAAGGCCTTGCGGGGGTTTTTGCGAAGCCGCTTGAGCTGCTTCTTGGACAGGCTCAGCAGGTCGAGGTCAGCCGGCCGCTTGATGGCCGCCGTCAGCTCCAGGAGCTTCTGGTACTCCGCATCCAGGTCCCGCTTGGTCTCCTGGGCCACCTGGGGGCTGTCGCAGCCATCGAGCCAAAAGTGAAGCCAGTTATCAACCCAAGACAAGCCATTCACGACAGAGATCACACATTTTCCCACTAATATATACTAAAGGAAAATCTGTTGCTGCAACTGTGTACTGCCGTGGGCAACGCCATAGCAGCAATCAGCATTTCTCTCTTACTTGGCTTGGCTAGCCACTTGGCAACTTTTCCCTCCCGACGCCGAAACCATAGTTACTATACACCAGTTATGAAACTCCCCTGCACTGCGGCAGGCATGGGGCAAGTTGACAAGTCTGCCACCTGTTGGCTAAAAGTTGAAGTAGTACTCAGAAAGAAATACCTTGATAACATAAGCAAACATTACCTCGGCTACGCTTTCTAATTTAAAAAGCAAGCTTTATTTTGTTTTTTGTTATTAGGTAACCATCTAGCAAAGTCCCGTTCTTGTCCCCAGGTGCCGCACCAGTAGACTTGCCCCTCAGCTTCAACTCAGCGCCGCCTGAATTCCAAAGCGGAGTTTCCCAACTGGCACGCATATATTGAAGAACTCTGGACAAAATCAACGAAAAAGCATAACATTTTTTTTTTCTTGTTCATCTTGCATGAAGCTTCTAAATTATTCCTCACAACAAAATCTCTTGTACCTCCCCCTTCTATTATTAAAGCAAGTTTAAATATTCTTTTAACCATAATATCATGGTTTTTGTAACTAGACAACTTTTCAGCAGTTCATGAGCCATGCCAAGGACAAATGGAACGCTCCTACCCAGTACACAGTCGCATGTTTGCCGAAGCGCAGCTCGCCTGAACACTAGCTCCAGATTTTCCTCCAGTATATATTAGCATGAAACTCAGTGCGTTACGAAAGCTGCAAAAGTCACAAGTTAATAACTGAGAAGCCGTTCCACTCAATGTGAAAGCCGTCGGACGTGCAGAACAGTGTTCGCCATAATGGGCTGCAGCACCGTTACCCGATTATACTGCTACCACCCCATGCAATTCAAATTTCCAGCCTTCGCAGTGCTCGCGCGCCCCCTGCCTGAAACTGTGCCAGCGGGAGTTCTGTTCTCTTTGTGCTTTTCTCCCCGCACGTGCCGGCGTTACACTGCCACGTTTACTATAGTAAAAACCAACCCAACGGGCGTTTCTAACTAAAGGAACACGGGCGCTGCCGGTTAATTACGTACATTTTGCCTCAAGTGTACCTATAGCTTTCTTTGTGCTAAACAACGGGGAGATGTGAGACACGCGCCAGCATTTCACGAGTTTCGAACGCTCATGAATATATAAATCGCTTGGCTTTCGAAGCCTCTCGGGTATGCCGCGAGCAACAGCGTTACCCTGGGACGCCGCCTTGGTGCTCTATATAATTCGTCGAGCGAGCGAGCTAGGACGACAAGGTGAGCACCTTGAGTACAGAGGCAGAGTCTAAGTCCTCACCTGGGCCTCACGTACGGCTGGCAAACCCAGGGTGGAAAGGGAAGGTCTGCATGCGGCGAGGACGGATCGGGATCCCAGGCCTGGTCCTGGGAGACCACACATGTTTACACGTGGCAGCCGGATTGAAACTTGCGGTGCTATGACACGGTGGAAGTTGTGTTCACAGTTTGCGATGCACCAGGAACGCCTGACCAGACGACCCCAGTTTCAATTCGATATTTAAGTTACTGTGGACACAAGAAATGGGGAACAATGAAAGGCTTGAACGTTGCTGAAGACAGACACGAACAAGCACTAAAGAGACAGACAGCCCATTTTTGTCGAGTGTATTTGCTCTAGCTCAAATGAAAGGGCATCACTTCAAAAGAACTTATCCCGAGACGGTTTTGCTGATAGTTTGCTTTTGAAATCGCTGCTTCTAAATCTATCAGCCATGCGTGTCCCACCAAAAGGACTGCCAGCAACCATGGCAGTGGGCCATGCGGCAACACACTTTTAACTGCACACAAGAATAAAAGAGGCATTTAAAAACGTGTGCCCAGCTAAAACAAGAATAATTACATGCAACCTTTCCTCTTCCTCTATGCGGTTTTCGAATCATGCATTGAAACCGACAGACTTGTTTGGACACCTAACATAGCATCACGTCTAGACACTACACGGGGCCACCTTCAGACATCAAACATTTCAGTGCAAAATTAAAAATTATTCCCGCCTGTTTATTAAGAAATTCTTTGCGGCTACCCCAGCATATAAAACGCTGGCTTTCATATGAGCTAGAGGACATCACAAAAATTGGTTGCCCGTCGCTTTACGGCTAGGCATTCGTAAACTTGCACCAACAGCTCCCTGAATACAGCCAATGTGAACTTAGATGAGTAGAGACGCCAAAGACGATGTGCTCGCTGGTTCGAACGTGTGCAGACAAAGTTTACGCGAGTGTTCTAGCACACACCTGATGCCGACCTCGGAGCGCTGTGGCGACTTCCTCGAACGTGTCCACAGTGCTGGCCTTGGCAAGCTTCTCCCGGAGGTCCACGTTCTCAGGCATGGTCATGCTGCAAGGAGTGGTAGGGGAAAAACAGGAATGAGCTCAGCATGCGTCATATAAGTGTCACTGGACAACTACAGGGTGTGTTTAGAACTTTCCAAGAACGAGAAGGCTAAAGCCCAGTTTGACCTCCTGTTGATCTGCCTCCTGCTGAACTTTGTAATCCCTTCCGCCACCACTTACCAGCTCCCTGGATAGCACCCTCTAAGGCTCGTTCCAATTGGTCACCATAGCAACAGCTTCTCATTTGCCCCATTGGAACCTCAACCTCTCTAGGCAACTCATACTGCACGTGAGGCCCCGGCCTACCTTCGTAGAACACTGCCGTTTCCCTTTCCCGACGTGTGCTTCTATTTTCTGTACCTTACGATATCCTGTACCTCACAACACATTCTATAAGTCTTAAATATGAGAGGCTTTCACTTTAAATTACCACAATCTTGTAATTTTAGGTGTGTGTTTCCAGTGAACGCTGTAATCATTGGCAGCATGCTTGACACAACGCATCAGCTTTTTTTTTTGTCTCTCAGTTTAAACACTAATTACGGCACATTTGTAAGGGTGCTTTGAACGGTGAATCTTGTGGGCCTCGCGACAACCGCCCGGAGGGCCCTGCGCACGTTTGTCAAGCTAGGCATACCAACTTAGGGAGATTGGCCAAGATTGGCCAAAGAAAAATAATTCCAGCATTCACCATACTCGTGGCAACGCTTGCCCGGAACGAGAAAGACTCCAGCGTTCGCCGTAATCGTGGCATGTCACAGCGTACGCTCCTCCAAGGTGATGTCCAATGATTATCACTTCCAAAGAAATGAAAGAAGCCCACACCTATGGCAACAATGATGGATTAAAAGTCGTTGCGGTAGCGGAGAAGAAGCAAATCGGCTGCACAGACTTAAACCGTCGTGACGGTCGTGAAGATTGCGTACAGCTTCGCTACCTTCAAGTCCCACATGTTAGTGTGAGCTTCCTTCAGTTTTTATTACTTACCGTATTTTCCGGTTTATATGTCGCACCTTTGTATAAGTCGCACCCCCCTCAAAATGAGTTTTTCCAAAAAAAAAAACGTATATAAGTCGCACCGGTATATAAGATGCACTTGTTAATTAGGTAAACTCATAGTGAATCAGATCGTTAGAATGTGGGGCGAAAGTACATGGTTGCGGTGGCCGCCGCCTATGAACGCATCCCCCGGTAAGGAGGACTAGACACAGGCATATAACATCCAAAGTCTAGACAGAACTAACTTCTCAAAAATGGTTTATTGATACACACAGATAGCATGTACTTACAGACGGCGTTTAGGCAAAACCATCGAAGTCTTTTTCCTCCTACTCGCTAACAAATAATTATGATTCAGCAACTTCAAGTGGGAGTTCTGCCGGCGTATCGCTATCGTTCTCCGACTCACTGATGTCTTCTTCGCCGACATCATCACCACTCGCGGACCGGATTACTCTGGCCTTTATCATCCCGGCTACAACTGTTTTTGTAGAAATGGAGTCCCAAGAGTCGGAGATCCATTTGGCCACCTCTCGAAACGTCGCGCGTCTCTTGCGTGCTGTCGTAAATCAGCGCAATAAAGGTGTCATGGCGGACGGAAGTGACGCGAGTAGAAGCAGCCCGAAAATCGAAACTTATCAGCAAGCTGTCATTTTAAAAATTAGCAGCACGTTTACCTCCTTCAGAGTAACTCTCTGTAATAATTTATAAGCTGCATTTTGTTTTTGCAACCCAATTGAATGTTACTTAGAATTTATTCTAAACTGTAGTTACTGCGCATGGCATAAAGTTGCGCGCGGTTGTCGCAGGCCATTATCATTGTTTGTGACTAGAAAAAGGTGCAAATTCTTTGGTGTAACATCCAGAAGCAACATATGGACTATGAGAAACGCCGTAGCGGTGGGCTTCGTATTCATTTACACCATAGAGCTGTGTCTCAGCGTGCGCTGGCCACGCGCGGCCGCCGCGAACCAGATTTATTCCATATATAAGTCGCACCTGTGGATAAGACGCACCAACGAAAATTTCAGAAAAAAAACGCGACTTATACACCGGAAAATACGGTACTTTTTGTAGAAGCGAATGTGTGAGCACTGAACAAGTAAGCACTGAACAGTAACTGAACCTGTACATCCAGGGACATCGCTAGAAGCAACTAGGAGCGTTTTTTTTTCTTTTTCCAATGACACAAAAACAGTAACAGAAGTGACTGTAGTGTAGAACACATTAAAGAGCACTCTGAAAAAAGAAAAAAAAATCTTACACAGCAAATGGTGTTCATATGACAACCATTAACCCTTTGAGGGTTTTTGCCGTACGTGTACTGCGGCGGTTTTCCGTCCTGCAAGGTCTTTGCCGTACGGGTACGATTTCGAGCATCCGTTTGAAATTTCGCGCCATATTAACGATGCATGCTCCCTGGGAGGTGCTGCCACCTCCTGGGACTTACAAGAAGTGTTTGAAATTTGATTGTGCTACCTTCTTGCGGTGAAAAACCGAGCTCTCTGGCTTCGGCACGTTACGGCGTCTGTACGTGTCAACGCGTTTCGTGGTTTCAGTTTCGCCACGTGATCGCATCGGAGGCGCGCGAAACTTGATCGGCGCTCGCTATCAGTGGCGGCGGAAGTTGATTTCGATCTATATTGGCGCTGCTCATATCTTGTTTATTACCCACGCTCACTAGGTATTCTTGCCCTCCTTTCTTGGAACTGAAGTACTAACCTAATCGGAGACTCCGTTGCGGGGGCGGCGGAAGTTGATTTCTATCTATATTGGCGCTGCTATTAGCTTGTTTATCACCGGCGCGCACGAGTTATTCTCGCTCTCCTTGTTTACTGAGTTGCCTTCGAGTTCTTCAGATGCACGGCAAAGCGGCGATATGGCCCAACGAACTGCCCGTTCTGATGACACCAACCGCGATGACTCTTCCGACTCTGAGCTTGCTCCTATCACCGAGTCTGAATCAGAAGACAGTCTTTCATCGGAAGAAGACATCTCATTTTCGGACACGCGCTTTATGCGTGCAGACTGTGATAAGGCACTGTGCGTAGACCCGTGTTTCAAGGAATACCACACTATGAAATACTATTGAACATTTTTCAGTTCTAAGTGATGCTGACCCCAAAATACTGTTCCTGATCATTTTTTACCATTTAATCTACTCTTTAGACATTTTGTACATTCCAAATCCACAATAAACTAATTTGACCACCAGGGAAAGTTTTTTTCAAAAAAATTCGACCCTCAAAGGGTTAAACGAAAAATTCCCACAACTTGCTACAGCCACACAGTCCTACGAGATTGCTGAATTTGATGCCCACCTGATAATTTGAATCGCGGATATTAATGAAGGAGCTTCCTGGGATACCACCAGTTCTAAAATAGCATTCTAGCATACAAGCCTCATCATAAAAACAAGATCTTCTTGTAACCTATACTTTTGTTGGCTGGAAGGCTGATAACATTGCAAAACTGAAGAAAATTACCCCCAAGTGACAGAAGTTCACTCCCACGTTACCCTGCAATGCCTCCTTATAACCAGGTACACAACTGGCTGGAGGGGAGGCAGGACAACGGTTCTGCAAATGTGACCAGGTGAAGCTGGGGCTAAAACCCACAGCGCAAGACACACGGACACGAGAAGGAAACACACCACAGCGCTGCGGCATGCTCCTTTCTCTTGTCCGTGCCTTTTTTCGAGCTGTTTATTTTTCATTCCGGGTGTGTCCCACGGGTGGGAGAGAAAAGCTGTGATGATGATGATTACGACAGAAAGGAGAGGTCCCCCTCCCCTCCCCCGCACCCACCAGTGGTGCAGCAGCTTGAAGAGGTGTCCCCGGATGTAGGAGGTCGGGCAGGGATGTTGCCGCACCAGCGCCAGGTACTCCAGGGCAGCCTCCCACACGGGGCACTGGCGCCCGGTGAACAGGTACGGGTTGTGCAGGTTGCCCTCTGTGCAGTGCAACAGGGTGCAGGGAGGGGAGAATATCTGCTACACACGTTCACCCTCTCAGCACTGCCACGCTCTAGCAAAGGCTCATTTATGCAAATTTACACCAGCTCCTGGCTTCAAATTAAGACTGGTCTGGGTGAGAACCCTCACAGAGTGCTCACGCTAGCACCATGTGCAACAGTACAGTTTAAAAGCTTGGAGTGCAAAGAACACAACAAAGGACGACAGGGCAAGCTTTGCTCCTGTCATCCTTGCTTTGTCGTCGTGTTTTTCTGGTTTTTTACGACAGTATAAAAAACTTGCCTAACAATGTGTTCAACAGTAGACCTGTTAGTTAGACACGGTCAAATAGGCAACTAAAAAGCATTAAGGGACACAGAAATCGAAAAAAAATCACAACTAAAATTCATTTTTTTGGGAATTCTAGATATCATACAACACATAACCTGTACCACTTAAAAATAAATGTATCGTCAGTAGGACAACATCCGTTCGCCCTCACATAACCAAACAGCAAGCAAGGATCTGTTAGACATTGTAGGGCGCTATGTCGGGCGAGAGGAAGGAGCCTCAGGCAGGACGACCGTTCGTCACAAGGCAAAACCAGATTCTATTTTGTGAGCACCAGCGAGACCCCCGTGTCCTCGTGCGCCCACGCGGCCCCGCAGCCTGTGACCATGTTGATCGGGCTGCTGCGCGAGGAGCGGCGCTCGATCCAGCAATGTCGCTGGAGCTGGTGCTACAACATCAATATGTTACAGGCAGTGCCGAATGGAAGCGAGGAAGCAGTCTAAAAGTGACTCTTCCCTGTTAGTTATCTCCCGCACATATGTGCACCAACACGTAGGCTGCACTAATCAAATGGGCTGGGTGCCCGCACGAACAGGCGGAACAGACAAAGGCCCACCGGCCGCTAAGTTAACTTTCGTTTTGACAATTGCCGCCAAATGGGGAATATCCAGTAGGCTTTCAAAAGGAAGGAAGCAATTGCAAAGAAATGCCCACATTGGAAAAATTGAGAAACCACTACAGCCACGCCGTTTCCCAAGGAGTGAAACTACTTTACACAAAGAAATCGTTTCCTTTTTAACACGAGCCACTGCACCCATGCTATCAAACATATATTTTATATTGTACTAGCAGGCAAGACAAACAACAAAGAAAAGAGAATGGGGTCAAACTTGTGTGACGCCTTCTAAAAAAATGCGCAACCACATTTACGTTGTCCCAACTTAATATTTGATAACGTAGCAAGAGAAGTGATTGCATGCAAAGTTAAAGGGGTCATGAAGAGAAAATGCATTTGTATTTGCTTAATTTTGCCTGCTTGAACGACCTTTTAAGAACATAAATTCCAAATATTTTCACCATTCATTGCTTCTGGAATTTAGGAGGCGCCTTTGAAATTCTCGTTTTGAGGTGCATCGCAAGCGAACATGCGGGCATCGTCGGTCGGCAGCGCAACTAGAGTGACGTCACGTCAAGTACATTCAAGAGTTCAATGCGTTCAACGTTCTTTGTGTATATGTTCTGCAAAGCTGCAAACCCGATATTTTAAAAATAATGCATCCTTGATTCGTTGCCAAAAAGAAAAAAACAGTTTTCTGTCCACGTGAGTGGTGTCAAGACCGCTTCAGTTGTCTGGCAACCATTATAGCAGAACTCAGACCTACTGGCTGTTTGTACAGTTTGTAGCGCTGAATCTCACATTCTTTTGCCGAATTCTCTTCAGAACATTACCCTTTTTTTTCTGAAAAAAAAAATAATAATAAGTGCGCCGTATGCGATTCGAACTTGCGGCCTCCGGGCCAGCCCAACGTTACCAACAGCCTAGTCGGATACTTTTATCCACTACACTACCGGCATGAGTAGCGCGCGCGGCGAAAAACTGCGGTATAAAAGCCTCTTCGCACTTGTAATCCAGAAGTCTGTTGTGTTTTCATTAGGGGTGTGCGAATATTCGAAACTTCGAATATTCGATTCGAATTTTTTGGTATTCGATTCGATTCGAACGACATTTTTATTGTTCGAAATATTCGAACCACCCAAAACTAAAAAAAAAAAAAAATTCAGAGCGTGTCTGTATTGGTGTTTATTTACAGTGGACTCTCGATGATACGATTCTGGGGGTGCGAATTTCGGGATGATACGAATTTCCGAAAAGTCCCGGCGAAATTGCATCGTTTGCAATGGGAAAAATTTCGGCTGTTACGGACCTGCGCGGCCCGGCGGAAGATACGAATGAGCCGGCGAGGCACCCGACTGCCGAACGAGCAAGTGACGGCTCTCGCTCCCCTACTTGTCACTCTTTCTCCAGAAGCGGCCGGGCTGTTGTTTTCTGCTCGCGAAAACGCTCTGCGCACGCCCAACGCGCTGACACCGCCGCAAAACCACCCCCACGCTGCGCGCGGCGCGGCCGGCGGCGTCAACATGGCGTCGGCTCCAGCCGCGAAGTGGCGCGGGCGCTCGAGCGACCGCTTCTAACCGCTCTTTAAAATGCGGCTCAAGGGAGACACGAAGTTGCTTGTGCGGTAAAGGAGCTGATAATGCATGCGAAAACGGTACTATAAAACATCATCCGTGCCGCTAGTAAAAGCGTTCATAAAATATTTGCTGGGGTGCTAAGCCTAACCATCTCCGGCGGAGCCAAGCCGGCTGTCTCGATCTCATCGCAAGTAGTCAGGCTCCTCCATTCTGCCGCGCGCGTCGTGCGTCATTTTCTGACCGAGGTAGGCGCTACCGCGGGCGCGAAATCGTCGATGTGGGCGTGAAAATACAGCGCTCGCAGAGCCGAGGCGAGCGAATCGCGTGCAAAAACGCGCCATGCGGTTCACGCTTGGCACGGGGGTTAAAAACGCAGAAAAAATCACGAATTTCTTCACGCGAAAGTAGGAAAAGAAATAAACGAAAACTTTTTTCAGCGCTAAATTTTTTGGTCTGTGTTGGTTCATACGAATTTCGGATGATACGAATATTTTGCGCAGTCCCGCGAGATTAGTATCATCAAGATTTTACTGTATCAGCGCGCGGCAATGTGCACGGGCTCGGGCATGCCAGCCACTAGTGTCTCAAGTGAGCGGCTGTTTTCGGTATCTGGTAAAGTGGTACGAGCAGGAGGTTGTCACTGCTCCCCGGACATGTCGAGCAGTTAACCTTTCTCCATGTTAACATTTAAGTGAGTGCAGACCTTAACCTGTTGAGTGCAATGGTATTGTGTAACTCCTAATTTTACTTTGTGTGATTTGTTGTGCAATCAAGTTGCAGTTTTTGTCTCTAGATGGTGAAAACATTAATTTTGCAAAAAACAATAAGTATTCGTATTCAAAAAATATTCGAAAAATATTCGCTTCGATTCGAACTTTGCTTTTATTATTCCAATTCGCTTCGAAATTAAAAAATTGATATTCGCACACCCCTAGTTTTCATAAATTCTAATCAACCCAGAGCTTTAACCGCCAACTTACTGTTGAACGCTTCTGCAGTAAGCCAAAGGGGAGCGTATACAATCAAAGAAACAGCGTTAGCAGCATTGTTTATTGCAGGAAACGCGAAAGCAATCGTCGAACTGCGTGATGGTGGGACTCGGCGACTCGGCGCTGTATCACTGCTTCTCGCTAGTTATTGTTGCGCTTGACGAGTAAATGATAAATGGGTTTTAAGTTCCGACTACTCGAAGTTCCTTCGTTAAACGTGTTCACATGTAATAAATTCTCATTTTAAGCGTTCGGTCATTTATCTCGTCAGGTCGGACGTTTCACGTTCGCGCAACTCACATTACGGGCTACGTGAGACGGACGTCGGCAAACTTGTGCAAGAATATCGGCTAGCAAAACGACAGTTTAGACTCGTGCGAAACAGCGTAAACAGTTTACAAATGCCCAGTTTAGATTAAACGTGGTTACTTCTGCCTTCGACCGTGTTGATCAGTCGTATCAGAGATCAGACATCTCGCTGTTCAGTTGCAGGGCGAGTTTCGTTATGGCGCCGGTGTTGTAGCCAGTGTTGTACCCTTTGCAAGCCCACTCTATGCCGACATATTGTGCAGACGAGGGAGAACTGTGATTGGCTTCTTACTGACTTACTGAAACGTCACTGCACGAGTTGAGGAGGAAAGCCTGGGTGAAACCGAAACTGCATTTGTTTTCCTATTTGCCGATATCGGGCAACGAAACGAGTATGCATTGTTTGTTTATCAAGGTTCCACGGTTATAAGCGCACACACAACACATTTTTTTTTTAAATCTCTTCACGACCCCTGTAAGCAGGTGTGAGAACTGTGACATTCATGCATAATTAAAAAATTGACAAAACAACTTGAAACCTATTTTTGGAGACTGAAGGCCATGCTATGAGAAAATCTAACAGAACAATGCATTAATCATCATTCATTGGACGCATTTCTTTTCCAGATACGTTAATTGAACATAGGTGATAAAATAAAATTATGTAAGCCCTGCGTTTCTAATATAAATCCGAAAACGGTGCCGCCTACACGATCAGACTCACCGGCTGACATGACTGCATCAACTCCGGTCTCCTCAAGGCAGCGAAGAGCGTCCTGCAGGTACTGGATGTTGCCGTTGGCAATCACTGGAATCTTCACATTCTGCCTACAAACAGTGCAATCACAAGAAATATAAAGATGAGGGAAGAATTTTAAAACGGTAAGCATAATTTGATGCAAATTTTGTTACTGAATTGAATTACCCACTGTCTTTAATCGTGTGTGTGCATGTGTAGTGCCCGTTTTTCTTTTCTTTTTTTTGGGGGGGGGGGGGGGGGGTTTCTTTGTGCAGTTTCTTTGTCTTTTCTTTTTAAATTGAAAAGGTTCCTTTTTATGCTCTTTGTTTCTTCTGGCTCCACTCTGATGCTGCCTCTGTTTATGAATTTCGGGGCTTGTCAAGCTGCCTAGAGCAGCTTTTTTCCCAACAAATCCGCTACAAAATCATGCGTATTTTCTGGAAATAAGTCAATTTGTGCAAACTCTTGTGTCGGGATTACAACCAAAAAGGGTACACAATTTGCAGCAAGAAAAAAAAATGCATCCCTGCGCATACAAAAAAGAAAAAAAAAAAAACTGACAGGATCAACTTACCAGACGCACTAATTAAAGAATGTAACACCACAACATCAATACTGTTCCTGAAGCACATGACGTATGTGGACAGCATACTATGGAAGGTCGACAAAACAAACAGTTTCCTTCAAGTTGTCGTCGTCATGCCCACTGCAGGATGAAGGCTTGTAATTCTAACTCCTCGTACACACTGCGCGAATCCATCATTTGTCCCAAAATTTTCTTGCCCTCCATCTTGCCAGCTTTTTCTAGTCCTGTCACTTCGTATCCACTCTGTTACCCTAACTGTCCACCGGTTTTCTGTTCGTCCCACTACACGGCCAGCCCAAGTCCATTTCTTTTTCTTCATTTCAACTACGATGTCATCTACTCAAGTTCACTCCCTGATCCAGGAAGCTCGCTTCCTGTCCCCAGGCGTTAGTCCTAACATTATTCACTCCATGGCCCATTGAGCCAACCCGAGTTTTCTTTGAAGGGGTGCCCAGTAAGGTGCCACATTCCGGCCTCACAAGTCATCACCGGCAGTACGCATTAGTTGTACACTATTTTTTCAGTAATAGAGGAGGCCTGTTGTTTACCACTTGAGAGTGCTTGCCAAATGCATCCCATCAGCACAGAGCCCTGAAAACTTGTGTAAACACCTCTTCAAGCATTTCAACACCTAGGCTAAAAGGGAAGTTTCTTGAATGCCTATTTAACACTACTTTCGATGTACTCACAGTTATCTCTAACTGCACGATTAGGCTTTTTGGATACAATGAATGACGGACCTTTCAAAGGTCTTCTTTGAACCCCCTGAACCAGACACGTGTCATCTGCAAATCTCAAGCAGCTCAAGTAATCTACACTTACTTGTACCCTTACTTTTCCTGATCAAGCTTCTCAAATACCTCTAGAGATGCTCTAAATAATTTCGACGATATGGTTCTTAGTAGGGTAGTAGGGAACTTTCGACTCTTGTCACCCTACGAGTGGCCCTAATGGTTCCACGGTTTGGAGTCCACTCTTTTAGGCTAATATTGATGCGAATTTCGCCTTGTGTGTTGTTGCCAACGTCTGATTGCGCCTGATTATCTTATCTATGTCCAAAGCGAAGGGCGTTTCCCTCTCTTTCTTTTGCATGCCACACAATCTATCTTATTGGATAGGGACAGTGTGGCGTCCTGCTGTCACTTGACTAGAATGCTCTTCTTTGTCCTCGATGTAATTCGGGGCAAACGCCACGGCATTTGATTTGCCCACACTCGTCTGTGCACATCCCATTCACGGCACCCAAGTTCACTCAACCAAATTTTGTTCCTTCAAGAGCCCTGTGTCGTACTTGGCTGCATGACAATATCACGCCCCTGTGATGCCGAGAGCACATTTTTTGCCTGAACCAAAATGAAGAAAACGTACTTGACAGCCTTGATGTGTTCCCAGTTAGCAAGGCCCGTGAACGGCCCCTTCTGGTCTCTCGTCCGGCCATGGACAGTCAGAACCTTAAAGGTCAAAGTTCACACTTAATGTCGTACAGTCACAAGCATGGTGTTCGTTTCTCATTCTTATTCAGGCCCACCAAACCAGCACGCATGTTCTTCTGACTGAGCTAAGCAAGGAAGACAGCTGCGTAGGCCACGCTTGTTTTTGCCCCATGCAGCAGCAAAAACGCTTAACACTGCTAAACACACGTGTTTAGGTTGGCAGTACTGTTTAATTAACCGAAAATAAAATAGCCATCAAATAAGTGTAAAAAAAGTTTACAAATTTGGAGCGATACTTACTTGCCCTGTATAACTGCTTTGCCTGCACAAATTTTGCAGAAGTTGCAAATAACATAAAAAATTGTAATCAGCCGAAAATCTAGATACCAATTTTGTACATTTTAAGAACTACACCGTGTATACATTTTACTTTTACATGCTCTTTTTTCTTTAAAAAGCACAGCTGAAAATTGGCTGGGGAACCAAAACCATGCTAGTGAGAGCTAAGGCAGGGCGGCACACACTGCTTGCGTTTTTTTTCTTGACGCAAAACAATGCACAAATATGTTTTGCATCTGACTAAAATAAAGTTTACTTTTTTTTTCTTTTCCCCTAAACAAATGGCACCATCAATGACGGCATACAACAGAGAGATTTGTAAAAGTTACAGCTGCCACTAGTGCATGACAGCGCTGTGTGACTGGTTCAACAAAGCAAGCACTTCATCCAGATTTTCTTTATCTCGTCCCGTTTGTTTTACTGACCTTTAGAAACGTTTTTCTATGCGATGGCATGCTGGACAAGAAAGAATGACAAATTCGAAGGATACACGGAATAACAATCTCTTAAGCAGCCTTTTAACATCTCTGTTGTGCGCCAAAACATAATACCCGACTCAACCGTTCTATGGCAGCCGAACTTATTGCCTAAACATGTTCATTTAGCACAATCAAAATGCATTTCAGACATTGTAAGGAATGTTAAGGGTGCCCTTAAGTGTAACATCAGTCAATCAAAACATGCAAGGACTGGTAGCAAAGCACGGAATTAAAGAGGAAATCCAAATGTAAAAACGAACAAACAAGCAAGAAAATGTGTTTTTGTTTTCTCTAACGAGCTGCTTTCTTCTTCTTCTTTTTTTTTTTTTTTTTCCTGTAATAGACACTGGCAGTGATCTGCACTACCCCAGTGTTTGCCATGATAATTGTCCAACCAATGTGGACCTGCACAACTCGAGCAGTTTCTGCGTTCGCACAGCACACCAAAGCAAATACTGCAAGTTAACTACATTCATGCAACTGTCCAACGATTCAGACCTGGCATCCTGCAGCCTCGAGCATCTTGGCGTAGCGGACCGTCTTCTCCACTTCTGGAAAGACTCGAACCTTGCACGTGATTGGGATGTCCAGCTCCGTGTGCAACTTGTTCACTGCGAAAGGGGGACATAGTGCGAGGTCAGTGCGGGATTTACAAGTCTAGACTGGTAAGCAAGGTATGGCAAATACTAGCAGGAACGATTACCTGCCATAGGCAGCCAGGCATTAAATGATGGCATATTCTGTTAAAACAGGAAGCACTTACGGAAAATTGGAGAGAAGAAATACATTTTTTCACATAAAGCAATTTATAAGGTCTACGAACTCCTGGCCTATGACATGAACCACAGGGGAGAGTATTAAATTGAATAGCAGGCAACAAGGCGTTTTTGAACACATTTTTTTGTTCTACCACATACCACAGCTGGAGCAATCACCTCTTGCAGAAACCTTCTTAATGCATCTAATGTGAATGAAGTTACGAACTTCCTCCCCTTCTCTCTCCCGCTATTTGTAGAACCATGAAAGACCCTGCTGTGCTGAATCTAGTGACAACTAGGCCGATAAAGTGCCCGTCACTAAAGGCATCTAGTTTACACCTCTTCTTGTAGAGAAGAGGCTGGTTACAGTTTTACAGCATGGTAGTGACATCCGTTGATCAGCGTGACAAACTCCTAGAATTAGCAGTGTGCCGTTGCTTATTGTCGCAGCTCTACATACAAGCACATGTTCGCAATTTCAACCGACCCCTTCAACCTAAACAAATGACGACGTAAGCTATGCTGAGCCCTTTGGTTGAATTTCTTAATCTTTTAGTTGAAAGCAGGAAGGGTTTCAGTTAGATTGGTTAGCTTTTACAGCAGGCAAGTAAGCCACCGACCCAAGACCTCACTGATTACAAGTGACATTCAAAAACGCCGTGCACAACTTAGAAGGGCGGGCGCGCACCCATTTTGAAGAGCAGCTCCCATTCGTCTTGCAGGAAGGCACCGTAATGGCCAGCGCGGGCAATGGCCTGCGGGCAGCCCAGGTTGAGATCGACCGCGCAGCAGTGGCCCACCACCATGCGAGAGGCCTCGAACAGCACGTCTGGGTCATTGGCACAAAACTGCACAGAAGGAAAAACAGGATATTTTCAAAAATCTAATGTGTTGTCATTATAACGTTGTCTCCACAAAGCTACTAACTGTAGGGACTTCAACAACTCCCACCCGGGTGTCACTGGTTAATTATCCATTCATACCTCACACCTCTTTTACATTTGCTGCTACATTTAGGTGTGACGCCATGAATTTTTCGCGAAAACTGCTCGTATTAGAAACAACACGCTAATACCTCCAAGGCTCTGCAAGTGTCATATCTCCTGGAATTATGGGTAAGGTATAAACATACGGTATTGCCTCCCGACAGTTGTCCCATCAATCTGTCACACATCATGTCCTAAAACCATCAGCACAGCACAAGCCTGGTACGACCTTTCGAGAATACTCCTTGAAAACCATGCCGCCGATAATGAAGCATGCTGGGTCACTCAACATCTCCGAATGAATGAACGCCGATATATCAATGGTCACATTATTAAGCCCGCGAGTTTTCATATTCTTACACAGCGTTGAATGAAAGTCAAGGCAAACATAGCAGTGACACGTGATGTCATTACAACCTGGACGATGAGAGGGGAATCTTCATCGCAGGTGACCAGGCTCTCCTTGCGGTACTTGGGGTCCTTGAGAAAGACGGCGGCGTGAAGCATGGGCGTGTAGCACAGTTGAGCTCCGTGCCTGCGGCTTAGGAGTCGCCAGGCAAGTTCGCTCTGATCAACCATGGGGGCAACGACGAACTTGGGGCTCCCCAAGACCTTCGTCCAGAACTCGTAGCCCGAAAGCTTTTCCGGCATGACGACTTGAATGGCGAGCAGCAGGGTCAGTGTTTGTTACTTTAAAATGCACGTACGATGAGACGTGGCACACTACGCATTACGGCAGAACAACCACGGACTGACGAGAGAGCACCGAGAAATGCGGGCGCACAGCGCAGCAAGGAATGAAACGAGAAGTGGACGAAGTGGATTCCGTAATGGATTCGAAGCGTCTGGCGTACTGTCTTCTGTGTCAACAAATGTAATTCATAAGGATTTAATGTTGAAGCACAACGGAGGCTTTAAGACGTTTTAAAAACATTATAAAACATTTTTATTAAATTATCTGTAGCATTTTTTACAGACAGAGAAAAAGGTTGCACGTTTTGCTGCACTTTTGGTGAGAAAATATAGCCGAAGCCATCCAAAGCTTTATCCTTTTGCATTCAAGATGGCAGCCCACGTGGACGCCAAAAAGGTAGTACGCTGTTTACCAATAATGTTACCAAGTTGATCTTTTGCATTGGCATGCTGCATAGCTCACAAAATCGGCAGAATAAAGGGCCAACACATGTCTTTAACCAAACTGGCGTTGTGTTAGTAACTTGTTGTCTCTGGTTTTCAGGTTGTGGAGTCCTTGAACGCTCTCAGAAACATAGAGCGCAAATTCTTGTCTAAAAAGTCAGTAAAGAGTCTTCTGGACGAAGATACTGCTTTGGAGCACGATGTCTACCTTCAGTTTACACTCAAGAAGATTCCCTACGACAAGAGTGCCCAATGGATCAAAATGTAAGCCCCCTTCAGAGGAACCGCCTGTCTGCGGCTGTCTTGCCAAACACTTTCATATTTGTAATCCACTGGTATGTTCGCAGTCTCAAAGCAGAGCGGTCAACGTGGAACAGGTTCACACTTCGTAATCCTCTCGTTTCAGACCCCTTCCGCACAGCCTGATAAACGAAAATTCCGAGGTTTGTCTCTTCACGGGCGACTTGGACAAGAAGGACCGGCGTTTTGACGCCGACCTGACTGTCGATCACTACAAAGAACTGCTTGCCGACGCTGGTGTCACGAGAAACATCGACGTGAGTGCAGAGCAGTCAAGGGGGAAACGTTTCTAACTCACTGATTGTAATTTAATGCTAATACGTCTTTCGAATGAGAAGCATTTTTATCGCGATTCTATCGGGTATCTCCCACAAACCGCTTTAGACGGTTGGGATAATGTGTAATAGGTTTGTTCCATGTGAAGTGTCTGAATTCATAATTTTTTCGCATTCTGTAGACAATCGGTGAGAATACGCGGATGTCAGCTTTGGTATAACCTGGAGCACGGCGAAAACGGCATTACTGACAGTACTGACGACAGTACCGGCGATGTGTCTTGTAGGGGCTAGAGCATGCTGGGACGGCGTTTTGCGTAATTGGAGCCACCCATACTTTCTGAAGCTACAGCATACTAGCATATCAGCGTGTTTCGAAAAATGAAATGGTAAATGATCAGACGAAGGTTTCAGGCTGGGGTCCCAACCGGCTCAATGTTTTTACACTTTCTTTTCTTTGAACAGTTCAAAATTCCTGTTTCGATGCGAAAGAATGAACTGCATCGCCGACACCCCCCGTGGCGTGTTTAAGTGCCGTCTTTCCTGTCTGTGTTCATTCAACGAGTCCCTCATTCCCAATTCCAATAAGCGATTGCCCTGCATGTCTATTCAGCTAGCGTAAATGTACGTCAGTTTATGTGCAGGGAACTAAAATGGAGACGGTGCTTTGAGGTGTGGACCTGGTCCCCTTTTCAGATCATTCCTCTGCGCCAATTGCGCACCGAGTACACCCCGTACGAGAGCAAGCGTAACCTCTGCGCTGGCTACGATGTCTTCCTGGGCGACAGCAAGATTCTGCCCATACTGCACCGCCTGCTTGGGAAAGTGTTTTTTGCAAAGAACAAGTAAGTTTAGCCCGTTTTTTGTGCTTAGACGCCTTTTTGCAAGCTGTATACTAGTCACAGGTCTTGTCCGTAATGGTGCCACCAAATGGCGAAAATCATTGCTTGTAGTCAAGAGAATTCTGAGACTAGAGAACATTGCAGCATGAAATGAAAACCAGAAGTTGTAGTTAGCGTCATTGCCGATTGGAGACATTATTTGTAGCGTGAGCTACACTGGCCGAGGGTGAGCAGTTTCGTGTGGCTCCTGGAGAGCCGTGCTGTGCGTGCGCGAGGAGCAGTGACATCACACGGCGCACAGAACATTGCTCGCTGCCCAGCGTTTCTCACACACCCCCCACGGCCAGCATCTTCGCCTACCTCCATTCTGCACGTGGCGGCCCGGTCCACTTGATCATGCAAGGGGTGGCCAGGTGTGGAACCAATGGCTCGTGTGTCACAGCAACACCGGCGTGTGCGTGTGAAACCAGCTCAGCTCTGGGCCGATTGGTGACGCTGCGCCGGAGCCGCTTGATAAATACACGTGTCACATAATGCGTATACCGTGTGCGTGTCATTGAAGCAGCAGTAAGCATGATAATCAAGCTAATCCTGGACAACCAGGAAATCTAAGAAAAACCAGCTGAGACTCAGCTCCCGCTACGTATATCCTGCCATAGCCGAGCTAAGCCACTGCTAATTTTTTTTTTGTACTTTCGATGAAATGTGAATAATTTCTTACCAATTTTGGGCATGCCCTAATAGCAGTAATGCTGCTGTTAGAGGTGTGGCCCTTAAAGCAAGGCCATAAGCAAATCACTTCAAGGTTTAATTGTGCTTCGTTAATGTTGGATTCTGAAGCTTGATGTTGGTAGCTGAATTTTTTTGTCATAGAACAACTAAGGATGATTGTCACCAATTTTTAGTTCACTAATCTAACCCAATTTTTCAGTTGTGTAGTTTGTTCGAACGATCCACCTCCAATTTTCATGTACATACTCCCCAGTGGCCTCCCTCCTCATTTTTGCAAGGTTAAAAAATATTTTCCTGGAAATTGAGTACAACAGTGCTTCTGTCTCTGCAGGCACGTATTTCTGTGGACGATGAGAAACTAGAGTGTTTTGTGGAAAAAGCAACGAGACGCGTTTGTGCCCTGCAGGCTGCCGAGGCGCATCGACCTGTCCTCCAAGCATCTCAGGCGGGACATCGAGGAAGTCTTGTCCTCTGCGGAACTCCCTCTTCGCGGGGAAGGTTCGGCCAGGTGAGCTGCAAACATTTCCGCCGCTGTCCCTGCATCTTGGAATCGCTTGCAAATATCACGGCAGTGTGTCAGTAGTTGCGAAGAAGACTTTGACGAGTATCGCCAGTGGAAGCCATAACACTTCCGCCCTCGAACCAATTCAATTATGTGGGGTTGTCGTGGTGCTGGTGACAAGGGGAGGAGCGAGTGCCCAGCGAGGGTGATTACATGCTCATCATAATAGGGACTGAGGATAAGAGAGGGAGGACTGGTATGTGAAGGCTGGTGCTAAGCGAAATAAGGGTTAGCCGGTCAAGTGTGTTTGCGTTGGCTGCGTTACTGAGTGTTGTTGAATCATGACAGTAAAGTGCATCGGCGAAGTTTTTCGTTTCTGCGCAGATGGCATTTATCTAAATTCACATCGCAGTGACCACTGTGAGGTTTTAATGGGCATTAGACTTTGCATTCCTGTCAGTCGGCATCAGCAAAGTTTCTCGCAATGTGTGCAGACAGTGTAGACAAGCAGCACTTTTGTTTGCCCCGACGTCCACAGCTCGCTGAAGGTGTGCAACCTGGCCATGAGCGATGCCCACGCGTGCGAGAACGTGCTGGCGGCCTGCGAGATGCTGCATTGCCGGCTGCCGGGCGGCTGGTCCAACATCCACTCGCTGCACATCAAGACGGCCAAGTCACCCAGCCTGCCCCTGCACATGTCGTTTGGTGAGTGGCGCAAGCCCTGGCTGGGAAGACGCCCCTGATATCCGTGTCACACGTACACGAAAAATGACGATAAGTGTTCAAGGTTTTAAATGACATCTGGGCAGGTTGTACTACACGGGAAAACACAACGGCATTAAATGTGTTAGGCATGATGGTGGTAATGACCAAAAAGAGAAATGCACTGATATTTTAGACGCTTAAACGTACAGAAAAACGTCTTGCAAGGGTTAAAAATGTTTTTTGTGAAAGGAAACCATATGAGAAAAAGTGTTTTCTAAAAAAAAATGGTGTGAGCCGTTTCTAAAAGTGGCTTCAGCAGCTACTGTCGCCTGCCAGAAGTAGCCAAATCCGAAAAATTCAAAACAACAAGTAACACGATGTTTTGCCTTTTGCCGCTGTTTTAGTGAACTTCGTCTTCTTCAGAACTTGCCACGAAGAGTGCGCAAAAAAATCGTCTTATTTCAAAGTTCAACTACGTTTCCGCATCAACACTCTGGTGCTGAGAGTTTTGTTGGTTTCATTTCGTGGTCATCGCGTTCGAGAGTAGGCAGGTTTAAGGTGCTTGTGCAGGTGAATGAGTTGTGCGGAACTGCTTATATCAGAAATGACGTTCGAGCTAATCGCATTAGATTTTTGCGTGTAGCAGCGAATTAATGGCATTACAACCACGCGTATGACACTCTCAACTTCCAACTGAACTGCCATGCATCTGAGAAGAGTAGCTGGCGTACTATCGGCGTCAATTGAAACGCGAACACGAAAATATGAACCAGAACGTTCAAAATTGAAAAGTACTGTTCGTAGAGTTCCTATAATGGCACGCTATTGGTATATTTGGAAATCCACTTTTCCCAACGTTGTTTTTATAATTAAGCCAAGCGTCAGTTTCGCTTACATGAAAAGAAATCGCGCTATTTGTGCGTTCAGGTTCATATTTTCGTGTTCGTGTTTCATTTGATGCCGATAGTACATCACTATAAGCAGTGGGGGGCGAAGTGTGCAGGAAATGTTACGAGATGATTTCTCAAAGTACTAGCTCTGCAGGGGATACAGGTGGTTGTTGGCAACTACCTACGTTTTCACACATTTGTCTAGTTTTCAGCTTCTGTAGGCAGTGGCACGATGTCACTACGGATCCCAAGGAATGGCTCATTGACTCTTGCAATGTCCTACATCTGACAGGTGCTGCGCTGGCCAACTAATGTTTATTGCTGAACGTCTTTCAGCTTAACGCGTTCGCTACGGCATGCTTTCTTGAGGCCGCGTTTTACATGCGCCGTGATCCACCAGAGGGTCACACGCCTATGCCCGTTTCATTTGCTCCAAAAAAGATTGTGCTGCTACCTTTCTTGCTGGCATTTGGCGCATTTATTTGAAAGGTAAAACACTACACAGGTACAAAGAGCTATGTAAGATACAAAGATACAAAGCTGAAAGATATAGGATACAAATACAAAAGAGAAATAGGCCACCTCTCCACTCCTTGAAAACAATAGCACTGCCCCGTATCCAATGCAATAAATATATATATATATATATATGTGTGTGTGTATTGGTTGCATTTTCAAACCTCAGACGGCAGCACATCATGGAGTATTCTCAAGCGACGGTCGCGGCATTTAACGCCAGCGAAGTATTCTTCTGGCTATTTATAACCCCATGCAAAAAGAATTGTATCTCTGCGTTCACGTGGGATGAACTTATTGTATCCGCAAGCACGTGCAGGCTCGTAATTTCACTGCTGCATAGGAGCACTGGCCGTGACCCTCCGGTGACCAACGGCGCAGTGAACGTGTTAATACGAGCATCTTCGGTTGGTGTGGGCGAGCGTCCTTCAGTACTCATCTCGTGTTCTGCCAGATAATGAAATCTTGATAACGGTAGGAGGAATGGCCTATTGCATCATGCTAAAAAATTGCGTCTTCGAAAAATGTTGATTGGTTACCTTAGCAGATATCAAATTCCTCCCAATCCCTGCATAGGAATCGGCGAAGAAACCACAAACTCTGCCATTATCTGCCTCTTGATTCTCTTTACACATTGGCACCCACCTGCATCCTACCAAGGATGCAAAGGCTGGCACAAAATACCAGACCCATTTATAAAAGAAAAAAGGAAGATGCTTCAATAGCATGCCCTTGCACCCATTGACAGACACCAGGCAAAGCCCAATGAAGGTGGAGAGTTGATGCAGAATTGGCAACTATTAAGGTGAATCGGTTACCTCGCATGACTGGGATTGCAGTGCAAAACAAACAGGATGGCTGCAGTAATGATACGAACGTGAACTTGTAACTGAACAAACACAGCACGTTTTTCACCTTTTCCCCAGAACAACGCACATGTGAAGTTGCGGAGGCGTTCACAATCTATAAAATGAAGGACTCGTGTAAGCGTGCCGTCAATCGCGCTGCATGCAAAAGAGATAAGTTATATGGGTGGCGTGGCTGCAATGGGTGACACCACTGTTTAATAATCTTTTTGTAGCCTTTGTTTGCCTTTCTTGCTTTGCTTGCGCTCTTGCTTTTTCATATATATTTCGCTGTTTCTTTCAATAAAATTTAGTCGTCAGTCAGCACCCGTCCCTGTCAGCCTTTCTCGTCCTGTCCCTCGCGCTGTTTCAATCATGAATGTTCACTTTCCTTTCTTCATTTCCTTCGTTTAGTTTATTTATTCGTTTACTTTTTTGGGGGGGGGGGGGGTACGGTATCTCAGTGTGAAAAATTTTTTATGGATACGCCAGCCGTTAACTTTCATTTGCGGTGCGCAAAACGTTTCCCGCTGTGCAGGTTCCCGCAACGTGGTCCACCTGCCGAAGCCCTTGCCGGCCGAGGAAGTGGTGGAAGGGGACCTGACCACCATTCCGGGCGCCCGGGTCACCGTCCGGAGCTCGGGCCTGGTGACCCTGCGCAAGGGGGCCAAGGACCTCACCGACGAGAAGCTGGGTGACAAGCGGCTCAGGCGCCTCATGGAGATCCAGGACGAGGCCGCCCACCTCCAGACGCGCCAGTGAGTGGCAGTCGCCTGGACCTTCCCCCCCCCCCCCCACCCTGACCATTTGGAGCCTATTCGACAACATTATTGCAGAGCGTTCAGTAGTCGAGATCATTGTGGACGTCTCCCTTTATTTCGGGGCCAGGCAAAAGAATCTGCGTATAGAGAAATTAAAAAAGAAAAAAAGCCCAACTTATGCCTACCACAGTACAGTAGCCGGCCGATTTTTCGGACCTGGAGGGGAACGAAAAATAATCCGAATAATAGAGCAGTCTTAAAAACCTGTGAGTCATTACTCCTATGGGACAACTGGCAGTTCTTCGGGAAAGTCCAAAATAGTATCCAGCAAGTCCGAATTTTCGGAGCGAAAAAACAGTTGGCTACTGTATACAGTAGAACCCTGTTGATACATTCCTGGTTTGTGCAATTTCCTGGTTACTACACTTTGAGTTGCGAGCACTAAAAATGCCCCATTGTGCGTTTCTTCCCGATAGTACATTTTCCCAGATAGTACTTTGCTCCCTGGCATTTTTTCTTTAAAATGTATCCACGAGGTTCTACTGTACTCGCAATAGTTCAAACTTAAAGGGACAGCAAGGTTTTGTTTGAATTATCAGAAGTTCTCAAAATATGACTGGGGGCAACATACCAACTTGTGTTGTAATAAAACATTCCGGTATATTTAATAATGCAGCATTCACATACAGTACAATACTATTCACACTTTGGAAAAAAGTAACGAATGGATGACTGCTTTGTCTTTGTATGAGAGTTCAAAACAAAGTTTTTGATGCCTTGGCCAGTTCATTGCTTTGACATTTGTATTAGGTAATCGGCTTTATTTGTGACTGTTACTGATATAAGGATGCAAATGTGAAGCTACAAGCAGCAAATGCAGCAGATAATTTCCGGCAAGGACAACCGAAAAGTACGAAATAAACGAATTTACTGAATGGAGCAGTTTGAATTAGGTGGCTTTAAAAAATACATTGAAAACAACAGGTTAACCAAAATTTGAAAACTTGTTTGTATTAACCGAAAGTTTTGAATTATCCGAGTTTGAATTATCGCGATTCTGCTGTACTGTATAACGGGTAAATGTGACACCGTCATTGCACGTAGGTATGTGCAAATTATGTGTACAAAAGGTATATGTATAGTATATGAAACTACAAAATCAAATATAGTTGTACTTTATTTGGTGCTCCTTGAATGAAAATTTTGTTTTGTGTACATGAATCTTTTTTTCTTTGGTGCTTTTTTTTTTTTTTTTTTTAGCTTGGGTAATGGTCTGTAGTGTGGACCTGTTTACCGATTACGCTCAGAACCTGTTTAGACTTTATGCTATTTTCGTTTGGTTTATTAGGAGGCAGTGTTATCGTTAATGGTCATGATGAGCTTTTCTTATATGTCACTAGGTGCTTTGCTTTTGATCATTTCCTGCGTGGATTGTGGACAGTCATTTTGGTGCGCAGATGTGCGGTGGCGTTGGTTTGTTCTTGGCACATCAGAATGGCCACCGTTGGTTTTCTGTTTGTCTTGCCTGGCACTTGGTGTGACATCGAGACGTCTCATGTACGTCTTGTAATCGAAAAGCGTCTTCTGTTCTGTAGAATGCCGTTCCGTTGCTAGGATGGCTGTGGCTTTACATTTTATCTTATTGTCGAGAGACTGCCAAGCATGTTGATAGAAACTGCTGACAGTTTGAGGGGAGGCACTGCTCTTAAAACAGCTCCTTTTAATTTTGAAGTAAACTCTGTGAAGCTTGTCAGCCTTGCTGCAATTTTTCCACTGATTTCAAGTATGCCACTATTTTTTCAGTTGGTCAGTTGGTTTCCAGTATAATTAGAGATAATTATTCATTTTTGGAGGAACAATAGAAAGAAACAGTTGTAGAACTGTAATATTTATATTTTCCAATACAATGAACCCTCATGAATGCAAGAAGAAGATCACTTTTTTGATGCGCCACTCGGAACTAATTTTACAGCTCATTAAACTTTGGTGGCACCATTGGCAAGGTACCATTTTCAATGGCCATTTCAAACACCTAAGTTTAATGAGCTGTAAAGTTAGTTTCGAGTGGTGCATCAAAAAAGTGATCCTCTTATTGCATTCACGAGGGTTCATTGTATTGGAAAATATAAATATTACAGTTCTATGGCTAACACTGTTTTGTGTAATGTTCCTCCAAAAATGACTAATTATTTTGGGAACTAATTGACTGACTCAAAAAATAATGCCATATTTGAAATCAGTGCAAAAAATTTTTAAAAATTGTCTTCAGAGCCATGTCCCCACATTGTAACAAAGCAATCGGGGCGGAAAACTAGTTTCGTTATAAGCGACGTTTAGTTAAGAAACAGAAAAACTGGTACGATTTCTTCATACACATAACAGTGAGAACAGTGAAACACTTTGATAATAGGGATATTTTGAATAGAGCAATTTCAATAGAAAAGAGCGATTTCAATAGAATGTCAAAAAATATGCTTGCCTTCCTTGCATAAAGTCGCCAATTCTGTTGCTATACTGACCTGTACTTCCAAGCAGTAAGGCAGCTTCATTTCCGCGGTATCTCCCTTGTGGCATTTCACAGAGTTGACCTCTTTCTTTTTGTGCAGGTTCGACGCCAAGGCGAAGTGCCGCAGGCTGCTCATTCGTAGTGCTCTCCGCAACAAGAAGTCCCGCCAGAACCAACCCAAGCCAGGCAAGAAGCCGACCAAGAAGCCGGCGGCTCGCAAGGCTGCCAAGAGCAAAAACAAAAAGCGTGTCGTGAAACCCAAGAAAAAGGCAGCCAAGCAGAAGTGACCGAGTGTGGATAATAAAGCTGTCGTCGTATGACATGAACGTCTCGCCTGTCTGTAGCAAATAAGTGGCAGTTATTAGTGTAGCATAAGTTTCCGGAGCAGTTAGGTAATATGGCTTGCTGCTCAAATGGGCATGGCCAACAGCTGCTGCACTGCTCAAGTAATTGTTGGCACTCAAAGCAGGTGGGCTGCTGCTTGTGACGTTAAGAAACCATTGGCAAGAACCGTTCAGATGCAAGTTAAGTGTCCTGTGCAAAGAAATATTTGCAAGGTTTGTCTTAGTGCATACAAATTCTATTAGTGCAGTTCTTTAACATGCTTGTAGCATCGGTGGTAGGCATGTTGCTAAGGCTTGGTAACTGGGGAAAAAAAAAAAAAAAGACACATCTAGTTAGTTTTCAGTCGGTGGCTGGTATTGACATATTGGCTGTTGTCAATGCAGGTTATTGGCCGAGAAAAGAGACAAAAATTATCATGACTATAATTGCCTTCATTGGGACGGGTACGGTCAACAACCTAAGCAATCATCGTTATTGTTGTCGCTGATTCAGGAGATTGGTTAAAGAAACTAAACATAAACCATGATAACTAATGCTGTCATATTGGCTTATGTGTTGACAGCTTGAAGTTAGTGTTATCGACCTCTTTGACATGGGAGACTGGCTTTCGGCCCCGCGATCCCATTGCCTGCCATGAATGATGTCCCATAGAATGTCTCATGACCACTGGTGGCAGTGGCACGTTGTCAGACGAAAGAACAAAATGCAATGCGACTTGTGCACCACACAACGCTTAAAAGAGTAGCGGGTTCGATTCCTGGCCGCCGCGGCCAGTTTTCTGATGGAGGCGAACAGCAAAAACGCCCGTGTGTACGAGATTTCGGCGCACGTTAAAGATCCCCAGGTGGTCAAAATTAATCCGGAGCCCTCCACTACGGCGCGCCTCATCGCCTGCGTTGCGTCGGCATGTTAAACCCTATAATCAGTCAATCAATCAACGCTTAAAAGACTTAAAGGGGCCATGCAGACAAAACACGTTTGGTTCATTTGAAAGATTGCCTCGTTAGAATCATACTGACACCACTTTTAATGCACACGGCACTCAAATAAGCTACATAATTAGGGAAAAAGGGAATGGCCATGCGACCCACCAGCTCATTTCCCACAACAGAACCTATGATGTCATATCCCCAGCTGTACAATTGGCTGAGGATGGCAAGGGCAAATGCAAATTAGGCAGGGATTACAAGCTTGCCGAACGAGCTGTTTCCGCTTAAATGTAAGGCATATTCATTTTACAGCAGTAAGAATGGTGGGGTAAACAATGAAAGTTATGAAAATACAGGTAAACATAGAAGTGCCGATGTGCACTGCTGTTGGTACTGGGCCCACTATGCTTTTTTTAGCTTCCCAGC
This sequence comes from Haemaphysalis longicornis, assembly GCF_048455015.1. NCBI lineage: Eukaryota > Metazoa > Arthropoda > Arachnida > Ixodida > Ixodidae > Haemaphysalis > Haemaphysalis longicornis. The sequence continues at coordinate 58,997,730 of NW_027526385.1, read as the reverse complement.
AGTCCACCACTTTCGAGTTGTCTTACACGACATTGGCCGATTGGGGTAAGTGACGTTGTCTTGCGTGACCCTATTTGTCGAGCATACCCCATGTTTCACGAAACGATTACTTTCTCTTCTAACGAAAACAAGCCAGGTGCAAATACGGTCAAAAACAAAGCAACAGCGGACAACGGTCCGCGTCTGACTATGGCAGCACCATCTGGGATTCAGCAAGGCTTCAGAGCCTAATGGCACACTTGAAGTTCGTTTGAATACCCGCCCTCATGACTTCATGGCAGATGTCACAGTAAGCAAGGCTTCAAAGCCTAATGGCACACTTGAAGTTCGTTTGAAGTTCATGACTTGATAGCAGATGTCACAAAAACAAGCGATTTGGCGGGAGAATGAAAATTTTAACCTACACTGATTAATTTCTCAGTGAATACGGCATCGCTTGCTTCCAGACAAGCGCTGGGGGCACTACAAAACACGGAATCTTTCGAATAAAACAAACTTGTATTTTGTCTGTATGGCTCCTTTAAGTTGTCACAAGAATGTAGAATCTTGAATGTGACTCGTCAAACTCGCAGCGCCGTTACAGCCATAGGAGTGAAACAGCTCGATTGGCAGCAGAAACCATTTCGTGGTACTGTTTCAAGGAGTGCATGGGTGTATGCATAGTTGTGGACGACCGCCTTTTCTTAGTGCAGAGAAACCAAGGGCCAAGTCACGAGTATTTATCAAACACTTCCCCCCCGAGCATACAGCTGGCACAAAAACTCTGTCATAAATTTATCATCCCTTCCTATAGAAAGTTGAGAGAAACGCGAAAGCTAAAGGAGCATCCAATTCTCGCTGAAAGTGCATACAATCGATCATCAAATCTCCAAAAACTCAAATCGCAAACGAATGAATCCATGCGACCATTTTTCCTGCACTAAGTAAACGCATCTACGAACGATCTCAATGCATCCCGATACGTGTTTTGAGATAAGGGCATACCATGGAACTCCTTCATGCTCAATGCGTGTATTGTCTTATCTCGATCAGTTCCGTTTTCGCGATTTTCAAGAAACTTTTCTGACACAACGGGAACCGGGTCTGCCGCAAGCGCCATGTGTCCAGAGATCTTATCGGAGCTTTTCACTCGACCAACCGGTCTGTGGGGAAATGCATTGGTTTTTTGACAGGACGTCATTGATCCCACTAAGAAAGCTTTGACTTCAAAAAGTGTTCGCATTTAATGCATCAGCAGTACATCCGCTATTTCCCCACTTACTGCACCCATCAAGAGACTCGCCACTTGCTATCCAAGACGAGTTGCACTGCTTCTTCAGCCATGTTTGCAAGCTTTGGGCCACATCGCTGGCTCCAAGGTTCACCTTGGTGCTGAGTCCCTTTCCCGAAAGAGGACGACCAACAATCTCCAAGGGCATCCTTGAATGGCTTTATCTACAACACGTCTGACCCCTTCCTTATTTATCTTTTTTTCACCCAGACTTTAGCTTTTTTTAAAAATGTGGAGTGTAGTATGTGGAACATCTTCCCAGAATGTCCGAATTGCTTGACAGTTTTCTTCACCTGTATATCATACCAATAAAACTGTACAAGCATCTTCTCTTTTGACAAATCGGATCACCAACAGTGCTTGTGGACAGGTCAAAGATGGTTTTTGAAGGCGGGGGGTTGGAGTCGGGCAGTTTTGTGAAAGGAGCTTTGTGGCTTTCAAAGGCAGTGAATTTTACGTGATTTTTAAGCGAGCAGGGGGGGGGGCATTGTTAGGTGTTTTTATTAAACTAGGTACTTTGACCTAAAGCATCAATGGGCAATGTTTTGGATGGAGGCATTCTCCAAGATCTTTATAGTAGATCACTCCATGATACATACGAGAATGCGCCAAGGGACTGTCCTCACCTTTTATAAACCATATAATTTGCAACGCATAGAGTTGGGGTCCACCTGATAACTTCCTCATAAGAGCCAAGGAGCTTATCTATGCAACCAGAAATATCAGTAGACTACAGCCTCACCATGCGACTAGGCATATCAGAACTTTTATAGGCATCATCAGCCTCTTTTCACAGACTTGGAACTGCTTTCAAAGACCAAGACCGGTCAGGTGCCTCTATAGTGAACGCAGTGAAAGCAAAATGGTGGCAAAGTGCTTTTTGATCTCCGCGTTCATCTAGGTACCTTTCCCTCCCTATCTGCCCACAGTTACATTGCAACTAAAGACAGCAAGCATTCTGTAGGGTGACAAACACTGCAGGTTTAAAAAATACGGGGTCGCTCCACAAAGTCAACCCTCATTTCGAGCGAGCACACTTATTTATTTCTTATTTTTTTAGCGCACACTTCGAGACAGTGTAACTACTGTACCATTGACCTCCTTGGCGCTGTACCGCCTATTACCGCCAAGCTATATTCCCTGGTGACGAGGCTAGGGCATATTTTCTTGGGCATTCAGCTGAAACTCATTTCACTAAAATAAAGGTGAGCGGCACTACACGAACAGGGGAAGTGCCACTGCACACAGTAGCAGATACTTTGGTGCTACACATGGGTGTTGCCTACCGAGCGTTTTTTTACTCGCACGTTGTTTCCTTTCAACCTTGACTGAGAGGATTCACCTTCCGACAGAACAAACAATGCCTGGTAACATTCTTCTTGTCTGTTGTCAACGCATGCAGATGGCTCGAAACACCGACATATTCGTTTTCCAATGGCACTTGCCTTCATTTACAGGCTTCACGTACCAAGGACACAAATTTACAATGTGTGGGCATATTTGTTTACACGTAAAAACAGCCGTCCTTGCTAGTGGTCTAAACTCACCTCAGGTGCCACAGTGCGCAAGTTAGCATCAGGTTCTGCTATACCCTGTAGCAGTGCAACGACTGATACTTGATAATAGTTTGAATGAATTGATTACCTCAAGGCTAAGAGTGCACACTGAATGTTCATAGCCAATGCAGAGCTGTAAAAGATGTTGTCAAGTGAAATCTGGAGCACAAAGCGATCTGTAGTTATCTCCCTTGCACTTAATGGTTTTGACAAGAGTAGTTTAGCATGTTACTTTTTTTATATTAGAAAGCAGAGCGTGGCAGGTTAAAAATATACCTTCCCTGCTCTGCAAAAATGGCACCCAAGCAATTGCAGTTGGTTTAAAAGCGAAACTAAGTACCTAATGCGTTCCAATTATGCGGGTGTTTGAACCGCACAAGGCAAATGACAAAAGCGTGTGCCAGGACCCCGAAAAATTGTTAGTTACGCAAGATGTAGTTGCAATGTATAAAAAGAACTGGCAAACAGGATACAGGACATGAAAAGAAGGCACACAAACATGCCGTTGGATTAACAACTGGTTTATTTCGGAAGAAAACAACACATTTATATCCGTTTTCCCAATATTTCTTCACTTTGGCCGACGTGAAGAAATGAGGTTGCACTGGTAAAAACTGATAATCTTTATCCGTTAAGATCACCTAGGGGTCGCTGACACAAGTCTCCTTAATTTTTCTTGTTAAAAATGCCTCGAGCAGTTCGTGCTCACGTCTTGGTCTTCCCCGACCTACAGTGCTGGCGAGGTGAAACTTGGGGATGCAATTCTGGCAATTTTTCATATGTAAAGCTCAAATGCTACCCGTGCCGAAGCCCAGAGTAGTCCGGTGCTGTCCAGCCGATCATTAACGCGCACACCTGTTTCTCAGATATACATTTTTACACAGGCAATGGGATTGAACACACCACACCCACCACACACGTAGTGAACCTGGTTTTGCAAGGGTCGCTGGGCACCAGAGATTTGGGAACACAAACCAGACAGTTTACAGAGGGGAGGTGGGAGGAGAGGGGGGGGGGGGGCAGAAAACACCATGGTGACCCCAAATCTTTGGGCTTTTTTCAGTTCACGTGAAGTCCTGTGGAAGTAGGGCATCACTTCCATATTTTTTCCCCCATCGCCCACTGGGCTGCTAGACTCTGCAGAAGGCCTTTTCATTTTCCCGCCCTAAGATTCCTCTACCGCCCACAAAACATAAGGGAAAGCCAGATGCTTCCAGACGCCCAACCTGTTCTGCAAGACTTTGTTGCATCACAGGTGGGCAACTGTTGTTAAGAGTGTTCAATCCTATTGTAAATCAATTGTGAATCAATGGGATTGAATGCTCCATCCTATTCAATCCCATTGTCCCGAGTAAAAATATATATCGGGCAAACGGGTGGGTGCTTTAATGATCAGCTGAGGCAGCACCAGACAACTCTGGGCCCGGGCACAGGCAGCAATTTAGCTTTACACGCAAAGAATTGCCAGATCTGTATTCCCAAGTTTCACCTCACCAGCACTGTAGGTCGGGCAAAATCAAGATGTGAGCGCAAACAGCTCGAGACATTTTTAATAAGAAAAAATAAGGAGACTTGTGTCAACAACCCCTCGATGGTCCTAACGAATAAAGACTATCAGTTTTTATCTACGCAACTTCATTTCTTCACGTTGGCCAAGGTGCGTGTGCACAGGAAACGAATATAAATGTCTGTTTTTCTTCCGAAATAAACTAGCTGTTGGTACACATGCATGTTTGTGTTTTCGTGTCCTGCATCTATTTCGCTGGTTCCTATTTTGCACAGTATGAACTAACTTGCCCAGCACTTCACTCTCAAACTATTGTTCACGTAACAAGTCATAAAATGTTCAAGTTCAATCACATTTTTCTTAATTCTATTTACGTATGTCCAAACACGGTATCAATCCATCGCAGCCACACCAAGCTGCTAGAGAATACGGAAGGACACAAAGCCATGTAAAATCCTATAGTTGATTTTATTTACATAATTATGCCTAAATTTTTAAGAAATATCTCAGTACACAAATTCATCGTGAGACGAGAGAATAAAGAAACGAAGAGAGGGACAAAAGCCACAATAATAAACATCTGGACTATATAATCCTACGTGAACACAAGCATCGCACAATTATGTTTATTCCACCACACTTTGCACCAGCAATTTTCCACACAACGGAGAAAATGAAACCACACGAGCACAGGTAATAATTCCCGACTGAAAAACTTAAGAGAAAAACACATCAGGCTTCTTCTACCACTCAGAGGCGAGGAAACACAAAAGTGGGAGTGTAAAAAAAAGATGTTTCAATTGTTTTAGCACAACTTAAAAAAAAGCAAGCAACCCAAAACATTGCAGTCACTTCTGAGCCTTTTACAAGACATGGATACCGCCAACGTTTGGCGTGAAACGGAATAGACCACACTTTCGACGAAGAACCAAGCAGAGATTCGTAGGTACAACTGATGGCGCTAAAAACTCGATAAAAGAGACGCAATCTCGAAGAATGCTACTTTGTCAGGCAACTTAGTATATATATATATTTTTTTCTCTCTCTCTTTAGCAGCCAGCCCGCTTTGCCTAGGGCCAGCCAGCCAATTCTGCCCTTCCCCCGAGACCCTCAAGACGCAAAAAAGCTTTGCATAGACCCTCTAAAGCTAAGACTCCAATTTGAGAAAAATAGCCGCAGCCCCCAGCGGAAAAATATCTACCTATGAGCCTGTGTTTTGGCCCCCGCTTTGGCCCAGGTCTCGCCACAGAAAACAGCCTAGCACAAGACGCCTATGTACACGTAAAAAGGTCCATAAATATCCGACGCCGCGGTACCCGCGCGCTTCACCATCGGTCCAATCGCCACAGCGCCGTATTCAGGTTAAATAAGAAGAAGAAGAAAAAAAAGAACCCGCAGGTCCTGACATTCGGCCTAGCGTCACCCAGTGATTCACCTTAGTGGCTTTCAAAAATGTCACTCGATCCTATGGCTGAAAAACCTTCGCGGTCTTTTTGGCGCGCTTGCGGGAAAGTTTTTTAGGATTCGGGGTTTTTCGCGATTTTGTTACGGGAGCTCCGAGAAGTTGGCAATTCTACGGGCTAGACGCTCTCCACCCCTCTTCTGCAGAGGTCGAAGCCGTCATCCGCTGAAATGTATTGGTACATGGGGGGGAAAAAATTAAGCAAAATAAATTTGTGCGAGTTAGCTACAAATAACGTCGTCCTAGCAAAACAAAATATCTTAAAAAACGAAGAAAAAGCACGTTGCGATTGGCGACGCACTTACTCCTCACTAACCATTGTAATAAATTGTCCCTCTCTCTCTCGCTTGAAGGCAGTGAACGAAGAATATGCTTCAACTAACGAAAACAATGACATTACACTAATAACCACGTGTAAATGGATTTTTGGATGTGCGTATAAACAGCCTCTCATTGTCTCTTGTGCAGCACCTGGCAGCCATCACTCAAAAAGAGTTGCCTCTCCCACAAAGCACTCGCACCTGGCCTGTGGTTGCCCACTGAGCAACAACAACAAAAAAAAAAAAAAAAAATAATAAAAACACCCACATCTAACTTACCGGCATAATTAAACTCTATTCTTGGTTACTTCACAGCAGTTGGAGAGCATTTGTGTGATCACTAGATTTTCTTTCCAGGCTACGGTTTGGACATGATAGGTCTCCTCAATCAATTTATCGTCTTTGGACAGCCAAGAAGTGCCCAAGAATGCTCCGAATTTCCTTTTTTCTTTTTGCGCATAAAATTCCCATTGCACGGGCAGGACCTACTCGGAACGCAATTCCAGACTGGCAAGTAAGAGAGACCAGGCGTTTTTGTAGCTCCAAAATTTTCCTAAACGCAGTTTTTCTTCTCTTTGTTCCTATCGTGAGCTCACACCTCATGACGGCAATACCCCCTCTCGGCAGCCAATCATCCATTCAAACAGTTAATTACCAATCTTAGTCAATCAGACAGATCACTGTGTCAGTTTGTCACATAATGACCAGACCCCGCTTAACCACTACAACTACGCTTCACAACTTGCCGTAGTTCAAAGTGCCGATTTGAACAACGTAACACAATTTCCAAAACCTAAATCGACAAACAAAGTGAGCAGCTTTTCACCAACATTCACTGCACCTAAACGAAACGTGCGGTTTGATTTCACAAAACGGGGGGGGGGGGGGGGGGCAAACAAGGACACGACAACCCACAGAAATGCCACACGTGCAATGCAACCACCACCAAAAAGACGCAGTCAAACACGACAAACCGAAAAATCGAAAACAGATCACATGGTTTCACAGAAAACCGGTGAGAGGGAGAAAAAAAAAAGGAGAAAACAAAAAGAAAACAAGAATCGCACAACCTGGCTAACTGCACGCGCACACACTGCACGCACAGCCATTGAGTGTCCCAAATGCCGTCAACACCACCCTGCAATCTTTACGCAAACGGAAAATAGTAGACAGCAGTCTACGTACTGCTACAGGTTACAGCGTCGGTGAGAGAAGGTTTACGACACCACAAAACGACGGATGAAGAATGGCACATACACAGTTCGACATCACTACTGGGAGATTCGACAGTTTACTCGCGAGGCAGTGTCCGCAAAATTCAATCAACGTCAGCAACACAAGCACTTGAACAGTGTCGAGCACACACCACCAACGTGTCAGTAAGTTTAGCACTAACTAATACACGCCAACTAGCACAAGCAAGTTTTTTCGTTCGTTTTTCTTTTTCCGCACAAACCACGTACCACCTTAGCAGGATGGTGTTGATGGCATTTAGACATCCCGGCCACGACCACGGTACTGCTTCCACAGCCTTTTGGTAACCGCAACAAGACGCGTGCGTGTGCGAGCGAAGTGCTAACCACACGCACGCCGATTCCTTTTTTTAGAAAATTGAAAAACTTTTTTTTTTCAAACTTTTTTCCATTTTTTTAGTACTTTTGTTCCTACAAGTTTAGAATAATGACCTAGTTTGTGTGTAATGCCAGTGTACAATCTTCCCGCGAAAGCCGCGCGTCGCAACTGGTGCGCGTTTTGTTTCGCACGCAGCTGCTATCGCGGCCTGTGTCGGGGACAAGCGCCACTCGTCGTGTAGTATGAAAGCGGATACAGAAGAAGTGGCGCCGTCAAGGTCAAAGTCTATGTACAGCAATTAAAAACCCGTCAAGTTCTCCCGCCCCAGTGGAATAGAATAATAATAATATTAATATTAATAAAAATTGCGGCAACGCCAGCACCAGACGACGCTCGTCCCTCTGAGAATAATTAATAAACGATTTAAGAAACTAAAAAAGCGCGGAGTCCCTTCGCGCCTCACACCTGAGGAGCAGGCCAAGTGCGTTGAACGACTTGGAGAACCGCGTTTTCTCGAGTGAGCAGAAGATACGAGACGAAAATGAAGAGAAAAAATGACTACAGCCAACCACTGTGCGAAGTCGTGTTAGTTGTGCGTTTGACGTGAAGCAGCCTTCGTCTGAGGCGCTGGGGGAAAATTGGAATAGAAAAATAGCTTGGAGGAACTCCGGAGACTCCCAACTGAACCAAGTCCCCCCCTCCAAGACACCTCGAAGTCGTCTTCGAAATAAAATGGAAAAAAAAAAAATAATAATAAAGAAAGAGAAAGAGAGAGTAGAGAGATAGACAGAAGTTCAGTGGGCATCATTGAATTACACACACAATGCCAAAGGAGAAGACTATGCCTCTACTCCCAGAAAAAAATAAAATAAAAATAAAGAAGAAACATCGTTGATTATGGAAGAAAATAAACGGAGAGAAAAAAAAAACAGTAAAATGACCTAACTGTGCATTCAATTTGTTAGTTTGACATTTACACCTATACTTATTTTTTTTTTCCTGCTCCGTTCTCCGTGAAAACTCCTAAATTATTATTTTTTTTATTCCTCACCAACCGTAAAGTTGTTCTGGTCACATGCTTGATGCCCCCCGCCCCTCTCTTTTGCAAGAGCAGGGAAGGAGACCTCGAGAAAGAAAAAAAAAAAGGTAACCACACCCCCTCACCGAGGCAGCCAAGGGCCCTCTTCCGCCGATAGTATACATACAATAGATATACATAAATACATTACTACTATATAACCATTAATAGCTAGTGTAGCACTAAACCTTCGGGCTGCAAACAGCCCCAGGCTACCTGCAAACAACTACGGGGGCTCTACATCTGCGACGAAACAGGAGAGCGGCGCAAAATTAGGGCGAAGGAACTTAGGTTGCCTCCTTTCCGCCGCCACGCCCTCCTCGGCTGCTGTCACCCGCGCTTTGGGCAAGGTTCAAAGCGCGTCATGTGCATATTACAGCAAGGGGGGAAAAAAATAAAAAACACCGAGTAGCGCAAGGGAACAAAGATAGGACCGGGAAAAACTTGGGCAGAAGCCCACAGGTACAGGGGACACAGCCAATGCGCAACCAAAGCAAAGGGTGGGTAGAAGGGTACCTCACGGATCAGCACACACACCAGGCAGCAAAGAAGAGGTGACAATACCGCACACAAAGGCATGCCACGCGGAACTCAACTTTCAACACAAAGGGAGGAACTAAAGGAGGAAAAAAAACTAGCCACCAGGACCGAATAGCCTTCGTCACACACCTTTCTCAGATAAGCCAATGCCCCGTAAGTCTGCAACAGACGCGCTGGCATTGACAATACACAACAGGCTACACCCTTGTTTGCAAACACTAACACGCTTCAAAAACATCCTCCCGCTCTCATGCCTGCTGCACTCAAGTGACACCACCAAACGGCGTCTTGCCACGCAAGATCAACTCGCAGCACAAGGAACAAACAGCTTCTCCCAAGTGGGCCTCACACTTGGCCTCAAATGTACCGCGAAAGGCCTGAAACCAAGCAACCAGCCACCCAACTACCGCACAGCATTGAGCCGACCAAAGCCAGGCCGGCTCTCTAGCCACAATACAGGACAACGCGAGCACATTCGCAACACGCGCACTCCATCGAGCTTGTAATCGCAGTTCAACCCCCTCACTTTCGGAGGCTGAGGAACAGGATGATGCCACACACACACAATCGAAACACCACGATCCGTTCCTGTGCACTTCTAACAATCCTGCACACGATCTGTTGCCACCCAGTAGGTTGTTCCGAGCCCTCGTTACGACAAGCCAAACAAAGGGGAAACACTTTGGAGCGAAGCGGGACATTTGGTGCACAAGGAGAACACACACGGCACAGACAAATTTGAAAAGAAAGCTAACCTAGCTAAGCTGGAAACTTTGAAAAAAACAAGGAGCGGAAAGGCAGTCCCGCCTTCGACGGCCTGAATCTCCTCCACCCCACCCCCTCGCAGCGAGACACACCCCAGCGCACGCAATGCCATCAAACTTTTGGTCACTGCTCTTTGCGTGAAAGCTGGTGGTGCTCTCTCCCCTCTCTCCTCTCCGGCCACTGCTCAGGGAAACATTTGCAAACTTTTTTTTTTGCATAACATCGAAAGCGTGCCGCTTTGGCATTGACCCTGTACGTTGCCGTGGCAACAGCAGCAACCTCGGCTTTTTGCGCGCCGGCACAGAGCACCTTCTGTCTTTCGCAGCTTAGAAAATTAAGCACACATCTCACTCTAAATGTCGAGCCCCGACCTTTTTTCACAGCTCGCTGCCCCAATTTTAACTGGTGCTCGAAGCAGATCAAAGTTAATTTCTTTCGATTGACTGGCACATTTTTTTGGCAGCAAGTGGCTCCTGCGGCAAAGCACCAGGAAAAAGATGCAATCAACCTGCAAATACGTGGTAGAGTACGCCCTCAACCTCTCGAGCAATGCATCTCAACATTGCCCAACAATAAACCAGAGGTGCCCAGAAGATATTTACTTCCCAAAGCAACCATTGTCTCTCTCTTCAGCCTTAATGCAACCCTTACTGTACAGAAGGTGCCCTTTACCAACACGCCAAATCCGTCGATTGCTACGATTAAAATTAAAAACACTCGGTGCGTGCGCTGCCCGTGGTTGCCAATGGCACCGCACGTGGCAGGTTGGGCTAATTCCGACATAGCGCCAACACGGGGATTGGCTAGCCTTGGCTCCTCAGTGACCAGCACCAATTCATATAAACTTTTGCAGAAGAGTTTCCATCCCCCCCCCATAAGGACTGCCACAATAACTGGGCACAATCTTAACACCAGGAGCGAGCCTAAGACTGCTGGCGACCAGCATCGCTTTCAAAGAATAGTTTCCCAGCAGGCTCAAACCGGCGCATCTTTGGATGTACAACCAGCGACAGGTACCAAGCGACGCAGATAATTTTTTGCACGCACGTTCGTCCGCACGTGTCTCTAAAAACCTGCCTGCCCACGGCCAGCACACGAATCGAAAACCAGTTTTAGATCAACCCCAGGCACGCACTGCCTGCGAAAACTCACACTCTAATGAGGTGGCATGTTCTGCTAGCAATGCACACGCGAGGCGCCGCACGCGTATGACCGTCCCAGTCTAGTTTTAGAAATCCGAACTTTGTGTGGCACACCCTTAGGGAGGTAGGGGTGGGGGACCACAGCCCCACTCGCAGGGGGGGGGGAGCCCGCAGACAATGGAGAGTTGAAGGGGGGTGGCCAATCTCCCCTACTCGTACGCTTTGCTTGCACCATCGAGACAATCCGCCACCGAGGCCTTCCTCCTTCACGATGAGAGGGCCCTCCCCTTTCCTTGCCCATTAGAGGGACATGGGCAGGCTGGAGCGGGCCAGCTCGCAGCTGCAGTAGGGGCACTTGGTGGTGACCGAGGCGCAGGCGGCGCACAGCACCAGGTGGTTGCAGGGCAGCAGGGCCACACTGCGGCTCTGCTGCTGGCACACCAGGCACTTGCCGCCGCCCTTGCACTGCTGCTGGTACAGCGCCTGCAGACAGAGAGGACCCAGCCCCGAAGGTCAGCTGGCCGGATCGACCCATCCCCTCAAGCAAGCCCAGGGAGAGACTCCTGCTCCTTCCTTACCTTGTCGACCGAGTCCAGGTCGGCACGCAGCTGCTCCTGGAGCAGGCGCAGCTGGGCGGTGGGCAGCTTCTCCAGCTCCTGCACCCGCAGGGGCCCGAAGCTGCCCACCCGCCCGGACGCCAGGGCCTCCACCTCCTTCTGCAGCAGCGTCACCTGGCCCAGGGCCTGCCAACGCGGGAAGAAGAAAGGGGGGAGGGGGGACACAATGGGGGGGCCGCCATCTCTCTCTCTCTAGGGGGGCAGAATTCGTATGGGCAGGCGGTGCACATGTTCGATACGTCCGACGAACTAACAGGTAAACCAACAGCCCAACAGGCTGACAGACACAGTGCCTCAGTGCACGTTGCAATGGCTACACCACGTAAAGACTGCAATGCAGTGCCTGTGACAACTGCAGCACAGCATCCCACTTGATATTACCCTGATCCCAGTGTTGCGCGCCCTGTGGGCAAAGCATCGACACATGCACGCCGACTGCCAGGCTACCGTTGCACAGAGGGCAAGTTGTGCTACTGCTGTTACTAGTACGACTACTACACCACCCTAAAAGGGAGGCAGATTGCACAAAGAATGGGTCTCTTGAGGGCAACCACAAGCCCAGCCTACCTCGTCTCGTTGGCACTCGGCCACCTTCTCCCTGTGCTTGGCCTCTTCCACCTCCCGCTTCCATGCCTCGTACACCTGCCGCCGCAAGAGGAACGGGGGAACGGGACACCACGTGTCACACCGCTGTCTCTCGAACGGGGAAAGCATTCAGATCACGTGAGAGGGCACCGTGACTACAACGAAACTAGTACCCCGGAAACTAGTACCCACACAACTACTAAGGACTTAGCGTCCACTGAAGTCGGGATTTGTCAGATAGGACATCTGTGCCCAGGTTCCAAGTGCACACGTATCGATACCGGTGAAGGCACGAAGATAGCTTTTCTCAACAGGTTCACTCCCGACTTAGCGCGGAAAATTCCACACCTTACGTTGCGCACAAACGGCTTCGCATCCAGCTCAGCCAAAGTGCGGCTGCCGCCGTCTGAAAGTAGGCAGAGAAGGAGAAGGGAGAGAAGAGCAGCACTCACGGCTCGCGCCTGCACCAGCCCCTCCTCCCAGGAGCCCGGCATGGGGGCCTGGTGCAGCCCCGGCGGCGGCCCCGCCTTGGGGGCCATGCGGTCGTCCCACAGAAGGTGGGAGGAGGACGGGGAGGACAGGGCGGCCCCCTGGCTGAAGTCGTACATGCCCGGGAAGCCCCCCGACGGGTACTTGGGGCCCGAGAAGGAGCCCCCCGAGTGGCTGTAGAAGGCCGCCGCCGCCTTGTCCATGGTGTGGTCGTGGGCCGACTGCAGGCCCAGGCTGTGGGGCAGGGAGCCCACGGGGGGCGACATGTTGCCCCCGAGCCTGCGGTTGCAGTGCATGCCGCTGGCCCCCGGAATGTTCATGGGCGCCGAGCTGCCCAGCAGGCCTGCACACACGGGCACACGGGCAACCCTCAGAGCAGGGAAAAGCAGCTCTGGACGGCAGGGGGAGTGGGGGGGCAGTACCAAAACAGCCGACTCTACTTCAAACCAGGCAAGGAACTGAACTAAAGGAGACTAAACCAACACAGGCAACGCGAGACTGTTTCTGTAACGTTGTGCCCCCGTCATCCGTTAATGAGAGTCCTCTCTAAACTACAGCTAGAAGCAAGACGGGGGCAAACTTGCACTAAATGACGTCTCCACTTCTGGCAGTCCCAAGTGCACATTGACATACAAAATGAGAAATAGGCCGAGTAACCACTCTCAAGCCTCTCATGTCCTACACTACTCACACCTGTCAATACACACAAAAAAAAAGAAAAAAAAAAAGGAAGGTGGGGTCGGCAGCCATCACTACTGAAACAGCAGAGTAATGCATGCACCATCTCGTACAGCCACCACTTATGGCACACGGATGGCTTCTCTTTTCTTTCTTTCTTTCTTTTTTCAGACTCCCTACCTTTACTACAAACTGTCACAATTATTTGTCAGGCTACTTAGGAAGCACCACAATCGAGTGTTGCTCATACAGAAATTCCGAGCTTCAGCCATAATTAAAGAAATAACCTTTTTTCCTCACTTCGAACGAAGACAGGCCACTCACCTGAACTGGTCAGCCCCTGCGTTATGGACGTGCTGACGGGATTGGAGTCATTCTCCAGGTCCTTGTCTATAGAGGCCATGGAGGCTTCCACGTTGATGTCCTCCAGGCTGAGGTCGTCCAGGGCAACCCCTGCAACAGCGGACGCCACGAGGGCACTCACAACACAAGCGTGCACCACCTTCCCTGCCACGGCAAACAAGACCCGCATTGTGTTTACGGGTTTGCAAGGGGTTTTTTCTTTATGCTCTGTGCATTGCATACACACGTGCACGTGTGTACAAACTGATTCTATCCTAAGAGGGCCAGACACTGTGGGAGTCAGGAAGATCCGCGACACCGATTAGGCGTGCGCACCGTTAGGAAGACGCACAATGCACCAAGAACGCAACGCAAGGCAACACTGCTTAAACGCATGTGTAAGGAAAGGGTCGCAAATGCGTGCGAGATGGGCACGAAGCACCTCAGGTGGGCTATCTTTGTCGTGAGCTAGCTGCCAGTGCCTCGCGTTATGATCACTTAACTCTTTCGCTACCGCGCCTATCAAAATCGATCAATTTGATCGATACTTTTGGGAGCGCCTTTTCATAGCGTTCCAGGCGTTTCTCGAACAAGTAAAGCCGTTCAGAGTTAGATCAGAAAATGGCCTTTCAAAATCAGTTTTGTTTTCATTTTTGCAACGGAAACATGATTTTCGACACGCTTTTGAATCACCTGGGTGTGGAAAAGGGGCGTGGTCATCGCGCGTCACGGCTACCAACGAACAATGCGTGCAACTCGTAATTACTCTGCACCAGCGCTTGTTTTTTGGTATCAGGGCGTGAATGGGGAACTAGCAAACGATTTTCAATCGTCAGGTTCGCGCTCTGACAGTAATAATCCCAGAAATCGGCTGAAAATGTCAAGCAGTGCCTGGTCGCAAAGCTACTTTATGATTTTAGGCAGCTTTATTGCCTTTGCGCAAGTTGTTCTAAGTACTGTGGTAGTTCTACTTACCCCAGGACCATTCGTAAACAGTTTACAACAGTTTCGGTTTCGTTTCTGCACCGCGAGATTCATATTTAGCGCTACTACGCAGTTACCCAACTTCAAGGCTACCTGCCATGGCGCCTGAAGCGTCCGCGACTGATCCTCGAACAAAGCACGGCGCTCCTGATTTCCCCCCACCCTAACCCGATTTCTGTGATAAGAACTTTGATGCAAGTCAAAAGGTCACACTCAGTCGCCAGATATCTGTTCCGCCGAGTACAGCGCTTCAAACCGGCCTTATACTGCCAGCTGTTCGCCTTCCAGTTTCGTTTCCATGCGAGGGTATATCCGGGTGTCTAATGTTGCTGCTTAGTTGAACTGTCTATTCGGATGGAGTCTCTGATAAGTTTTTGTACTGTTTCATTTGAAAAATGTTAGGTGGCGCTGCAAAAGAGGAGGCTCGTTGTGCTGATCTTTTTCAGCGCGCACCTGCTACTCGGCCAAAGATCGCAGGGCACGATTCTAGCTCATCGTACCTCATTTTTGCGAGCAAAGCTACAATTGCGAGTAAGAAGATGATAATAAAGCTCAGCTTTATGTTTTGAGAGATAATTGACCGTGAACGACAACAAGCATCAACCACAGCGTTCCGTTTTCAACGTGATGCATGTTTTTTTCCGCATCGCGTGCTTGTCCCAAATATTGTGCTCGCTGTAAATGCAAAGTCAGCCATTGACAAGATAATTTTACGTTATGTGGGGGCAAATTGGTGCCTCTGATAACGTCAAACCGCCAGATTTATTCTAGGGAACCACCCGAAATTGCACATTTTGAATAAGGGGTTGGGCTTCACCGCATGACACGAGCACCGTGCGTGCTAACATTTTTTTTTTATATCTGAAAAACTGTTCCGCGCAAGTCGACATTTTTTTAGGGTGTGTTTTTGAAATGTTTCCCTACAAAATGTATATTCTAATTTTTTTCTACTACCGGTGGTTTGATATACACAACTCCTTTTTTATCATTTTTTTCGACAACTTGACAAAAATTTTGATTTTGATATTTTTTTTTACAACTATGATATATGAAAACCTTTAAAAAACTGGTGTTATTGGAAAGGCCGTTAAATAATCTGCATTTTCTGCTCCTGCAATTAGTGCCTAACCTATTTTTTAGCAGGAAAAAAAATGTTTTCTTGGACCCCTAAAAATTGGTCAATTTTCTGCGGTAGCGAAAGAGTTAAGGACGGATGGTGTGAATCGTGAATGCAGCCGAGTTTTGTGCTCCTTCAAAGATTCCCCCCCCCCCCCCCCCCCCCCCCCCAAAAGGCTCTGCTTCGGCCCTGCTGTCTTCTGTGTTCTCGTATCGGAGAACCTCATGGTTGACGCACCGGAAGCTGGCACACTGGCTTACGCCGAAGAGCCAGCCAGGTCACTCCGAGAACCCATATACGGACTACTACAAATGGCATTTGCCCACATGCCAACGTATTCTCCATAACGGCGTCCTTAAGGGCAACCTAGCCTCGCATGCCTCACTGCACGAAGAACGCGTCTCCAAGCAGCCACGATCACTCACCGACCACAGACTCGACGGTGTTGGTGGAGTGGTAGAAGGAAGAGGAGGAGGCGTTCATGGGCGGGGGCGTGAGCCCGTGCACGAGCCACACGTCCTGCTTAAGGCGCGCCTTCTCCAGTGGGTCCGCCATGGGCTCGTTGTCGATGGCCTTGAGCTGCTTGCGGATGCTCGCCTAACGTGGGTGAGGGGGGAAGGGGGGGGGGGGAGGTCACTTTATGGTGCTCGCACAGAACCCCAGGAAAACTTCTGGCGGGTGACTCGATTCTGATTCAATCAATTCCGGGTTCCAGGCATTTGCAGTCGGCCCCCCGAAACGTAGCTGTTCCTTTCCTTCGAAATTTTGCGCGCCAAAAGCCGTGCACCCTCCCGACACGATGGCACACAGGACCCATTCAGCTACGGGTAGCCACGAACAATGTTTTGCACCTGTCCTCGCTTCCTGTGTGTCGGCCCTTTTGCAGTCACCCTTCTTCTGCCAGAGCAAAGCTTGTGCCCTCCGTACCACAATTTTTATTGCCTCGACTATTCTAGGCTTACGCAGCACGTTCGGCATACCATTGCGCACACCCCTCTGGGGGGCTGTTCCCTACTCCAGAAATCACCCGTGGATCCGTCAGCTTGATCTAAAGTGTTATTTTTGTTAGCTCTATATAACAGTTGACATGCTTCAAGTGCCCCACCTGTCACATTTAAGCCAGAAGTACATGACAAACCTTGCCGCTAGTCAGGACAAGAACACTCCTGGACAAGACAGTGCATTCACTGATAACTCCCACAAGTCGAGAACAGTACCCCCACTGTAAGAGGGCAGCATAAATATCGACCAGCACAACACTGCCAGCATTCCATCAAACAGCTATTGACTGTACAGATGCCCCTTTCCAGCTGTGCCCTGCAAAGAAGCTCTGGGACAAAAACCGTTGCCCCAGAATGCCAAGACAGCTCTCGAAAGGCCTCGTCCCCAGCGCGGCGGTATGGAAGGGCTCACCTCTCTGTCTTCTCGTTCAGAGCCTGGCGCCTTCTGGTGAAGCGGTAACGACTCGGACGAGTGGTTAGTAGAAGAACTATACGACCGGGGCCGGCCAATGGGGTTGGGCAGGGGGGTGTTGCTACAGTCGTTTGCTTGCGCCGCATACCACGCCTTCTCCCCTAAAGACGCCTGCAACGAGGGGACGACGGCACCACTGAGTCCGCGAGCAAGCCGCACGGATCGCAAAAAGTACACCGCGTCCCGTCTCTCTTCCTTACGAAGTGCAATGGCTTTTCTTCTTTGGGTTCGCCGTGACAAACAAGCATTACCAGACAGCGACGAAGCTTGAAAACCAAGCTAGAATACAACAAAAGCCCCCTCAAATCCTTGCTTAACAAACAGTGAAAAATTCTTCCAGACACCCTCTACAAAGGTTCTGACATCAGCAGCTGGAAACCCAATGTGCTTTTTGCCAGTGTCAGAAGCACCCACGTAGTCACAATCTCTTCGGCACAGGGCATGTTTTAGCCGCCACAAGGCAGAAAGGAGCACCAAGAGAAAGTGGTACACGCCACCATGCCAGGAGAAGTGTGCAATTATAATGCAACTAACAACAAAGATCCATTCGAACAAAGAACCAGGCATTCTGTAACACTGACTTGGCACTTCTTAGAGCACTCAAACACTTTTTCTTTCCCCCAGCCTCGACACATGAAGCGCTGGACTAATTCGTTTGTCTTTTCTAGAAGACTGAACTACCCACTAAGCAGGGGGCTTGGCCACGGTCATTCGCTATACAGTCACCAGCCTGGGGAATGCACCAAGAAACCAAGCAGCAGACGTTTCGAGGGGCAGAGATTGATTGATTGATTGATTGAGTGATTGATTGATTGATTAGGGTTTAATGCGCCGACGCTACACAGGCAATGAGGCACGCCGTGGTGGAGGGCTCCGGATTAATTTGGACCAGCTGGGCATCTTTAACATATGCCAAAACCTCGTACACACGGGCGTTTTTGCTTTCCACGTCCATCAGAAAAGCGGCCACCGTGGCCGGGAATTGAACCCGCATCTTTGTGCCAGCAAGGGGCAGAGAAACCTTCAATGAATTTGACACCCCGAGTGACTACGCATTATTGCACAGCACTAAAAGCCTCACTTCACACAGAAACCGCCAAACCTGTGGGAGCCGGCGTCGCACTGCCACTTATTTTTGCCTACTATCATAAAAACCAACCCAACGAGCGTTCCTAACTAAACGAATGCGGGCGCTGCCGGTTAATTGTGTATATTTTGCCTCAAATGTACTTGCGGTTTTCTTCGCGCTAAACAACGGGGAGATAAATGACAAGCGCCAGTGGGCTTCCCTTTCGAACCCTCTGGGTTACGCCACGACGAAGGAACGCCGTGTGGGTCTACTTGGATCCAGCGAGCGAGCTACGATGACAAGGCGAGCCCCGAAAGTGCTCTGCACTTAAAAAGTGGCCACCGCAGCCAGAATCGCACCCGCATCTTTGGGCGTCTTAAGCCGTGCATTGCGAATGGAAGACTGGTGTTCTCCGAAAGGGGCCGCGCACGTCCTCCGACCGTCTCTCCCACCCACCTGATGGTTCGCTGTGGAGGCGTTTCCCGCCGCCCCCGCGGAGCTGGAGGCTGCAGAGGAGGAGGGCAGGGCGCTGGACAGGATGGCGGCCAGGTTGGTGGAGTAGTCTGGGCCGAGGTCGCGCACAGCCGAGATCTCCTTCTCGACGTGGGCGAAGGCGCAGAAGGGCCCCCGGGGACAGTAGTTGGCCTGCTGCATATCGTTGCACTTGGTCGACTTGTAGATCTCCGGGTGGAACTGCTGCTCCGTGCGCGTGTGGCAGTACGAGCAGCTGTCGCCGTTGTCGCAGTTCGCCGGGTCCCCCCACTCGTCGCCCTGCTTCACGTTGGGGCACGGCGTTGACCTGCACCATCGGGGTCACGCTCACGCTCAACCCCCTATACTCCCGGATTTTTCGGCCCTTGTTCCCTGCTTTTACCTGGCAGTGGCGTACCTAACAATTAAACATTTGTCAAAGGAGGGGGCAGAATATTTCTGTACAATATATGCAAGACCTAACAACGGAATGTAGCTCCACTCTCTATTCACTTGTAAATAGCTAACAGTGTAACACGTAGATGTAGCCAATAACAATGGAGACATTGGCAACGAGTGCACCAAACTGCTTCACTGCACGGCAGTTCTGCCCCCCATTACTGCTCCCATATCTGGCAAGGTAACAGCCTTACTACGCACCTGTACTTGTACTTCTTGGGGCTCCGCCGCTTGTCCCGGCTGTTGTGGTACTGGGGGCAGGCATAGCCCTGCCTGCACAGCCGGGGTGGCCGCTTGCACGGCTCCGTCTTGTAGTTGGTCAGCACATACTTGGTGTCTGCGGGAAGGGAGGGAGGGCCAAGAGGAAGGCACATTACACCCCTCAGATAAAACAGCCCAGGGCTCAAAGGGAAGACATAGCGGCCAATCAGCACCCGCACATCCTGTCGGGCAGGTGGACGAACCGTTTAAGCAGGTGTCACAAACGTTTATCCTACAACAGACGTGGCGGTGCCCTGCCCTCAAGGTCAAGCCGTAGGCAAATAGCCACCAACAAGCCGACAGGCACCTGCCCTCCATGGGAAGGAACCCTGCAGCCTCCTCGCTGATGACATGACTATTGCGACAGGGACTCTGGTGTCGTAGCATCCACACCTGCCTACCGTTCCATGAAGACACACACAAAGGAGCGGCAACCTGAGCTGATGGAGACTTTGCGCCCCCTTCCCCAATACACGAGACGAAAAAGAGTAAAACACAGGGGAGGCACGCCCAAGACAACAAAGCACTGCCGATGAAGGCTATGTCAGTCGCCAGACGGCTTCCTGAGCTAACCAGTGCTGTACAGTTTTTATCGTCATAACCGAGTCGTTCCCGTAAAGATGCAGGGGCCAAATTCAATTCAAATTCTGGGTGGGGGTTAATGTGTCGAAGCTACCCCTAGGCCATGAGGCGTGCCGTAGTGGGGGGGGCTCCGGATTAACTTCGACTACCCGGGGACCTTTCTCGACACACGGGTGTTTATGCTCCGCCTCCATCAAAGAAGCAGCCACTGTGACTGCGATCGAACCCGCATCCTAGGGCTCAGCAGCCCACCGCCTTAGCCACCGTGGTGGGTCAGGGGCCCAGTAGAAGCCCCAGGTAAAGAGGTGAGAGAGAGAAAGCTCCCTTGCAACGCACCCTGCCAGTGGGGGTCCTCGTTGAGGGCGTTGCGCTCCTTGTCGAGGCTGTTGGGGCCGCCCCCGTTGGTGGCGTCGTCCGGCCCATTGGCCGAGGCGCTGCCGTCCCCGGCCAGGCAGGCCTGCTGCTCCTTGGCGTCGTAGACGGGCGAGCGTAGGTCGTGCAGGCCGTGGGCGAAGGCGCAGTGGGGGCCATTCTTGACGCAGTTGCCCCGCGCGTCCGTGTCGTACACGCAGATGCCCGTCTTGTAGTAGCGCAGGTGGTAGCGCCGCTCCGTGTCCCCCGCTGTGCGGTGCAGGAACCGGCACCTGTGTGCGTGCACACCACGGAGCACGGAATGGTCTCACCCACAACGGCACACTTTCAGAAACTGGGCTGTCTTTCAGCAGCGGAGCTGTTGTAGCTGGCAATAATGTGTGACACGTAACACATAACAAGCTAAAAAAATATATTAAAAAATGCCGAGCGCGCGTGAGCGCGTGCCTCACGGCAGCCATCCAGCGTCACTAGCAAAAAAAAAAAAAAAAGGGGGGGAGAAAGGCCGGCGAAAACTGAAGAGCGCCTCAAGTAGGTGCTGCTTCAGGACAAAAGCAGACAAGCACTCGCAACGATATCGAAAGCCTGGCCCTCGTCCCAGAAGGAATTAGTCAGTCCATTGCTCCAAATGCATTCATGACCTTTCTTACCACTGATATTTGGCTGCATATTTACGAAGGACTAGAAATGCTTTCAACAACACTACGTAATTTCAGGCACTGCAATTGAAAGCCTTCGTGGGCCCAATGGTGCTCCCATAGGTGTACACCGACCGCAAGGAGCCCCCTGAGCCTGCGTTTTCCTACATAAGAGCTGAATGCTCTTACCCAAGGAACTAACTACATGAAGAAACATGGTCAAGTGACATAACCCAATGAAGATGAGTCCTGTATTAAACCAGTTGAGATTAATCATTCAGCTTCTTGTTCCAGGCCTCTTAATTAAGCAGCTGTATTGTCAGCAGCCTTGGATTCGAAAACCTCCCTTGGCCAGAACAAAATTGCTTCGTGGCGCCGAGGGCAACTTCGATATGAAGGCAAACAGGTGGTAAAAACAGGGCAAACTGCACCTTCTGTGCTTTTGACATATGAGATGTTGTGGCGGCCATTTCCCATTTCAATCTGGGGCCAAGTAAGCCATCCACCCTCTTCGACTAAAAAACTTGTTTTAACACTTCACAGTTGCATTTGCTATGCTTCAAGGTTCAATGACTCAGGCACGCTGCAATGTATACTGCAGCCAGCACAACACAATAACCACACGAGTCAGGGAAAACAAAGATAGAAACGTCTGCTTTATATGTCAACGCAGGCTACTGCTTCCCAATTACCTCATCCCTTTTGTGTGCACGATTCTACTTATATAGCAGATGTTTACATGCACCTGAGCTCAGGAGGAATGTGCAAATATTCAAATTTTGAGTAAAAATATAATAACACCTGCAAGTCAATTCTGAAGAATGGTATTCGGTATCGTCCTGCCATTCTAGCTTCCTGCAATTCGATTGATTGATTATGGGGTTTAACACGCCGACAGAATGCAGTCGATGAGGCACGCCGTACTGGAGTGCTCCGGATTAATTTTGACCTGCGGGTCATTAACAAACGCCGAAATCTCGTACACATAGGTGTTTTTGCTTTTCGCCTCCATCGGAAAAGCGGCCACCGCATTTGGGAATCGAACCCGCGACTTCGTGCTCCGCAGCAGCTTCCTGCGATTCGAGGGATGTCCCAACCGCTATCAAGCTACTCTCTCAAGCAGTGAGGCCAAAAAGTCATTCCAGTAAGCCAGAGGAATTTCCTGTTCAGGCCTAAGGTTTGCTTCTTTGCGTGTACACGATTCAAAATTAGTCCAGTGTAATTAAAACAAACAAAAAAATACTGGACACCAAATCACATTCTAGAAATTGTGAATGCGAAAGCGTGGATGTCCAACTGGATGCCAGTGAGTGCCGCAAGTCCTGCGTTGCGAGTAATGTCTGAGTTCTGCCATTACATTGGTGTGGATTATCTTTTTGACTTTCTACCTTAGCATGTTGCCTGTAGGGTGGAATCGTTTAGACCGCACTGCCAAAAATTCTCCTGCTGCGCTTAACGGCCTGGTTTTGTTGAGGCTGTTGCAATTCGAGGTAGAGGCAAACAAGATGGCGCGTGCAGGTGGTTTTTGTGTTAGCACGCCCTCTCTGACACTCACGGAAATAGAACTGCCCTTTTCGAGACAACTTGATTCATCATCATGATAATGCAACTTTGTGACATGAGCCTCAAAAGTGTCATAGGGCACAAGGGAAAAGAAAATTTGTATATTTGTTACTTTTGTAACGGTTGTACATAAGTGTGATACGTTCACAATAAAGTTGCACATCGTGTCATGTACCTCTTCCGTCGCAGTCATGTCTTTTGGCGCAGGTAGACGTTCCCTTCCAAATAGTACTGAATAATTTTTTTTTGCTCGAAAAAGGGTGTCTTCGTAATAATGTTAGTGGAAAATTACGCACTGTCGTACCACCTCTTCCACTGTAATGCCTTCTGCACAAGTCAACGTTTAGTTATAAATACTGAGGAATGACGTTTTCTTGTTTACAAAGAGAATACCTACCTACCTCTCTGGGTTGAAACTTGTCACAACACCCACTTTTTGCTCCCAAATTTACAAGGCCGGCAAACAACGCCCCTACCCATAAACAACACCACACCTATCATTCGATGTAAACTAATTCTCAAAGTTTGGAATGTTCACACTTGTCTCGATTCAAAAATTTCTTTATTCAATACACATTCAGTCGTCAACCCCCTTTTCGCTTCTTTGGCTGCGTCCTCTATCCTCCATAACATAGTGCACAGTTCAATTCCGAGCATAATATCTCTGCGTTTAATCAACACCGTGATAAAGTCAAATTTATTCTGGTCTGCAATTATGCCACAATCTATTGTGCTGTGCTTTATAATGTAAAAATACAGCCTCAGGCTTAAAAAAAAAAAGTAAATAAAAGATTTCACACCCCAGCCAGCTGCTACAGCTGTCAACTAGACGTGACAAAACAAAGTGATTGTCTCGGCCGCTACTCCAAAAGATAACCTCGACAGACACGGCCCAGACGTGAGGTAGTGGTCGCGTCGGCACGACCAGCCCACAACACTGTATTCAGCCAAGCCCCCAGCTGTACGAAGGTAAACACACCTGTTACGCTAATGTCGCCGAAGTAAACAAAACCACTCAGTCACGCTACTATCTGCGCCAAAACAGTTTCATCTTGGTGTTTTACCATTCATATGCTTGAAGAGAGCGGCGCAGTACATCGCAGGGCGCGGGAAACAACGCGACGTAACTACGCTTAAAGTAGAGCGACAGGTCATTTTTTTGGTTGAATGATTCCGACGGACGCTACTACGTTAGACAAAAACACGCCGCGGACTACTTGGGGGCCCGACAAACGGCTGAGAAATTTCTGCAACGCCGCAACGTCAGCAATGCGCGAGAAAAAAAAATGAGAAGGAAAACTCGGGTAACGGGCAGAGGCGCGATACACCGCCGTCGCGACCGGCTACATGTTTGTTCACCGTTCGAGCCGATACGATCGGAATAATAAACGGTCGGCGCACACGACTTCAAAGGCGATGCCCCCCAAAACGATGTCGTCCAGACGTCCTGCCAGCAGGCGCGACGAACAGCTGTTGTTGCCATGCGAAAATGGAATCGTCGAATCGCGGAAGGAGTAGACGGGGTGGGGAAAAAAAAAAAAAAAGCAATAAGCGACAAAAGAGAGCGCGAGCAACGCCACAGCGGCGGGCTTCGGCCATTTCCCCACACGGGCACGTCAGCGGGCTACGAGAAAGGCGGCTTTGCGTAACAACTGCCCTAGACTACACGGCAGACACCACGAACTACGCCGGCCTCCGTCGATGACGCGATTTATGAGTACGCAATCACGTAACGACGGTTCTTTTTCCCGAAAAATGTTTTCAGAGCACGAAATGGGGGAGCTCCACGCAGAGCGCGGCCCCGATTGGCCAGTGGCCGCGTTACGTCACCGTTCGCGCCAACATGGCGTAGTCAAACAATATGGCCGACATTGTTTACAAGTGCCTTTAGTACGCACATGTCTAACTTTGGAGCGCTTTTAGCGCGACACGCGAGTCACCGCCACGAGCGAACTCAGCGTCAACGCGCTCTAGAAGAACCACAGAAAACGCTGAGAGCGATGTTGACGCGACGAGGAGCCGCGAAGGCTCCGCAAAGCGCCCGTCAAAACAAATTGGTGGCCGCAGCATAACATGGCTGCACGCGAGAACGTCAGCCGACTCACCCATCACCATCGGGGCAAATTCCCGTCGTTTCGTCGTAGTTTGTGCAGTACACATCGGGACTATAATTGAAGGTGCCGTCCCGAGCGATCCGTACGGGTCTTCTGCGTCGTTGATTCTTGAAGTGCCAGTGAAAGCATGTGAACGGCTTGTGCTGGGTGCACTTGTGTTGCACGAAGAGCGGGCACTGGTCGACACGGAACTCCTTCAGGTAGCTGAAACATCCAAGGGAGACGGCGTTGGATGGCGGCACGGCCTTCCTCGCGTCGCTGGGACTCGCAGGGAGCCCTGACAAGCCCTGAAACTTACTTGTAGTGGTTTGGTTTCTCCGTTTGAGTAGGCAGCGTAGCCTTCGCATCAGCAGTCGACGGCATTTTGGATGCCTCTTTCCAGCCCGCGCACTTGGGTTGCGCATGTGACGTCACGCGAAGACGAGCCCCCATTGGTCGCGCCGGGTCACGTGCCGTTATTTTCCTGCTGTTTAGCTGTCTCGTCTGGCATTTGGATCCTCAGCAGTCGAACAAGTTAGCGACTTAACCAGGCGCATATCCTGTGCCTTTACCAAGCGTAACCGTGTGCGCGGTACTTGCCGAGGGAGTAACGTCGTCGGGATGCGTCTCTTATTACCGTGTAACGTGCGCGTCCCGCCGTCGATTGCAATTCCCAGCGTGGTCGTCACCTGTCAATCGCCCCAGCTGATTGCAGCGTGTGGCCCGCAGCGAGTTTCGCCGGTAATGAGCCTCTCAACAAGGTCATTAGCAGCACGTGCGATAACAGTAAACACGACGGGGGTGCTTTGGGTGTGACGTTTCTGATGCGCGCGATGTTATACTGTGTGTTGTTTGATCGCACGTCGTCATGCATGCACGGTGAATGGGAGTATTTATCCGTGAAGCCTGTTGAACATTTGCTGAAATACTGCTGGTAGATTTATTTGGTTTCCAGCCGAGTAGTATATTCAAAGTGCTGGTAGCATGATTTCCCGTGCGTGTTAATTAAGGGGCGTTCTTTGCACAGTTTCGGTTGTGCTGTAAGTTCACCGCGGCGTGTCAGTTCCTAAACGTGTGTTGCTACTTGCTGATTTTATGTTTGTCAGCAATGCGTCTCACAATAGACGATTGCTTAACAAAAAATTGAGTCCGAAAAAGTGAGAACTTCGCTCATTCCTTGTTGAACCCTACCAAATGCTTGGAACAAACCGAAGCACGCAATACGTAGCTTGAGAAGCGCCACGTCCACACTCCGCCAACTCGCAAACACCGCTCAAATGTGGGAAAGCCACACACTCCTGCGACCGTACTCGTTAATGAGTAGGACAAAAATGAAGGGCGCCATGACTTTTTATTCTCTACCGCGAGCACTGTCTTGCGCATTAGGTCTTCCTTGTGCTGTTTCGTAGTACAGTAGACTCCCGTGAAGACGAACTCGAAGGGACCTTAAAACTTTGTTCGTATTATCAGAAATTAGTCTTACGCAGAGGGTTTTTTTTTTTTTTTGATTGTGGACGTTACAAGAGAGCAAAAACCATGGTGAGTACACTGTTTTACAAGCAGGCGGTGATGATTTAGCTGCTGCATTCTGCTGTCATTTAAACAGAGAGTTAAGTCTGGCCGCGACATGGTTCCAGCGACCAGATGTCCCTCTGAAGAAACGCGTTTTCATTTATTTATACAGCACTTACTGCCTTGGAACAAGGGCAGTAGTAAAGCGGGAATCTTTTATGATCGTGCAAAGGTTGGACTGTGGCTGGGGGGGGGTTTCATTGCAAGCTAATGTACTTCTAATTTGCAACGGTTTGTTTTCTGCCAGCAAGGCTACAACGGTCTCACCACACTACGGATTGTAGGTAATCGATAACCGGGGTTCCGGGTAACACTGTCTCCCAAATCTGCCCTCATTTAAGCACTGACTCACATCTAAGTTTATTTCGAAAAATCACCATTTTCTAAAACCTAACTTGTCAGGTTTATATTTTGAATGTTTAACTAAGAAAGCACAAGCAAGCGTTGATAATTGATTTGTTGTCTCATTTGGGCACCTATTACCAGGCCTGCTCGTTAATTGAAATCCTGGCAGGGTCAAATTAGATAAAAAATCGTGTAAACCAAAGCAAAAATGTAGCAAAAATCTCGATAAATGGAACCTGTGAAGACCTAAAACATTTGTTCGGTTTTATCAGGTGTTCCGGCTACTGAGAGAGTCCACTCGATGACAAAAAAAGCACAGAACTGGTGTCTTTTATGGTATGCATTCACGGCCATAGGACATTATTCCACTACCAACCACTTAGCGGCCAGAAAAAGGGGCAAAATCACATTGTTTAAGGCACCACTTGTTTGCGATGTCATCCAGCGCTGCAAGGTTACGGAGGGAGTTTTATAAACCTTCAAACAAGATCCTGAGTGTTTGCAATGAAGTCAGTTCTGTTTGGGTGGAATTTTGTTTATTTATTTACCAACACTCTACATAGCTTCAGCCCGTAAGCTTAATCGACTGTAGTAACAAAGTTCAGCTTGACCGGACTTTAGCGCAACTTGTCTTTAGCAGTAGTAGTACACAGGACATTACTTAACTGTTGTACATCTTGGCCATTCCCAGTTTATTTACCAGAATTAAGTGGTGAAGGCCGAATATACAGGGATGCGTTGATGTACTCAAAATGTTCTCATAGCATCTAACAAAAAAGAAGCGAATTGAGAAAGTCACACTGCTGTGGTCGTTCTCTGTAACCAGTGTCT
The DNA here is from genome assembly GCF_048455015.1 of Haemaphysalis longicornis. NCBI lineage: Eukaryota > Metazoa > Arthropoda > Arachnida > Ixodida > Ixodidae > Haemaphysalis > Haemaphysalis longicornis. The sequence continues at coordinate 58,969,977 of NW_027526385.1, read as the reverse complement.
TTTGTCCATCATTCAGCCAGCATTAGTGCATTGAACACTTTGACTGCAAGGTGGTGAATACAGCACAAATTCTCTTTAATCTTCACAGCGGGCGTTAGCAGGCGTAGTGTGCTGCATCAGAGGGCTATCATTTCTTATTGTAGTGACAGAGAGCTAGGGTCTAGAGGTTCCCAACGCTTCAGCAGTGCCTTTGCCACCGCTCAAGCAACCAGTAATCGCAGCGGGCATTTCGTTGGGTCTGCTGCGCAACGAGTCTTTGACCTGTGTCCAGGCATAGCCTCCTGTATAACCAACTGTGCCTGCTCTATCGCCCCGAAACCCTTTGGAGCAGCCCGTTCACTGTAGGGGTGCCAAGTTCCCAGGTTTTTCGATGGCCATGCCAATGTGAACTGCTGTTTCAAGCGGAGGTCAACTGAAACGCACCGCGGTGTCGTCTGCTACGCGAAGGTGTTTTCCAGCTAAAAAGTCCGCAAATAAAGACCAAAGCTTTATGCGTGGCGTCACAGAACTACTAAACGGCGTTCAGTGTACTGTTCCTGCCGGCACGCTTGCCCTTTTGGGTTCACTACGCGAGTTTCACAACAACATGTGTACATGTCCTCACGTCTGTCACTGCAATAAGAGCCAGTTAACTTTTCTCCCGCTCTGCTTGATTTGGTGTTTAGCGATAATTGAGTAATACTAATTAAATTTTGTTGAAAGAAGTCCAAACAGTCGAGCTCCCCTTTTTTACTTACGAGTCCATTCAATCTCGTTCTGCTGCTAATATTTTTTCTGGTCACTGATAGGGTACACACCCACTCACCCCCCTCCCACCCGCCCCCATTTCTCTGTCGCCGCTGCTCCATGAAATGGTGCCATCGCGTATGTAATAGATATACTGACAACGTGGTAACTGGCAATGTCGGGCTGCTCCACAAAGAATGATGACTTCAAGCTTTAGCTCAAGGCGATACTCAGTATTTGAGGGCCCCTATATAAACTTAGGATAAACATCCAGTATGCACTTAGCTCGTTTCTCGCTCTACTTCTCCCCGCTACACTCATTCTTCCCTCACCAATCACATACCGAAAAACCGATCAATTCTCAGTGGGTCACAAACCCACTAGTGAACTCACCCGTAACATTTCTGGCTGAATCGAGTGAAACGCAGAAAAAAAGCTTTTGCGTTAAATTATTTACGAACGAACAAGGTAGGCTGAGAAAGACCATCTCCTTTGTAATTACCACTGTCAAGTTCTAGCGTCACCCCAGCCACTTACTAGATGGTTTTATTTCTGGCCTCGTGAATTTTTGTACCTTTTTTGTTCAAACAGGAGTTGCCCGTCAGTGCTAGAGCCAGAACCTCCTTTATACAACATGTATTTTTTGTTCGCAAAGAGCCTTGACAACTTTTTTTTAGAACTACCCATTGTTGCCAGGTGTGAAGACAAATGTTGACCGTGCCATTGCCAACACAGGAGAACCTGGGGTTAGGGCGCCACCAAAGAGAACGGTGGAATTGCTGGCACCGAGCAGGCACAAGGCGTTATACAGGAGGCTATCGATTCGATTCGATGGTGGTTTATTTATCCCAAAAAAAACAACATACAAAGGGTATATACAAACCCTTGGTCCAGGACTTGATACAAAGCTATGGTCCAGGACTGTCCATCTGACATGGAATATCTGTTCTTCACGAGCTTGGCAGCCTGTCTAAAATGCCTCCCTCCAAGGGATCAGAACGCAGCCAAAATGGAGATGCTATAGGCTGCGTACGACAGCGAGTTCGGTGTTGTCGACGACTTGAATCAAACGGCAGCAGTCGTGGCAGTTGACAACTTGTATGCGTGAACCAAAAATGACGGCTTCTGCAGTTTAATGGGTGTCGCAGTAAAAAGGACTGCATAGTTTTTTGGGTCTCGGGCACGTTCCTTGCTTGATTTGTGTTCTTCAATGTTTACAGAGCACCTTGAAGATTTCCAAGCATAGATCGCCATCACCTTCAGCTGACAACCTTCCAGAAACACTTGCTTCATGAATAATTGTTCCCTGATAACCTTGTCGAGTGCATATGCTGTAATGCTATGAAAACTATTAGAGATGTTGGACTACGTCGCCATGAAGAAACCTCTGCATTTTGTCGCTCTGATTCTTGTTCTTTCCAAAACTAGAGCCATCCAGACAACATGCAAGGACAAAACGAGTGAAGGAGTGGCTACTTGGAGACGTGATGAGAATGGAATGGAACAAAAGTGGCAGAGGACATCTACGCTTAGGCCTTTCTTTAGCTGTATGATGCAATAGCGTTGCTTTGTTGTTGAGATAGTGTTTTGTGATGGTGCTGCTGCATTCACAATTTACGCTCTCCAAGCATGACTAGTCAAAGTGGTTTTTAAACACTGTGGGCACAGTAGAGGTGGATTTCTCTATGCTTGGTGCTAAAGCGTGCGACTGAGGGCGTTGGTCAGTTTAAGTGTTATATTTAGTGGTTTGCTGTGAACATTTCCACTATTCTCTGGGAAAACTGCTAAACGGTGCCCACTGGTCAGCCTCTGTGGCCTAGAGGTAGCGTCACTGTTTCGAACTCTAACATCATGGGTTTGCATCTGAGAAATGGTAACAATTTGTGTACATTTCAATTTTTTTGCTGCTGCTGTTGGGAATGTAAAAGTAGATGTTCTCCTACATGGGTTTTGAGACTTATTTTTGTACATAAAAGTGGTTTGGTATTATACAGGTGTGGGGCGCAACCTACTGCTAGGTTTACCGTATTTTCGAGTGTATAACCTGCCCCTGCATATAATCCGCACACGAACTTTCAGCCCATCGGAAAAGAAAAAAAAAATCCTTGTGTGTTGCCCGCACATTTTATACAGGAAAGGCTGCACCAAAGCTACTGCTCAATCAACACATCACATACTATGTAGGCAGAAAAAATGTATATTTAGCAACTAGAATAACCTGAACGCAAGGTGAAAGTCACAATTCGCTAACAAAATTCAGTTGTTAGAATACGCTCGTCTGTTTTTTTCTTCCTTGTCCTTGTATGTTTTGCGCAATTGCTGCCATGGAAGGCTTAGTCAGTGTTACTGCATAAAAGCTTCACAGCACAACGTGCATTGTCATGAAGCTGCACTAAAGGAAAAACCTCGCATATTATCCGCACCCCTATTTTGCCACTGAAATATTCGCATTTTTGGTGCAGGTTATAAGCACAAAAATACGGTAATTGTCATTCTGCATCACGCCGGTAGTGCCATAGTGCAGAGCTGTGCCTGTCTCAGAATAAATGTTGCGACCCGCAACATTACGTCAACAAGTGGTATCTCTTAATTTGCCTGCCCATACAGCTTTGAGCGAATTCTGGGCAGTCCAAAACTGCTTTGACAATAGGAATTCCATGGGCACATAAAATTTGAAGCAGTTCTGAGAAGTGCAAAATGGCAAATAAAAGAGGTCAAAGTTCAAAAGAATAAATGCAGAGGGCAACTGTCCTTGCCCCACAGCTGAAAATGCACAGCGGATGGTCGCCAATACTGCTGAACTTCAAGACGTACCATTCACTGGCCAAAGAACCATTAGGCCGGCCCTCAGTTGCAAATATCGAGGGCATCACCATATCCAGTAGAACAAATTGCAGAAAGAAAAGACCAAATGTTAGCAGCAACTAGGGTTGTACTGTATATTTAAACGTCAGCTGAAGTAAGTATTGATTTATTGATTGTAGGGTTTAACGCGATGATGCAACGCAGGTGATGAGGCACCCCGTAGTGGAGGGCTTCGGATTAATTTTGATCACCTGGGGATCTTTAACGTGTGCCGAAATCTTGCACACACGGGCGTTTTTGCTTTTCGCCTCCATCAGAAAAGCGGCCGCCGCGGCCGGGAATCGAATCTGCGTCCTCGTGCTCAGCACCGCAACGCCTCAGCCACTGAGCCACCGCGGCAGATTGAAGTAATTATTCATTGACTAAATGAATGGATTAGCCATTCTATCAATGCTTGGCCAATCCTTATCAGCAGATAAGCGCTACTTAGTGGTTACTCTCGAGAGGCAGCCGCACAGGTGCGGCAAATTGTAATTGACCAATTGAAATTATCTATATTCACTTACATAATTCTGTGCAACTTTTGTAAAGCCCCTAGGTGAATAAGTCATGAGCAAAAGTTTATAAATCGCACAACTGCCAGTTTTAAGGAATTTTTCCGGCTCCTTGTGCCTCAAAAAGTTGTACGTGAGTGAGTGGACAGTGCCTAAGGCATTCGCAAAGCACACACATCAGTGGTTGGGCTGCCGTGAAGCCGATTACAAGCGACTGTAACTTAAACGGACCGCGAACTTTTGCTCACAACTGTACACCAGGGCGTATAAAAGTGAGCCGTGCATAAACTTTTCTGCCATGGCTAAACATCACCAATGCAGCAATACTAGTACTGAGAGAAAAATTGAGCCGTCACAGGGTCGAACTATGGCATGCGCCACTTCACTGCTGCAGCCAAATGGCGACGAAAATGATGGTGCACCATTTGTCCAGCTGGGTTCATCAAAATAAGAGACTTGAGTGGATGTATTCCAGCCGTGGCGAGCTCGACAAGAGCCCACAGTTTATTTTCAATTCAAATAGTCCATATGTTAAGCATTTTTTTACTTGCAGCTATACCAACTCGTCTGAACACAAGCAATAGAATCGTGCACACTGTCCTCGCTCTTACACACTTGTCATTCGACTTACGGTTGTTCTTCCTATTGTAATAATTTAACAACAGCTATATTTCATAGAGGAAAGCTATGTTAGACGCACAATTTCCTGCGCTTTGCAAGTGTACCGCATATAGAACGACTAAGATGCTTGTTCAGAAAGTGGTTCCATTCAAACAAACATTTGTTTCGTACGCTACAGGCGCCAAACATGGCACTGAAATTAAAAAATCCCTAGATTGGCCACATGTTTCGAACAAATTATCTACATAATTAACACAGTTGGATGATAAATGCTACGCGGATGTCTTGATGTGGGACGTCTGTGTCACGTTGGATGCACTGAGGAGGGCCTTCTGGCGAAGCTTTTTGGCCGTCTTCTCCTGCATCTCCTCGTAGTGTTCAGCGAAGAGGCTCTTCAATGCCGGGAACAGGAGGGGCAACACGGGAAGGTCACTTGGCCGAACCTGCAATCGAGTGAACACCGGTTCAGACACAGACATCACGAGGGCACCTGGGCACTCGTTAAGATATGGTGAATGCAAAAGCATTAGTGTTCAATTGCCGAATGCGTCCTCTCATATCATAATCATCGTCGTTCTCCATCGGGCCAGAACATCACGCAATCACCCCGCCAAGCAGCAAAGAGATTTAATGTACTTTTCTTTTCTCTAACCACTGACGATTGGCTGATCCCCTGATTGGGTATGTGCCTTACTCAAAGGAAACAACAACATACGGTGGAAAGGGTAATTGCGAAAACACACACCACAATAAATACATGCTTCGCTGCTCACTTGATTGTTACATCCGTATTATAGCATGCTCAGATTACCCACACTGGACTCAGCATATGTCTTTTTGAATTGACATTGTTTTATTGAGTACAGTTCAATACAATTCTTTCAAAAATAGTTTTTTTTTTACCCTTGTGTCTAATACCCCTGCTACACTAGCGTCCGAATGTCATTTGAACCAAATGTCATTTGACTCAAATGCCAAGTTGTGCTGCTACACTAGGTGTCGAAATGCCATTCGGCTCAAATGACATTCGAGCCAAATGAGCACCCAGAGAGACATTTGGGCTATCGAATGCCATTTCTAGCACTCGCGCGCACAGCGTTCCAAGTCAGCATAAACAACTGGCGTACTTAAAACAAACAAAATACTCTTAATTGTGGGTTTTTGTTCACTTCTGATTCACTTAAATCGTGATATCAAGATGTAATAATTCTGTACTCTTCACACCAGTGCGAGCAGGCGACAAACCAGTGTGGTCAGACAACACAAAAAACCTAATTGTGATTCAGAATTAAGCAAAAACTGTGTCAAAGCTTACGCTATTGATAATTTGATATCATTTTAATGCCAAAGACTGCCGCTAAATTTGATTGCTGCATTATTGTGTTAAAACAGAACTCTACAGCAGCAGCACCATGCAGCGCGGCGAGCAATTGTTAAAGCTTTCAAATGCAATCAAAATTGTAGTGGAGCACAGCAGATTCTGAATGGCATTCAAAGCACCCCATTTGAGTCAAATGACATTTAGCTTAAATGACATTCGTATCCTAGTGTAGCCGGGGTTTTAGTCGCTCTATAAACTTACATTGTGCAAGCGCACACGCACGAAAAAGCTGCACGCATTTCTTCGCCCATTGAAACTGATTTGTCAACACTGACATTTCTTCACCCAAGCTCAGCAATGTGTTGGTGCGCTAGAATGCCAAACACATATAGTTATCCGACACATAAAGCCACTTCTATTTTAATGGTAACCAACAGCTCAAACAGGGCTGGTGACTCCTTCCAAAAGAATGAACTGCAAGATGACATAGCCACTACACTGTGGGCACCACAGTTATTCGGTAGCACACTGCTGTTAGGATGACAAGGGAGAGAAAATTCGGAAGCTCAGGTTGTGTGCACCCGGGCTGGCCGTGCTTGTAAATTAAACGTCTGGAATTTAAAATAAATAAATCTCTAGAAGAGGGCAGAACTGAGCCACTCCGAAAGGGGCTTGAATAACGACCGAGTGGCGTCCCAGAGGCTGGCTTCCCTTGCAGGAACTTCAGTTAGCCTTTGCTTCCCTCACCCCTGCCTCCCGACAGGCTATTCCCACGCCGATGGTTTGTCAAAACGGGACAATAAAAAAAACCTCACCATCCCTTCCTCAAGAAAGTTAAAAGAGAAGAGTAAAACCTTTCTGACATTAAAGCTGCGTCAAAACCTTCGCTGAAAGCGCATCCAATCGATCGTAAAACCCTCAAAGACCCAAACCGCAAACCAAGAACCAACCCATGCGGCGATTTTTCCCACACTAAGTAACTGCATCTACAAACGATCTGAATGTACACCGATGCGTGGTTAAGTTAATGAGATAAAGATATGCTATTGTACTCCTCCTTCACGATCGATGCATGCATGTCTTATCTAGAACCATTCCTTTTTCGCGATTTTGAAGTAACCGTTTTGACACAGCAGGAGTCCGGTGTCGCGCACGCGCCGTGTGTCCAGAGCTCTTATCAGAGCTTTCCACTCAGCCAACCGGTCTATGGGGAGATGCCTTAGTTTTTCGACAAGACAACCCCACTAAGAAAGCTTTTGCTCTAAAGAAAGAAGCGCAGCTGCACCCACCAGCATGTGGTCAAAGGCGCAGCCCACGCTGCCGTGGAACTTGTCCGAGATGAGGGGCAGCTTGGCGTAGCGCTGGCTGAAGTGGGTCAGCAGGGTGAACTTGGCCCCCATGCGCTCGCCAATTTCAATGGCCTGGCTGGTCGTGCTGCACCAGGGGAGAAACAGGAAAGTTGGTCAGCACCCAGCACAGAATTAACTCAGTCACGAGATGGCAATGTCACTGACACCTGGGGGAAGACACAAAAACGCTAACGAGACACAACTAATCCACGAGGGATTAAAGCACGGGATGTAAAAAGGAGGGCTTGCCACTGACACGTACGCATTTGGGAAGCAATGAAAAGTATCAAACCCTCAGTTAGGAGCTCGAAATACAGTTTACGTCACATCAGGGCATTCTTTCGAACACACATGTTGAAATCATGGAGGAGAGGAGCCGCTTGGCTTGAGCACCACCAGACTAGTCTGCTGACAAAGCTTGTGGGAACCGTGGAGAACCGTGACCCGCCGGTTCTCCCGAGCCGGCGCGCACTTCGAGGAGAGATGCATTGCGCTAAAACTGGTCTGGCGTTGTGCTGGTTCATCGGCATTCCACAAAAGATGGCACCACCGGTCCGTGCGGGGCTGCGTGAACATGTGCACGCAGAAGGAAGAGTCTGACCGGAGGTCCGGTCTGGGTAGCATCGGCGGAACAGCGCGGCAGTGGCGGCAACCATGTATCTCAGGTGGGAACTGTTGTTTGTCGCGCGCCGTGAGTGCCTGCCTCCCGTTCGCGATCAACGCAAGGGCGGCGTGATTCGTGAACGCCGTCGAGCCTTGTGCTCACATGCTTTGGGAGCTCCCAAATAAACGGCTGTGCTTCGGCAGTACTGTCTACTACTGTGTTCTCGTATCAGCGAATCTCGCTGGGCTGCCGTAGGTGCGGGAGCCCTTGTGGTTGACATGCCAGGAGCTAGCGTGGTGGCCTATGCCGGAGTACTGGCTAGGTCGCCCCCAATGACCCCACGATATCCCACAAGCCAAATTTCATTCAGTAGCACTGTTATGGTGTCTTGGCATGCTACCATGATGGGGAAGAGAGTCAAGCGCACAACCAGCACTGTTATTGACAAGGAAGCCATACTTGGCTGTGTGCAGTGAGAAACATACAATGCAAGTGCTTCACTCGTATAGGCCATAAGCGCTGCCTGTGGGGGCGCCACTGAAATCCCCCTAGAAGCCTGTTTCGAAAGCAGCCGTGGGAGTCTCCAGCTCGCTTCCCACTGTTGCTGCTGCTTTGCAGGACGTTCACAACTGAGATTTACAGTTTGTATGCGTTGACAATACATATTTATGTGTAGCAGTCACTGTGTTTGTAATTGGTGTATTTACGAGAGTAAATCTTTCTCATGCGATCTTAGTGTGGTACATTCAGTCTGCATAAGCGCCAGGCGTGTGTCACAGGCTGCCATCGCGAAACCGGCGTATGCATGGAAACTGATTGTCATTCCACTGCTCTGAAATTTACTAAACGTGTCTCCGTAAGTGTTGGTTCCTCAGATGGTCACGCTACAGCTATTCACAACAATGTAAATAAGTTTTGTGTGCTTACAATAATCTAGCGGAGCACTCATACTTGACAGCACGTCAGTTACGCTTGCCAATATTATACCTCAGATAATGATCACTGCCCTGGACAAGCCAGTGTGGCACAAATTTCATAAGAATTCTACGAAAGAAGTACTATGGATAATGTAAAATTATACCCAGGAATCAGCACACGACAAAAATTTTCATGCTGGGTCGTCTTGTCGCGAGGTGAGTGCTCGTGAACATTCATATATCCTCCGTGAGCAGCGCGGAGACGGGCTTGTAAAGCAATCCGCGTTTGCGACTTAAGCTTATTCAAAACATCATTACAGTGTAGACCATTTATAACGTAACCGCTTATAGTGCGGGACCGGATATAACGCGGGTTTTTGCGACCACCGGTTTGCCTCCCATAGAACCCAATGCATAAGCATACCGCTTAAGATGCGGTTGGCCGAAGCACAATACCGTTTATAGTGCGGTTTTTCGGCGGGTCTGCTGATCTACCGGCGCAGCTGAGGCATCGTTTTAGGGTAGCAAAAGAAAAAGAAAGGATGAAATCGGCCATCTGACGCAGCGTGCACCCCTTGCCCTCCTCTAACGTAGACACCCAAAGAAAAAAAAAAAAAAAAAAATAGGCACCCTTTAGTTCGTGCGTACCTGATAACCACAACTGTCCTTGCTTGATGCACCTCAAAAGATAGCGACAGACTTAGCGACAGACTCCCCATCCGCGCGCGGCAAGTTGATTTTATAAATCGTGAACCGCATGGCCCGTTTTCGCGCACGAATCGTGCACATCGGCGTTGCGCGTAAGTTTTTTTTTTTTTTTTTTTGTTTCTTTCGTGCTCGTGTCGACAATTCCGCGCTCGCGATGGCTTCTTCGCGTGGCAGTGGGAGGAGCCTGACGACTTGCACCAATGGGGAGACGCGTACCTAATGGCGGGAGATTCGAAGCGCTCCGAGCCGGCTAGCCGCGCCAGAGATGTTTAGGCTTACCACCGCGCTATTTTTTGATGGGCGCTTTCACAAGCAGTGTGGATGGCAGTTTATATTCCACTTTTCGCCCACATTATTAGCTCTTTTCTTGCATGAGCATCTTCGCTTGCGCCCCGTGCGGCATTTCAGCGATCGTTTAGAAGCGGTCGCTGGAACTTACTGGAACTGCCTGCACCGCTTCACGGCCAGTGCCGACGCCATGTTGCCGCCTCTTACCGCGCCGCCCACACCACGCCAGTTGTATCCGCGCTGGCGTGCACTGCACGTTTTCGCAATACCAAATCTACCACGCGGTTCACGCTTTAGAACGTTGTTGCAGATAAGCCACCGCTCTTTTTCTTTCCGAACATTCGAGCCGCGCGAAGCCGAAGATTTCCACCACCAGTACGTTGCGCTGATAAGCAGCCGCCTTCGGCATCGTGAACACAAGGTGGGGTAAAAAAAAAAAAAATCCCGCTGGCGTTTTTATCACGTCTTGCGGCGTCTGTTCATAGACGCTAAAAACGCAGCCATAGTCTTTCAAAACAAACACAACGGAAGTTAAAGCCGCGCTCGCCGTTTGTGAGACTGCGCTTTTGCCCTGCAGCAGCGGCTGATGTGAAAAATAATACGAAATATAGACCGTGCCTTCGTTTTTAAGTGCTGTGCGTTTGAGTGATGATAAATATAGGTTGACTTGAGAGATAGGTGGCGATGTGGTTGAATTCACGCGTGTTTTGGTTATAGTGCGGTGCCGCTTATAGTGCGGATTCTTGCGGCTCCCGCGACATACGTTATAAGCGGTCTACACTGTATATGACACAGGGAGCCTGCAGAATCTAGCACGAACTAAAATCAGAGGGCCTTACCAGACACCACACTCTTCGAACGACACGTTTTGTTGTTTGTGAACTGCCTACCCTGTACTTCAAAAAATACGTCTGCCAAGTGATCAGCAGTTCATTGAAGTCAAAAAAAAAAGGAAAGTGAACACGCAGCTTGTGTGGGTGATTAAGAAAATTTTCATTCCTTGATTTCGTTACTCATTCAGACACAACAATAGTTAACCATCCCTCCCCCCCCCCCCACCCCCCCCCCCACCCCCATGTCCTGCGAAATAGCAGTGCATTTCGCATCTAGTTGAGTCTGGTGAGTCCTACCTGGCTGAAGTTTAGATGAACGTCTTTAGCATGGCCGAAGCCGCACTGTCTTATTTCTTTTTCCCCCTACAAGCTATTCTGTGTCTTCCCGACTTTCAGACCAATTATTATTGCATAGTTTCATTAACTTTTGTTGGTTCTAGCTGTAAGGCGTGAGCATGCACATATATAACAATGCAGAGCCTTGCCTTACGATTAACATTTTATATTCTTATATTCCCATAAAATGCACAAGTGGTTGCCAGGTTTGGGTAGTCACATCCCCAAAATGTATATACCTTTGACGTACATATATATCGTATATATATACGACGTTATATCTACGACGTACATATTCGAAACAAAGCCGTGTTCGTTGTACACGCTGCCAGATGAAACCAAGCTCTCACTGTACCGGTACAACGTCTAAAAGAGCCGTCAATGGAATTCACTTGTGCCTGATGTGTTCGGAGGTGACAGTGGTGATACGCTACTGCCATCGCTGACAGCAGTAAGAGCGGTCAAGAAGCGCAAAGAACCGCGTTCCTGGATAGCTTATGTCGGCGTTCGAGCACTCTACCAAGCCACAGCTGTTTTATGAGGCGCCCTCAACGCACTATTTGCTTGCAGACGTGACCATAACCAGTTGTTTAGGGGCGCGGAAAGGCAAAAAGAAGCGCGAAAGAGAACCGAAACATTGCATGAGCCCCTACCATCTACCTAGCGCTCACCCCGTAGACGGCACTAGAGTGTCTAGAATAGGGGAAGTGTGAAGACCGCACAGCTGGCTCTGAAGCCCCTCTGCGATGCGCTGGAGAGAAGAGATCCAGGAGACGCTGACAGCCAATTACTCATCCGTTAGCTGCGAAGTCGTCTGCTCGTTGTGCCGTGTATCAACTGAGTTTGGTGACGCGCCTTGAAATTCCACGGCGTTCTTTTTGCGACATGCACATATATACATACAGCATCTTCATTTGTCAACCGTATCTGTAGTTCCAATGTTGATAAAGACTTTTGTGCAGCGATCTTTTTTCGCCTTGTGTTTTTTTGTTCCAGACCCCTCTTGGGTCTCACGCATCATTTGCATGCTCCTTCAGCATGCTAACAGAGGGCCGATTCCAAGAGCCTAAATCGCTGGCGTAATTAAATTTTTGGCATTTGTGTCTTGTCTTCTAAATACTATTTAGCTGAAATGGGGATGCTGTAATGCTACTAAAGGTGACCATGCACGTGCTGCACGAGAAGGTAAAGCTGGCAAGTTCATTGAGGACAGAGTGAGCTGTTGGAATAGCATTTGGGGACAGATATATATTTTTTTGACACGCATTCACTCGGATATTCAAGGAGTTCCACCAGTGTGCCTTTGGGCGTGAGAGGCCTTCAGCTGGGCTGTAACACTAATCTGTGTTTGCGGGCCCTTTGGTGGCTTCCCACATATTGATGTATTCCACTGCATTTTTCAGCACCGCCCTTTCTAACTGCTGAAGGCACTCTTGATATCGTGACAGAAATCAGTTTCTGCATAAAGGCAATCAAGTGTCAGTTCCCCATACGTGAAAGACTCCGAAATTTCCCCTTTGCACAAAAAAAAAAAGTCCACGCAGGACTTTTGTGCCGAAGAGGTTAAAAGCATAATTTGCCTTCACGTTTTTGAAATTATTTGGACTGAGATGTACATATTGGGCATCACTTTAATTAAGTGTCTTTGCACAGTTGTCCAATCAATAGGCAACTTTTATTGGTCGCACACCCACGTGACCTTTTAGAGTTCTGTATCCTAACTTTATGAAACTATTAGTGCATTTCACCAATTGCGCTCAAATCTGACCAAATGAACAGCCATCTGCCATCTCCAGTAGGGCGTTGTACTGATGGCGTGAAATCAGTACCGCGCACACCAAACTGATGCCACATCACACAATTCCTGGATGCCCCGTTGCAAGTGACATAATCAACTTTTAAGCCTTGCTTTTTCTGACAAAACTGTGTGGGAACGCGACCTCATCGCGTTCCCTTTCGTTTGGCTTCGCCGCACTGCTTGCTCCTCGTAGGAACTTGCTTGGCGAGACGTCGGCGAGGGGGATCTACCTCCTTGCCAAAGGAGTGTTTTGTGGCCGGCGAGAGCGTGCGGGATGCAAGCGATGGGAAGTTGGAGCTCGGGAAGCGAGGCGACAGGACGCGCCTGGCCACCTCCTTCCTTCAAGGATTGGGCAAAAAGGAGGGCGACAATGGCTGCCATCGGCGTCCCTAGCGAGGCAAACGCGAGCGCGCTGAGGCGCCCCCGGAGATGACTGTTGTCATGGTGAGTCGAACCTCTCGATTCCCTTAAATTGCCCGGGCGAGGAACTAGATCCTTGCCGTCAACCAGCTAGCCTGCACGCTCTTCGTATGTTTATTATGCAGCAATAAATGTCAATGAGCGAAACACTTGTCACTTCCTTTGTTTTGTCGAGCCACGGCCTGCCGCGGCTGGTGTGGTACAGCACGCAGCTGCTGGGTGGGAGATAGCTTGCTAGCTGGGCGAAACGAGAAGACAAAGACTGATTAGTGTCTCTTGTTGCCGGTTTTAGATGCGACTGCATCTCATTCACTTGCCTTGACCCTGCATCCGGCGTCGGCGTTGTTGTCGGCGGCGTCCGCCCCTCCCCCATTCTCCTCGCCGCGTGAGCTGCGCTCTCCGCCACTCACCCCCTCTCCTCTCCGATAGCGAACACTCTCTCGCGAGGGCCATTGGATTGGATTTGATTTGATTGGCTTGGCTTGGATTTGGATTGGATTAAAGTGGATTGTGTTGCGTCATAGCCGCGGCAGACGCACTGGCGCCGGCGCGTCCCCTCACCGTTATGCGCACTATAAAACACGGTGCCTGCGCCGCTCCACTTCATCGTTCCAGCGCCGTTCCTCCACTGTCCAACGCTGCAACGTGAACCCCCTATGCGTCGCATCTACACAGGGGTTCCCGCGAGGGGAGGTGGGAGATTTTTTGGTATTACAGGGAGAAGTAACTGACCTACTTTTACCCAGCTATAATCCCACAACTGTGGCTGCCAAAATAATCTTTTCCCACGTAAAACCAATGCAAAACGCCCGTACCATGTGCACAGTTCACGATACCAACTCGTCTTGTGCAGCCGCTTGACATGTAAATGGGTGGTCGCACCACCCGGTGGATGATGCATTGCCAAGCAGCGCCAGCGCTTCCCATACATGCTTGCTTGTCAGTAATCACACTTCAGAGTGGCAGGCGGCACAAAAACATAGCGAAGCTTGAGGCGTATAGGGAAGTGCATGCAAAGGTTTGTCTAATGCATGCCAGATGCTCAATGTGCTCGAGTAGGAGAGGCAGGAAAAAAAAAAGAGGAAAAGGGAGAAATTTCATCTTTTCTTTGTCTCTCACAATGCAATTTATGCACTGACGTGCTCCCGGACAAAGTGACGTCCTTTTCGTCAATCGAAAACAGGCCGAAATGTACATCTCGATTCGAAGCTTCAAACCACTGCCGCTCAAAACCAAAAGGTGTAATACTTCACAAAGCGCACACGATGCAAATGGTGCAACTCACCTGTGCATCTTGATGATGGCCTCCTCAGCCAAGTCGTCCTCCATGGTTGCCTCGTGGATGAGAATGTCGCTCCCTCTACCTGCGGGTGCAAGCATGAGTCAGAGCTGGGTACTATATACTCGCAAATGCTTTTCACCACCAGACAATCTTCGAATTTGCATTGGTTAGGCGAATCAACGTAGCCAAGCCTGTCGCTTTCGACACATGAGGTCACTCACTCCATCAGGCTTGAGAGTGACTAGTACACCATACGAGCCCGTCAGCAGCAAGCCACTCCCAAATGTCCGTGGGGAGGATTCACCTCTGAGGTGCGTAAGGCAGCCTTGGAGGCAGCAACAGGTGTCGTTCTGCTGTAGCACCACTTCTGAGCCCCACATATAAGCCCCCGAGCCCTGTTCCTCCCAAGGAACTTTTGGCATACTGCTCCACGGCACTCCCCCAGCAAGGTGACAGGTCTACTTGGGTGAGTGGGGATGGGATCTGTCAACACAATGCTTTTCGGTAGGCCTTGCTGGGAAAGCTGTAACGCTTCCTGCCGATATTGGCCTGCATGACAACGAGGTAATCGACTTGGACATTAAAGGGGCACTGACACAAAATTTTGAAGGCGAGATGACTTCGGAGATAGATTGGTGGGAACACATATACATCATCTGCAAAATATCAGCGGCGAATACAGCCTAGAACATATTTAAAATCAATTTTAAAGTGTGCGAAACGCAACCGAGCAGCCAGCAGAGGACCACGGGCAATTGTAAATAAACAACATCCACACACGTCACGAGTTTGTGTTTGCCGCTTCCGCACTGCCGGCGCTTTTTGCCGGCTCGCCCGGCTCGCCGCTCCAATCGGAGGGCCGGAGGGCGGAGCTTCTGCTCTCGAGAACGAATGACCCGATCGTTGGCGGCGGAGGCGCCGTGATTTCGTCAGCTCATCGGGCAGTTGGCCACGACCAAAGTTCTACAGCGATTCCAGGCACTCTGTTGCTATTACTGTTTATTACCATTGGATGCGAAAACGCGGCGGAGGCACGAAAAGCCCACTGAGCTAGCCGCACGGTCGCTGTGCAGGCGGCGGCCACGGCCGCGGCCGGTGCAGGTAGCTCGAGTGATAGCTTGTTACCGCTGCACGAAATTGTCCCCAAGTCCCGACCATGGTGGCTTACATGAGAAAGGAGTTAATGATGCGATGGCGGGTTGCATTAAAAATTGTCATCTGCACCGCTTACAGGAGCGGCACGCGAATATCCGCCGCAGTGCTAAGCCGAACACATCTGTAGGCGGGCCTGTAGGCAGACCGGCCGGCTGCTCCCAGCGCGCATCTTGCCACCCACCGTCTCGAGCGTCGCGCGTCGTTCTTTAGCCGCGGTAGCATTTGCACTCGCAGCGCCTGCGAGATCAGTACGTGGGGGCATTCGCAGAAACTGCCGTCGATGCGGATTCGACAGTGCTACGGCAGCTCTGCTCTGTGATATCCCTCCGACGGTCACGTGGTCAGCTTTGTTCACACAAAATCCACAAAATCCATCGTTTTGCGGCACTCGCTGAAACCGAAACTGCGACTGGCCGCATTGAAAATGCCTCTAATTAAACAACCGTCGCACGCTGAAGCAAATGAGGTTTCTACAGGTTATAAGTAGGTCACTAGCTACTTATCGCAACAAAAAAAACAAGATGCAAAATTTTTGTGTCAGTGCCCCTTTAAAACACTGTCAAGTAAGAATTTGCCCTTGTCTCGCTCGAGATGATATGATTTCTGGGGGGACCAATCAAAACGTCCCATACCCAGCAAAAACTACGTTCGGGGAAAACGTCGAACTTTAATGTAGTAACTACAGTCATCCTTCCTTTGGTTTACAGCTGACAGTGGCGACAGCTTTGTTGCTGAGGGTCAAAAACCACTCCCCGGTCATTTACACGGTAAGTGTAGCTCATGCTGGTAGTAGTAGCAAGTAGTATGCATTGTTGGATGTGGCGGACTTGGCCTTACATAACTGCCGGCAATTGCTCCGCCTAATCATCCCCAATACGATATCAGAGACACACAATGTCACCACACCTCACTTAGTCCTGTGGACTGCAAGAATCCCAGCAGGAGACGAGACACCTCTCTTTGCAGTAAAAGTGGCGATTTGATCCAAACATCAGACGCCACAATTAACAGGGCCAGTTTACATAGCATACGTAGCTGAGACTCTGTTTCGCGAACGGGATCAGTAAGCAGCTACAGTTCCGCATCCTCTCTGCTACACCCAACAAAACCTATGACACACTGAACATTCCAATGTCCCCAAGTCCACCCCATATCTGCTCTTGGCAATGAGCACCCATTTCTTATCCCGTGCAATCGCTCAGTAAGCTTTCAAGTCTTCCTAAAGAAAGTTGAGAGAAGCACCAAAGCTTTCTCACAC
Source organism: Haemaphysalis longicornis (assembly GCF_048455015.1). Lineage (NCBI taxonomy): Eukaryota > Metazoa > Arthropoda > Arachnida > Ixodida > Ixodidae > Haemaphysalis > Haemaphysalis longicornis. Next base: position 58,953,002 of record NW_027526385.1, on the reverse strand, counting down.
CAAAATTGTGTCAGACGTGCATGCAAACCTGTGCTAAAAGTGTATCCAATCGATCGCCAAACCTTCAAGAACCCAAATCGCAGACAAAGAAAGAACCCATGCGACAATTTTTCGCGCACTAAGTAAACGCATCTACAAACGATGTAAATGTGTGCCGATATGTAGTTTGTGAGATAAAGGTATACTACTACTGTACTGCTTCTTCATGGTGGATGTGTGTACTGTTTTATCTAGAAGCGTTCCTTTTTCGCAATTTTCAAGCAACCGTTCTGACACCATGGAAGCCCTTTTTACACACGAGTGTGTCCAGAGATCTCATCAGAGCATTTCGGTCGACCAACCGGTCTGTGGGGAGATGCATTAGTTTTTTGAAGGGACGCCATCGGTCCCAGCTAGAAAGCTTTCGATTTAAAAACAGCGGGGTGAAAGCGACACAGACTGACCAGCTTCGACAAGGGCTTCGCAGGGCATAGTGTCACCCGAGTAGGTCAGCTTCCACCCCGTCTCTGCAGTGAGGGTGACCCCGTAGGCGTTCTTGCAGTGCAGCACCAGGACAGTGCCAAACTGCAGGGGGAAAAAAAATGCCGCATATGTGAGAGGGAGGTAGAGAGAGCATAAAGAGAGAGAGAGAGAGAGATATATGAAACATTTATTTTAAATGAAAGGTTTTTGATTGGGTTAGGGTAGGTTCCCTCCTTCCAGGGCCCCTGTTTCCTCTGCCCCAGTCTTGGCCCTTAAGATCAGATACTTCTGAACCCCAGGGTCAGAGCTGGCCAGAGCTGCCTCCCATAGCTCATATAACTTGGTGTTGGTGTTTACTGAGGGCCATATAGTACAACAACCCCAGGATGCATGGAATAGGGTGGATATTTCACCGCACTTATTACATGCGTTTGATAATTTTAGAGGAACATCTTCGATAGCCTGAGGATGTTGGGATAGGTGTTTGTCTGTATTTGTCTGATCTGCAGTGTCGAAACTGTGGCAGAAAAAAACAATGTCAAGCAGTTATTTTCTACTGCCAATACTAAGTATATACGGAAGGCTACTCTTGCCAATAATGCAGCTGATTCACATTCTTCACCACAGTTTGATAAGTACAGCTGTGCTTGGGAAGTTAGCAAGATTAAAAGTGTGCAAGGAGGACACAGAGTGAAGTTGTAGATGTGTCGTTACAGGCAAATTGGTGTGTGCAGTGACTTAAACAGGGCTACACTGGACACTGCACAATGTTATACAATAATTTAGTTATACCATATATGATATATAAAATATACGACATGATATACAATATGTTATACAATAATTAAGTGATAATCTAGGAGAAAAAAAACAAGCTCAATGGTTGCGTGAAAACATGTTCATTCGATTATGGACAAAACACAAGAGAAAAGACGATGACACTAGGGTTACAAGAAATACAGTGGGTTTATACCCTCAGCGTGGCAAACTAACCTCAAATAATGACATTTTATTTTAATACATGCAGTAAATATAAATTAGAGGATGGTGCTTTGAACATTACCACGCACAGAGCAAACACAGAACAGTTGAAAATGGCTCACATCTTTGAGCTTGAGCGCCTGGAGCAAACGCAACTTCTCGGCGGTAGGTCTGGCTTGGTCGTAAAGCAGCGACGCGTTGTCCACAAACCTGGGCAAGGGTCAAGCATTCTACTGTTTGGATCGAGTTAGTGTAATACCACTCCAACTCGAATGCTCAGCATAATTTGGGAAAATGTGACACAATGAAACAACAGTACGAGAGCAGCATCCTGCTCTCGTAGAAATTTACCACAGCACTAATGCATCGCTATTCAAGCATGCTGATGCTGTGAAGCTACGACAAGTACATTGCAAACCATGATGCACTACAGTAAAATCTTGTTATAAAAGACACTCAAGGGATCTAGGGCGCCATTTATTTGTGCGCGGGCATCATCGCATGCAAGAGACCCTGGTTACAAGAGACATGTTTCCCGGGTTGCTTGAGTGTCTTTTGCGATGAGGTTTTACTGTAGCATGTTAAGAATATTTCCTGCAGCAATGTAACACACAGTGAAGTAAAGTTACTCACGTGAAGAGCTCGGAAACGGAGTCAAAAGCTCGGCTGCAGCGATCCATCCAGGAGACCATGAACCTCGGAGCCACGACAAGAACCCGCTCGTACGGCACTCCAAGGAGCTCGAAGGCACGCTGCCTTTCCTTGAGAATCTTGACCAAACCCTGCATGCGCAGCGTGTGACTTCATTACACTATTCCACTAACAAAATAAAACAGAATTAAAGCTCGATTTATATCATTTGTCCGACTGCGCTGGTTAAAACACACGACGGACTAAAAAGGACATACACTAGACGTATAGACTGCGCAGTCTATACGTAAAGTGTACTTCCTTTTTAGTCTGCCGTGTGTTTTAACCAGCGCAGTCGAACCAACGATGTATAACCAACTAGCCCGCCACCAGGTGCTACTCAAGCTCAGTTTATACTCATTTTGTCTTCATGATCAAATTTGTTGCAGCAATAACAAAAAGAAAATGTGAGGCCTTTTGTCTAGTGTGTGCACGAAAATACGACACTTTACCCATAAACTATTCAAGCACAAATGCTGTGCACCATTCTACATCCAAAAAAGTGTGGTTGATTCCTCTGTCATAGGAATCGGTAAAACACGAAAGTGAAATGTGCAGCGAAATCTGCAGCTGAGCATGATTTGCGGGTTGGCGGCTGTCTTGTGGTTGTGCTTGGCGAGCGACGTCCTGCTGGTGGGTCGTTTCGGCAAAGGTGTACTGGCGTCATTTCCGTGACGGATATGATGCCAGCGAAATCTTGGGGTATCACGGCACTTTCGTGTTAAAATATAAAACCCAAAAACGAACAACCCTAAGTGTAACGTACTCTTTAGTACTACAGGTTGCTTCCCTGCGAAAAGACCCTGTGTGCAGGGGTGCACTCTTTACAGGCCGCTTGCTTCGTTGTACTGGCGTCACTTCCGTGACGGATATGATGTCAGCGAGATCATGTATGCCGGGAATAAAACACTTTTGTGTTAAAATAATTTAGTCACGTTGTACTTTGTTCTTCACCAACACGTAGTGCATGACCAGTCAACACCTACTACAATACAATTTTCGACACCAAGAATTTTCACTCGAAAGTTTCTTCAGCAGTGAGTGGCTCAGCTTCGACCTCACACAAACCTGATTGGACTGAGAATGTTTAAAATTAGGAACTACCGTGTTTCTTCGAAAGACACAATGGCACAGATTGGATGCATAAAGGGTCAGGCTCACCAAGTGGTGGTCGGCGTGAAGGTGAGAGATGAACACACACCCCAGCTGACGCAAGACGTGCCTGGCACGTTCCAGGCCGTAGAAGCGGACCAGCTGGTTGAACGTCCCCTCGCCGCAGTCAAGGAGAACCGACATGTCTTCGCTGAAAGCATATGGAAGAGGCCACGCAGAGTTAATTTCTCTTTTGAAGGCATCGATAAGAACGTAGAACGCGATGACAGGTGTGTTCATGCCTGTCACACGAGCGGTGTCAACGCTCGCATTTCAAGATATCCATCATCATCAGCAGCAGCAACATATCTATGTCTACTGCAGGGCAAAAGCCCCTCCCATAAATCTCCAATTATCCTGGTCCTGTGCTAACTGCAACCGCTTTAGCCCCGCAAACTTCTTGATTGCATCTGCCCATCTAACCTTCGGCCACCCCCTGCCATGCTTGCCTTCTCTAGGGATCTACTCTGTTACCCTTAATTATCTACAGTTATTTTGCCTTCGCACTACATGCTCACACCCACGTCCATTTCTTCTTCTTAATTTCCACCAATATGTCCTTAACACGCATTTGTTCCCTGACCCACGCCGCTCTTGTCTTGTCCCTTAATGTTACACCTATCATCTTCCGTTCCATTGCACCGCTACTACAACTTTGATGTTTTGGGTAAAAAGTTTGCAACCCACTGGCGGGATCCCGCAGTAGCATACAAAAATGGGGTTCAGTGTCAGGCTAAATAACATATTAAATGCAAATCAAGAACGAAATGAGGATAGCGCAACATTTTATCGTGTAAATTTCATTCACCAAATAAACAGCGCAAAAGCAGTTCTTATGTGTGTGGAATGAATGAACGACAGCTGCTTAAGCTGTTGTTAGGGTTGACTGGTAACCCAGACGTGCTCACCTGACATTGACCAGAACAGCGCTGACGTTCCGGTCTTTCCCGGGAATGGCCGACGCAGTGCCGAGAAACAGGATCTCGGGGTGGGAGGGCTTGCCTGGAATGGAGAGGTCCTTGATGGAAAGCCATTCACAGTGGGAACCTCGCAATACGTCCCCCCTTAAAAACAAGAGCTCTATATCATTTCTGGTTGCGCTAAGAACTCACGCTAAAATAATTTTTTATCTGCATTTTTAAAATGATTGATTTGATTGTAGGATTTAACGCGCCGACGCAACGCAGACAATGAGGCGTGCCGTAGTGAAGGGCTCCGGATTAATTTTGACCAGCTGGGGATCTTTAACGTGCGACGAAATCTCGTACACACGGGCGTTTTTGCTTTTTGCCCCCATCAGAAAAGCGGCCGCCACGGCCGAGAATCGAACCCGCATCCTTGGGCTCAGCAGCAAAATGCCTTAGCCACTGAACCACCGCGGCATGTGCATTTTTAAAATACCAACATCACCATCATAGACAGTGTATAATGAACAAAATTTCAATATATCTAAGCTTTTGATGCCAAGGGGCAGCAGTTACTAGCCTCAATTTCAGTGAAACTTCGTGGGTTTGTGCAGTTTTTTTAGTTAATTTCAAATATCCAAGTAGTTTCGATGTAAGGTCATTTGCTTCTCAGATAACCAAAAATATTTCTTAATTGTTCTTGAGAATAGAAAAAATATTTAATACAGAATTACCAGCAAGGCATGAAAAGATACTGAAAGGTTTTTTGTCTGGCAATCACATGCAAGTTTACATCAATTTTGACTTTAGGTTTAAAGTACTCCTGCTAACCATGCGCAATTACAAATAACATTTATAAACAATTATTAAAACATGAAATACAAAATCTCTTTCCCTTATTGCAAGGTTCAAACATTCAACTACACACTGCGAAAGAAATGATCTTTCTAGCTGCACTACATGCCGGCACGTACCTCTCGAGAATTTCCTATCTCTGTGATAGTGCTCGTGGCGCAGAAGTGAGGAATCATGAAAAAATTGTTATTTTGGCATCAAAATCTCGTAAAAATCGGGCCTGTACAGCTTTTGCAAGTAGTGCCTGGTTCTGTTTAAGTACCGACTGTAGAAAATAAATGTAAAATGGGTAAAACTCCATAAACCCAGAAAAAAATGACACCTAAAAAAATGCTTCTTTGGGCAATTTTTAGTCCCAAAGACCCATGTGCCCCCTTAAAGTAGGCAGACAAAAGAAAGAAGAAGCAAGAATTGCCACTTCTTACTCGCTTAGAAGCCCAAACAAGGCAGCGATTGCAGCCAAGATCTTGTAAAGAATAAGCAATCCCTTTTTGCACACTCACACGAAGCCTCGTCCTTTGTCAAGGCAGCTGCAGCTTTCAACTCCTCAAGCTTCTCCGTGAAGCCGTAACTTGCGTGGGCCTCCTGTACATACGCCTCGGGTTCCACTCGAACTATGGAGTCCCTGAAAACAAATGCAAGAGAGAGAACGCACACCGTTGCAGCTCAGCAACCAAGCAAGCTCTGTACACTTCGATTATGGCGCAAACTTCCACCTATAAGCAAGTTGCAAAAAGTGTTTCTTTTTCAGCGGCACCTTGTTAAGTATTTGTGACCTAGACTTTGCATGTAGGGGTTGTTATCAACGCTATTTTGTTGTCTCACTAATTTTAAAGCGAGAGCTTTCTTAGCGGGCCCGATGGCGTCCTGTACTAATGCATCTCCCCGTAGACCGGTTAGTAGACCGAAAAGCTCCGATAAGACCTCTGGACACACGGCGCATGCGTAAAACCGGGCTTCCATTGTGTCAAAACTGTTGCTTGAAAATCGCAAAAAAAAAAAAAAAAGAACATGGTTCTAGACAAGACAATACATGCATCGATAGTGAAGAAGGAGTACCTTTATCTTACAAACCGCATATTGGTATACATTTAGTAGATCGTTTGTAGATGCATTTACTTAGTGCGCGAAAAATTGTCACATCGGCTTGCTCTCCGTTTGTGATCTGGGTCTTTGAAGGTACGACAATCGATCGGACGCACTTTTAGTGAAGGTTTCGACACAGCTTTGATGTGAGAAAGCTTTGGCGCTTCTCTCAACATTCTTTGGGAAGGGACGGTAAATTCTTTTCATTTTTGTCACAGCGTGAGCGCTTGCTCATAGTTCCATGTACTTTCATTACTTTAAGCACGTCACTCAAGATTCTGTCTTCCTGCCACAAGGATTACCGACGTAGGCCTGCCATAAAATGGTGCACGCACTACGGATGTCACGTACTCATTGAAAAGGAGGTTAGCGATGGGTAAAAAAACGGGGGGGGGGGGGGGGGGGGGGGGGGGGGGAATTAAAGCCATTCCACTCAATGTGAAAGCTGTCGGAAGTGCAGAGCAGTGTTTCGCCATAATGGGCTGTAGCGCCGTTGTCCGCTCACTGCTACCACCCAACGCAATTCAAATTTCCCGCCTTCGCAGTGCTCACGCGCCCCCTGCCTGAAACTGTGCCAGCGGGAGTTCTGTTCTTTTTGTGCTTGCTTTTCTTACCGCACGTGCCGGCATTGCACTGCCACTTTTCTCGTTTAGTATCACAAAGCCAACCCAACGATAATGAACATCCCTGACTAAATGAACGCAGGCGCTGCCAGTTATATACACAGATTTTGCATCAAATGTACCTGCAGTTTTTTTTGCGCTAAACAACAGGGAGATGCATGACAAGCACCAGCGGTTCACGAGTTTCGAATGCTTATGACTATATAAACTGCATGGCTTTCAAAGCTTCGGAGTTACGCCGCGACGACGAAACACCGTGTGGCTCTACTTGGGTCCAGCGAGCGAGCTACGCTGACAAGGCGAGCCTCTAAAGTGCTCTGCATTTAAAATACTCATCTTCCTGTATGGTGTAGACTCAACTGTGGTGAGAGCCTCTACGCCTATGCCATACAGTTTTTTTAAAAAAGAAGCAGAAGCGCTTCCACTGCAAATGTGTCATAGAACGGCAATAACGTTTCCAAAGACAGCAATAGCGGACCAAAGACAGCTAATATGCGTAATCACCTCAGCCACTCTCCTCCTGCTTCCATCTTGGCATTCCATCTTGTTCCATGCAAAAAGTTTATGTACTAGCCTACAATCGTTAAAAAGTTAGAGGCAACCGGGACATGGCTGGCATGCTATCTCTTGTCTCGCCAATATAAGTGCATGCTCATGCCGCTCCAAACCTGGAGGAGATGAGACAGTTTAATACTCGACACAGGCTGCCCTTGTTTCGTGAGGAAACAGCTGCACTACAAAGTGCAAGTCTAGAGGCAAAAAAAAAAAAAAGGAAGAAATTCCTAGTATTCATGTATACCAGCCACTTACCAGTAGTCTCAAGAAATTACACAAACGCTGGTGCTAAGTCAACAGGGAAAGACCCTGTATGTTCAAAAATGCCCTTCAGTGACCTGCTCACCTCTGAAGGCCTTGAAACGGCCTCAACTTGAACTTGGACATTGACTCCCCGACGGTGACATTCAAGTCGATGAGTTCCTTGGGAAGACCCCGAGCCTCCTGAGAAAGGAAAAGGAGAATAAAAAGAAAACAGGGTATAAGTAAATAATCAGGCAGCCCTCATAAACACAGTGCAACAATTCACTACCACGGATGCCATCAGAGTAAGAGAAAAGCATTCATTTTTTTTTCCGGAGCAATGGCTACATAGGCTACATCCTCTACACTCAACTTTAACAAGCCAAAAAACCTTTTTTCCCCTTTTGAGCAACAGAAAACACAACTGTGCCCACACAGGTCAAAGGTCAGCCACAGAAAAGAGCAATTCTTAGATAGGAACCTCTTTGTGGAATAACCAGCACTAAAGTGCTGTTTTCTTTACAAGCAACAGATGCAGGACTGTAGGGCAGGGCATTGCACAATAAACGGTTTATTTCAACCAGTGACATTATGCTAGGAGCAGAGTCTTGTAATACACAGGATAATTAGAAAAATTAGAACGTGTGACCTTTACCCCTGCCCATCTTATCCACCCGATCAGGGTGACATCAAAATAATAATAATAATCATCATCATCTCCGGCCTATCTACGCCCACTGCAGGGCAAAGGCCACTCCCATTAATCTCCAATTATCCCGGTCCTGTGCTAACTGCGACCAATTCATCCCCGCAAACTTCTTCATCTCATCTGCCCCACTAACTTTCTGCTGCCCCCTGCCATGCTTGCCTTCTCTAGGGATCCACCCTGTTACCCTTAACGACCAACGGTTATACTGCCTTCGCACTACATGCCCTGCCTATGCCCATTTCTTCTTAATTTCTACTATGTAGTGTGTCTTTAACACGCGTTTGTTCCCTGACCCACTCCGCTCTCTTCTTGTCCCTTAATGTTGCACATATCATCTTCCGTTCCATTGCGCGCTGAGTCGTCCTAAATTTAAGTTGAACCCTCTTAGTGAGCCTCCAAGTGTCTGCCCCGTAGGTGAGTACCGGTAAGATGCAGCTGTCATACACTTTCTTCTTCAGGGACAATAATAGGCTGCCATTCATTATCTGAGCATTCCTGCTGAAATAATAATAACACCTCAAAATAATAACCCCTTCCAAACAAATCAACCAAGAATACAATTTATGGCTGCCACTACAAGTGACATTCGACAAGACACCTCATAAAATGCTGCAGTATCTGCGCGAGTCTACTTTACAAACAGCCGTGCCAGTCCTTCAGAAAGCCCCCGAACGAAAGCAGCTTTTGAAAGGACGAGACGAAGACGGCTTGCCTCCACGTGCAAGAGCGGAAAGATGGTAGAGCTGAGGAGGTTGAGCCGGTGCTGTGCCCTGTGAAGTGCCACGCTGCTCAGGGAGCTCGCCCAATCGTTGAGCACCAAGTGGGCTGTGCTGGCTGGGAACCTGCAAAGGCAGAAGCCGCCAAGGTCAGCCCAACACTGGCCGTCACGGCTGGGCAGAGCGTGCAGACCTCAGCACCAAAACAGTGAGTTTATAGCCGACAACCATACTGCTTGCACTACTTGCTGGCCGAAACATTTTGGAGCAGTTCATAAAGCAGCAGTTGTGTCATTTCTGATCATTAAAAAAAAGTCAAGCTTTTTTGTTAATTGCCCTTATTTCTGATATGCACGAAAAGCATGATGTATCTACTCTTTATTTCAAATTCACTTATTCATGTGTCTGAAGCTAACTAGCCGTTATACAAAGGAGAGAAAAAAAGCTCTTCACGTAATTAAAGCATCAAAACTCAGATGAGCAACAACTTGGTTAAGGGTATAATAGTAATGACTAAACCTGGCTAGACTTAATCGAAACTGCATATTCTTGTCATTGAAATGTCACGGCTGAGGCGAATTAGCAAAAATAGTAAACAGTAAGCAAAATGTTCATTTTCGTGCTTGACGAAGAACATTCTTTCATAGTGTTTGTTGTCCACATCTGCATCCCAGCTCTGCGAGCAACAATGCTCAACAATGCTTTGATTGCATGGCTAAAGCACTGACCTGAATAATTTGAAAGTTCAAGCTTTGATTAAAAACAGAGGTGCCTCCTACAAGTCTGTTACCAGAAGTTGCATTTACAGGAGGGAAAAATGTGTTTACGAATAGAATAGTGTCCAGACAACATCACCTATAAAGCCAAAACTATACCAAAAATATGCAAACAATGTCAGGCTTTTGCTAACTCTTTAGAGGGTCAAATTTGTGCCTCGTGTTAGTATATGCAGATGGGAACAATTTCCCGCTTATGTTGCGGCTGCATGCAACCCTTGGCAAAGGGCAGTGTTTGCAGCCATTATTTCTTTTTGCTCAGAGATGGCCCCCATCTGCCAACCCCAGGCTCAAAAATTAAAAAGAAATATAATACAATGCAGGTTCCCCATGAAAGTTCATGCTAATAACAAGCACACTATACCCACCACTGATAACAGGATTGGTGAGGAGATAATTTCGTGCAACAAGTGTCATTGTTTTGCAACTGACTTTGCACGACACCCAGCTTTTAGTCACACATTCATCCTGTGTTATCAGCCTCAGTTTGTTGCAAAGGATGCATACACTACCACGGGGAGTCGGTTCTATTTTTCCCCATCTCCTAACGTCCCATACCTGCCGATCCATTCTCGGTAGGAGGGGTGCTGCATGACCGAGGACGGGGTGAAGTGGACGACCACCCTGGCCACATCCGCCTCGCACCTTGCGGTCACCTGGTGACCGGCAAACTGCTCGGCCTCTAACAGGGACTTCAGGTAGTCCTCCGAGGGAATCTCCACCACTGAGGACAACAATAACGACACAACACTTAGCAAGAAGCTCTACCCGCAAGCTATGCTTTCTGCTTGTTATTCGAGGCAATCTGCTATGGTGCTACCACTTACACGCATCTTTCAAAGGACTACACTGAATGCACAATAAAAGTGAGCAGATCATTAGACAGACCGCATATAACCACAACCATATAGCAGAATTCGAGTTTAGGTCTTGTGCGTCAAAACTGTCTTCTGCCTCCACCGTGGAGGCTGCATGCAGCATTTAACATCACTGTCACTGGCACCAAAGAAACAGATCAAAAAGGGCTGACTGAAAATGGCTCCACAGGACCAAACTAAAATTTCGTCCAACATTTTGAATGGTCTAATCAAAACAGGAATAATCAAAACAGGAATGAAAAATTTTATGCATTTAACATATTGTCTGCGAGATTATACACGTCAAAATGAGTGCTGCTAGCTGTGTTACGACTTGGAGTTGGAACCGTAGCACACACAAAAAGACCTCTTTGCTCAATGGAATGTTGCTGTTCCATACAAAACAACACTGCTATTATTTTTAGAAAACATTAGGGCTCAGAGGCTGTAAAAGCAAGAATAATCGGTACTCAGTAAAGTGTGCTCCAACAAGCAACATGTGATCATTAGCGGGTAGCTACCATAAAATACCGAGCAAGCGCCCCCCTCAAAGTGCAGATAGTTCAGGGAATTCTTTTTTGGGGGGGGGATGGCTTTTGTTAGGAACTGCCCCATAATTCAAAATGGCGGTGTGTAAATGTTCACCAACCCTACCTTCCCTCCCTGAAAAAGAAAAAAAATAATGCAGTTCATTCAGGAGAAACATTTGTAGTAAACATGCAGTGTATGAAGCCCTTCTTCGCACAACCAGTGTTAGCAATTCACACGGTGTTCCTGTCAACCATGTTGTTGGTCCTGTTAGAATCCATTCTTGCCATCATCAATCCATTTTTGAGATGTTGAACAAGGTGTACTCATGATGTGTTCGGAGGGCGTTCACGGTGGAGCAAGAGGGCCTAGGTGCCTCTCAGAAATCTTCAGGTGTCTTCTGGCTTTCATTACGAATACTTGTCACAAACCACCGTTGTCACAGTCACAAGCACATTCGACCATGTCAGATGACAACAAAGTGGCGAGCGTGTGTGGAATTAACAGCTACCCTCTGTTCTCGGATTGGATTCTGGTTTAGCCAAGAGCGCAGTCAAAAGCGTTCCTGGGCGGTTTCAGTTTCATTGGTTTGGGCCATCAACGGTGGTTGGGGGAGGGGGGCAATTGTTCAGTAACGCGTGAAAACTCAAAATACTCAGGTAATGAGAGTGGGGCACTTGCACGGGTGGGGGTGCTTGATCGGTATTTTACGGTAACTTGAAGTGAAGGTTAATGGCAGCCAGGACTAACAGCAAACGACATACAAAAACCTCTATCAACAAAGCTAGCATAACTCTCCAAGCAAAAAAAAAAAAAAACACAGAAAACTCCAAGAGTAGGCAAGCGTCCAGAAGACAAATGCAATTGCTCACCAATAAATACAGGGCCAGCCTCTTCTGGGGAGACCACGTCAGATGACTTCACCTAGGAGCACAAAACGGCCAAAGCTTGGGAGTGAGCTTCTGATGCAGCGGGCCGTTTACACTGCATTCATAAACAGCACTGCATAGCTATGCTGCTCACAGAAATGCAAAGCCCGCCTTCTTTATTCCCTCTGGCCCTGGTAAAATTATGTTCATATGCGTGCATGGCCATAGTGAACCCTTTTCCCACCCTAGGCTTGAGCTAAAATAACACCAAACCTAACCTCTGTGGAGAACACCTTTGTGATGCCTAAATCGCACTTTTAGGTCATCACAAAACTGGGAGGAGGGCCTGTGGTTTAGCGCAGTGACTGTATCGATCCGTATTTTCAGACCTGCCAGTAAGGGTGGAACTGAGATGTCGTCATAAAGCTGACAGGACACAACTAAGGGGGTTCCAAGTACTGTATGTCAACTACGTCCAAAACATTAACTAAAGACATACAGCTAGCGTTTTCAAAACAATACGGCAGGGCTTTGAGGCCTTGCACAAAGAGATACCTACGTATATTAGTTCAACAATATAAAAAGAAAAATGCCGCAGTCGATGGTGGAGGAAGTGCACTTACAACTGTGCCATCTGGCAATGTCACATCCCTGCCTGCCTTCAGTTCTCCCAGCAAGGGTCCCCTGCAAGTGAAACAGCACAATTCAGCAGGTTCCTTTACATGCTGAAGTATGGCCCCTGGGATTTTGCAGTACCAGCAGGATACTGTATTCGTGCTTTCCGCTAACTACTGCCTGTATGACGTGTCTGAAACCACACAACATTGTTTCACTGCTTGACAAAAAGACTCCAATTTGACACCCACGGTGTGGAGTGTCTTGCTGCACCCAGTGACAAAAACACACCCTATTGATTCCCTTTTTTAGCAGCTATGCACAGCCTATACGAGGACCAGTGTTGCCAGTTCCGCTTATTACAAGCGGATTTGGGGGTCCTTTTTTCACTGAGTTGCTTGGAGATTTTTTCCATCACTTGTTGCTTTTTTTGGGGGGGGGGGAGGGGGGGGAGGGGGCTTATTCACGTTTTTCGTGAAAATATTGTTATTGCAGTGCGTGCGATGTTCACTAGCGTGTTCCTCGTCAAAAACTCTGAAAGAATTCTGGGCAGAAGTGTTAGATTTCAAAGAAGCAATTCGTGAGAATGGTGTCGTGTAAATAGCAGAGTTCACTCTGTCGTTCTTGGCTATGCCCACTAACAACACCGATGTTGTGCGTGGATGAACGCCGTGATGCCACACTATTGAAGCAGAATGAAGAATCTCATGTTCACTGGCATCCTGCATCTACATTAGGGCCTCAATTTTCGATGTGTTGCAGCCGGGACTTTCAAACAACCGCAAAGATGTTGCACTTTTTTTCAACTGGAGGAGCACTCACAATTCAGCCAAAGCGTAAGTAAAGGATTTTCCAGATGACTCAAACACATGCGGCAATGACCGAGTTCAGTTGCGGTATGAAGTGAAACCAAAGTTGAGGAATCAACAGGCAAGACAATCATGCACTGGTGTGAATATGTTGCTGACAAACGTGCATTAACAGTGTGAATCTACCTAGGAGACTACAATATGAATTGAATGAGTGCTTTCATTCATAGTTTTAGATGTTTTGCAATACAAAATATAGAATGTTAATTATTTACTGTCCAACTGTATTTGAGCAAGTTTCTACTAATATTATAATTATTATAACTTCTTCTAACGTGTGCAAATTCATAGAACTCCGCTTGTCTTGGACTTCTTTCGGAACGACTATTTACTTGTTTGCTCTGCCGCACACGGCCACCCTGCGAAGCACGTGTGTTAGACAGATATGTGAAGCCAATGGTTTCTTCAAAATCACCAAACGACGATGAAACTGAGTCTGAGTGACTAGAGAGGTTTTTGTTGCCTGGTTTGGTGCTTCTTGCTGCTGGTGCACATGTTTGCCTCCCTTTTAGAATGCCTGCACTGCATACCATTGTTCACTTGGTTCCACGCTCACTTTTAAAGACAACAGCCTTCCTTGGGCTAGCAAAACTGAAAATGTCTCTGTCTGTCTGTCCTGTGATTCAACCTTGCAACCAAAAGTTAAAGGGATACCGGAATGACAGGTTTATACAGGCAAAATTTTTCCATACCACTAATCCTGGAAACGCCCTTAATACTTGTCAACATTGTTGAAGAAAAAAAAAACTTTGGGCATATTTGAGGCAGGACACCAATACATAAGTGGCATTTGCAGTGTTCTATTAATTAAATATAAATGGCTGCTTGATTTTTGTAATAGCAAATAAAAAATACCCATTAAAACCAATGTTTTGACCTTTTTGCAAAAATACAAAGAGAGCACGTGACGATTTTGGACCACATGGTGGCATCCCAAATTCAACAGTAACATAAGGTTGCAATAGATGGCGTGCGAGTGGTGGAATGCGGAAAAATTGAATTGACTCCACAAAATCTCTGCGCTTATCGTGGGAGGAGTAAAAGGGAGGGGGAAAGCATGAGAAGTGGGGGAGAGGGAAGAGAGGCAGAGGAAGCAGAAGACTATCGTCTTTTGACGACATTTGCAAAAAAGTGAGCAGATACGCGGCCATTTTTTTTTTATTTGCCCTGCACTCTATGCACCTATATTTGAGAACAGATCTTGTGTGTAAAATTTCCATGTCATGTAATAAGGGCTACGTAAAAGAAAACACTTACGGTGGAACTCCGAAGTTTACGCACTTTTGGAGATTTAACTGGCCAGGTCGACTGTGAGGCTGGAACAAGGAGGGAGAAAAAAATTGAAAATGGTGCTCTGTTCATTTCTATTTTTCTTTATCTAGAAAATACGGTGGCATTAAATATTTTGCCTCATCTTTTATCAGGCGCTACTCAATTGTCCTTCAAATCTATTTTGGCAGAGTGACACGAATGAAACGAAACAAGCTGCCTCCTTAGAACAAAGTAATCAATATTTCATAAATACTAAGCCATAACAAGAAAGGAAGAGTGCGAGCTCTTTACTGCACAATAAAACAAAGATAAAAAGTGTTCACTACTGGTACTTCTTAACGGTGTTAGATCTCAAATACCTGTGCAGTTATGTGCTACATGATGCAGCCAACGAGAGGCTCAGGAGCCATTTTGCACAAGTTCCCAGAAGGCGGCTTTTAAAAACACCCAGCGAGCCATTTAGTGTTTCGCATTAAGAAGGCCACCTACTGCTCATTAATCATTCTTGACTGCTGTTTGCTTCGTTATGCTGCTGCTCTCACGCACGCAGGATCTTGCTTCTGTTACGTCTCCCCATTGTGTACAGCTTCCCCTTCAGCTGCATCACTTTTATTTCCTGCTCCTTCCACTTGCCTCGACTCCAGCCAATGAACAGCGGCACAAAAATACTACGCTGAATGCCGTCATGGCTGTCATTTGCGCCGGGGTGCAGAAAGCAACTGAGCAGCCTCACCTTGCAGATGTAGGCAACGACAGAGGTGCTGTCGGGGTCATCCTGGGAACACCTCCTCTGCCTCTTGCCTAAGGTCAAGGGTGGACGGGGAGTCAGTGAAAATAAGAGGACACAAACAGGAGGAGCCACTACACATCTGCACAAAAACACAAGCTGGGCTATCCCGATTCAAGACTTGGCCACAAAGTTAATCCCCATAATTTCAGCGCAGTTGGTCACTTGGGGAGTAAGCTGCACAATTCAGTTTGCCCAACAGGCGGGCCACACAAAAACAGACGACAATAAATTCGCATTCTAGGAAAAGCGCGTCATGTGGGGTGACTCCACTTTACCTTAGTGACTACAGGTGTAGCATTTTAAAGAAATAGTGTGAGTGCTGGATCGCGTGAGAGGAGAGGATGAGGACGTCGGTAAAAATAAGTGAGGAGAGTAGGCCAGGGAAGGAAAGGTTTAATGAAATGCACTGCACTGGCTCGGTGCAAATGTGCACCAGACCTGGCACCGATTATGACTACACCAGAGTTGGCCAGAATTTAGCAGATACTAAACAGTACAGGGTGTTACATCGATAAATGAAACACTTTAAAATTTTTTCGTGAGTGAACTGCTGCGTCATTCGCGCTCAAACTTCACACGAATGTCACATATTGTGATCTATTTTGTTTCATACCACGAACAACGAGGGTACTTACGTGTTTATTTTGAAAATAATTAAAACGATTTTCGCCAATGCAAAAATGGCAGCCAATTCAAATGTGCAAGCTTATCATTCAGCAGATGAAAAAGCAGCCATGTCACAAGTACAGACACGCACGCACAGAATAATAAAAGTAAAATGAGAACAAAGCATCAAAAGTGAACATTCAAAAAGTGGGGTAACCTGACGCAGTAGACGACAGATGATCTGAAACCAGATGACTGGTATTGACAACGACAAATCGCGCAAATACTTTTCTACGATTCATATGAGCTCTTATGTAACTATCTCTGGCCATCATAAACTACCAACAAAAGAGGTCTTCTGATCGTCTGCTAGCTCATTTGGCTCCTTCCTACCATGAATCCCCATCGTCCGTTTCACTCTACATACCCCAGGTGGCGCCGTCGCCAGCTTGCACATCTAAATTGGCCGCTATTTTCCCATAGGCGAAAATTGTTTCTATTTATTTTCAGAATGAACAGGTCAGTATCATTGTTGTTCCCGATTTCAAACAAAACAGACCACAGAATGTGTCATTCGTGCAAAGTTTGAGCGCAAACGGAGCAGCAGTTCGCTCAGGAAGAAATCTTAAAGTGTTCCACTTATCGATGTAACACCCTGTACATGGGCAGTGGGAACCAAAGTAGACAGGATAAAATCTGCAGTGAAGAGGACGCGCAAGAGAGGGAAAAAGGAGTTCGGCTAACAAAATTCAAGTTTTTTTTTTTGAAGAACCGTGAACTCTATGTTACAGAAACCACCGGTAAATCTTCACTTGTAAAGTTACGGTGCTTCTACCCCTCAAATGAAGCACAACAAAGCAGCAGTGCACGCAAGAAATGCTGGACTCACAGTCGTCACTGTCTGGAGAACTGCTTCCATCGTCTGGGAACAAGGGCACGTACATGACTTCCATGCAGTTGTCCGAGAACGTCTTGTCTGACGGATTCCGCTTGGCTGTCGGACAAAGAGGACCCACTTTAAGTCGCAAGGATGTCAAAGTTCATGCTTTGCCCAGCCATAGCACGTGCATTGAATTTTGCACGAAGCCAAACCAAAAAATTAAAGCGTTCCACTAAACGTGAAAGCTGTCGGAAGTGCTGAGCAGTGATTTGCCATAATGGGCTGTGGTGCATTTCAAATTTTCCACCTTCGCAGTGCTCACGTGCCCCATGCCTGAAACTGCGCCAGCGGGAGTTCTGTTCTTTTTGTGCCTGCTTTAATTTCGTATGCTGGAGCTGTTTTGCATCATTTCGAAAGCACCATTCTTTTCATGCGTGGCTAAAGTCTTTCTGCGGCATTTGGAACGCGCCATTTTTTTCTTGAGTGACTGGAGCCTTTCTGTGGCATTTCGAACGCGCCACTTTTTTCTTAAGCAGCCGCTTTTTTCGCTTACCATCGTAAAAACCAACCCAACAAGCGTTCCTAACTAAACGAACGTGCAGGCTGCCGGTTATATACACAGATTTTGCCCGAAATGTACCTGCAGTTTTCTTTGCGCTAAACGAAGGGGAGATGTATGACAAGCGCCAGTGGTTCACGAGGTTCGAGCAGTTATGACTATTTACACCGCGCGGTTTTCAAAGCCTCAGCGTGACCCTCTGACGACGGTAGATGAGGCTCTACTTGGGTCCGTTATCTCGCTCCACCACTTGATTTCGGCAGTTGCATCGACCATTAGCGAGCTATGACGACAACGCGAGCCCCTAAAGTGCTCTGCACTTAAAAACAATATTATGAGCAGCCTTGATGGTAAGGCACAGAAAGGATGATGCTGAATAAGAACTCTGGAAAGAAGTCAACTTGTGAGCTTACTTATTGTGACGTTTTGCAGCACCATGAATCCCCGGGTCATTTCAAACAGCTGCTCCTGCAAACGCACGCATTGCAAAAGGTTAAACATCTTCACCTACAAGCATCAGCATGTAACGTAGTACAAGCTGCAAACTTTGCGCACATGCACAGTGCGCAAAACTAGGGGCATTCACTAAAGCAGCACATCCTTGCACAAGTTCATTACAAGGAAGAATGCGTGCAACAAGAACCAAAGGCACTTTGTGTAATTTGTAATGTGCTTCTTTATATTACAAAAAAAATTGGAAAAAAACAACACAGCAAAACACCAGCTTCAAATGTGTATTCCTAAGCAAGCAAAGCACTGTTGTAAAAAAAGAACAGGTCATATTTCAATTAAGAGTACACTGTTTTTGGGAAATAAAAATTTGCCCCCCCCCCCCTCCCCCCCCCCAAAAGAAGAATCAATATAATTTAATATTTATAATGCACAGGATTTAGGAAAAGACTTTCACCTGCCACGGTGGCTCAGTCGCTAAGGCTGCTGAGCACGAGGTCGCGGGTTCGATTCCCAGCCGTGGCAGCCGCTCTTATGATGGAGGCGAAAAGCAAAAACGCCCGTGTGTACGAGATTTCGGCGCACGTTAAAGATCCCCAGGTGGTGAAAATTAATTCGGAGCCCTCCCACTACGGCGCGCCTCATTGCATGCGTTGCGGCGGCGCGTTAAACCCTAGAATCAATCAATCAATCAGGAAAAGACTTTCAAAATTTTGCAGATCCACCCTAAATATACCTGAGCAGTCACACTCCAACGACCTTTAAATGACTATTTTTGCCTACTATGCTAAAGTTTTCTCGTCTCGAACACAGCTTCTGGCCTGTTTTCTACGCAATTACCCCGGTACCTACGACAGCTAGTCACAATTTCTTTTAAAAAATGAAGCTCACTGTACAGGGCATGCAAGCTTCCAAGCAGATTCCTTATTTTAATCCTAAAAAGTTATTTTTTTTTGTTTTCCTACTAATAATACTGAGGGCCTGAGCATGTTTTTCAGCCACCCCTTGCTTATCATTATTTGTAATGCTCATGTTTTCTTTTTATTTTATTAATCTACTAACTGGCTTTAATTTAATTTGGGTGATTACCCGTTTGTTTATTTTTACTTCGCTGGAGCAGGTGTTGTTTGCAGCTTTAGTTTTTTTTTTTTTTTTTTTTTTTTTTCGGGAGGGTGAGAACACAGGAAAGGGAAAGGGCATGCAACCTTGAAAGCAGACTTTTTTTTTTACTGTAAAAAGTTTTATTTTATTTTTGTTTTTTAATTGCTCAGTTGCGGTGTTATAGACGCTGAATTTCAATTGGCTCTAAAGTCAGGATAATGGTGCGATTTAAAATCTGTTGGCAATATTGCATTTCTGATACACTGTTATGTCTAAGCATATGCGAATATTATTTTCTGAATAGCAGTTTTTTTTTTGCTATCGTTATCAAACAATACAAAGGTGTTTTAATTTATCTTGACATCTAAATAGCCTGTGGCAGAAGTAAATGCATATTGGAAGTTAGGACAAGCAGCTGGGCAGTTCTGTGAAGGATCATTAAATCCCATCAAAGAACAAAAAAGAAATGTAGTGAAGACTTATATACCTTTTCAGAAAAAAAAAAGGTTATTCAGGCTTTGGGGCTTCTAAAAGAGTGATAACCAAGGCAATACCCTAAAGAGCACCGTACTATTAAGCTACAGCCAGGAACTCTTGCAGCAATTATGCAATTATGAACTCTTGCAGGAACTCTTGCAGCAAGGAGCTCTGCACTTGTACACCTGGTGACAAAAGCTCCCAGGATACGATTCCAACTGTCAAAGCCAATTTCCCAGCTTTCTAACAGGTCGGCACTTTACTGGTTTTCAGAAGTGAAGCACTGCGCTTCATAATGTGAGCTGTAGTGAGGAAAACATCGGCGTTTCCCACAAGTCTGAAAAACTTGCCGGCTTACCATGTTGGCTGGGCCATGGACGAAAAACTCGGGGACTCCGATGTCCTGCACCGTTAGTGCCAGCCCTGTGGGAAAGGTTGCACACCAGGACAACACACACACACACACTAAGGACAGGAACATGCACAAAGTTGCTACTATGTACAATGTTATTTGTTCACAAGTCAGAGCCATTTTGCAAATTAATTCTAATAACAGAACAAACACTTCTAAACGTAGTAATCGGTGCAACAAATTCTAGTTTGACTATTTTACATGCTGTGTGCGGCACTGGATGTACGCGGCATGAACCGGTGACCCGTTTGTACTGAAACACCGTGCAGTGATTGCATCAGGGACGTAGCCAGAGGGTTGGGGAGTTCGAACCCCCCCTTCAAAATTTTTTCTCAACAGCATGTAAGCGAGGCTTAGTGTTCCTTTTAGCGAAATTCCTCTCTTCGGATAACCCATAACCCCCTCTGTAAAAATTTCCGGCTACGGCCCGGGATTGCATCATACAGGAAAAGCTCATTAATTCGAACTCGAAGGGGACCACGAAACTGTTCGAGTGAAGCGGAGTTCGAGTTAGCGGGCGGGCGCTATAATGAATGGAAATCGCACCACACTGCGCGGGCAGAACACAAAGAAGCCACCTCTGGACTCGCTAATGCGAATTAGGCGTTACTACACGTTTGTGGCAGGTGATTTCGTAAATAATTATTCGTCAATAATAATGGCATGCACCGGAGCACTGGCGCTGGTGGCGCGGCGCCCTCTGTAGAAGCGAAATAAGCTGTTGTAGGAGCGCAGCGCCCGTGCCACGCTTTTTTTTTTTTTTTTGCATCTATAGTTTGGTTTGGATTTGCAACACTTCGTAATCACTCTGGGCCGACTTCTTCTGCAAGGAGCGATGGAAAGCTGGGGATCGTAGTTCGAATTAACCATTGTGGATACCGACGCCTTCGAATTATTGGGAGTTTTCTCCCATTGTAATACACAGGGTTCTGCCAGGACCAGGGCGTAAGTTCGAATTAACGAGCTTTTATTGTAGTTTGTGTCAGGTATGTAATAAGAATACTGACCCATCCTGTCCACAAAAATAAATACTTCCAACCTCGACTTTGCCTTTTTACCTTAAACCTTCTCTCAAAAATTAACCAGTCAAGTTTAAATTACCATAAAGCGGCTAAAAAACACAGTTTTGCAAGCTCATATAGCATGAAAACTAATTGCCAACCAGTGTGCCATCATTACAGTAAGTTGGCGCAGTGTCCACACGAGGCGCGTGGCCTTGTCTCTTTTTGTGAGCTTTGTGTGAAAAATAAAACTCTAGGCTTCCGCTAGCAATGAATTATAAAACTGGGCAACGGAGCAACGAGTAAGGCTTTGACAAGGTGGCTTCGGTGTCCTGCTAGGTACTAGGACTACGAAAGAAAGAGGTGAATCCCATCTTTAGTTTACCATGTCACACACGAGTACATTTGGCATAGCCAGAGTTCTCCCCACAGTGGGCGGCGGCGGAAATGCCGCCCACTGCTTAAAAATTAAGTTCGGTAGGCCCCACCGCTCCGACTGACCCGTTTGAAATGCACGCCTGGGGAACTAAAAACGGCCACTGTTCGAGAGAAACCCCAGCGGCAGCGGGCAGCACAGCTTACTGCCTGTATACGCGGAGGAGTCTGAACAAGTAGTTCTTAAGTCGGAAAAATTGCCAGCTATGTGCGGTATTTGACCAGAGTTCTTGAATCTTTGTGATTAAAATGTGAAATTTTTGAACTTAACATCTCCCCATCCCCCCCTGTTCTCAGAATGTCCTCCTCTCATAAATTTCTGGGGAGAACCCCGGGCATAGCCAAACAATTCTTCTCGGAAAATTTAGACTTCACAGCATTGAAAGTTTTTTTTTTCTTTTTTTCGGAATCAGTTAGGGCAATATGTGGTGAACAACTCCTCACCAGGCAGGCCTCCCAAGTTTGACCACTTGTTGTGGGTGAAGAAGAGGTGCTCTAACTTGGACAGCTTCACCCTGCATTCGCACAAACAGGCACTATAATGGGTGCTCCCTGCTGGGCACGAAAATGGGAGAGAAAGAGAGATGAAAGCGTCTGGCTCACTTGTGTTCGGTTGCGAGCCTCTGTGTTCCCTCCCCGCAGTTGAACAGGTACCTGGAGCGGAAAGAACACCGTAAGCCAAAGTGACTGCGAGTCGAAGTTATCGAGCTACTGCAACTTATCGTCACGCATGGCAACTTCAATATTAACAAGGAGAATCCACAGTTCGGTTTGAAAATTGTGCCTAGGTTGACATATGAAAAAAGATTTAAAATCTGTGAATCAATTTGGCAAAGCAATTTTTGCTCTACAATGCACACTACCATGTTACAGCACTTCCCAGGGTGTTTTAAATGTAGAAAAACGAATTTTTTTGAGCCAAATGTCCAATTCAAGTGTTTTTGATTTACGAATTAAAGGCATAGACTCTAAACCAAACTCATTACTAGGCGTTCATTTGGAGGACGCCTTGAGCACTCAACACTAAATATTTCGTGGCTGGTTGCAAGTTCATGCAGGCTTCGTTCCGCACAGTGTCGGGAGGTACATCAGAGGCGAAAAGAGCAATTTCTTTTTTTTTTCTTTTTTTACAGTTATGCGGGGCATTGGTATAATTTTCTCAAACTTCTTAAATTTGGTTAATTATCGCAATCGAAATACAAATCATAAGAGATGTTGTGAAAAGAAAAATGAAGAAATGCAAAATGAAAAATTTAAACATTGTGAGAACATTTTTCCACACAGTGTCAACGTGTTCAGCGCAGTATCCTGGAGAGAAGGGCACAGCATGCTTGCATCAATGAATGTGGACCATGTAGGGTTGACTCCCCGTAATACAAAGTGCATGAGGACTGCAAAACACTTCCAATTAACCAAATTTCAAATTAATCCAAGAGCACAAGAACAGCATTGTCATTAGTCCGCAACACATCACACTTCTTGATTTTGTTCAGAATCTTGACTGCCGTCACCAATTCGAGCGTACAGCATGGGTTGCCATGATAGTCGAGACTTATTGCTAAAACCAACGCCTGAAGTGTACACCACAAAAACTGCTCACACATGGTACTGTGCACAACAAAGATTGGGGAACTGAAAAAAAGAGGGGGATATGTGTGCTGGCGCGAGTCTCAACCAAACTGCCACTTTATCGACTGTGCGCTGTCTCAGCTGCAACGGCGCCGACATCAGTACAGAACACATCGCTGTTTCCGCACTTGCAAATTTTTAATTTTATCGAGAAATGACGGTCCCCTCAATGCCTCTCATTCGAAATAACTTACACTTAACTGATATAACGGGTTTTAGCTTCGAATTATCGAGCGATTTCCTTGATCAAAATGCGCGTAAAATTGCAGGGACCAGAACACCACTTTCAATTAACCGAAAATTCCAATTAAACTCCTTTGAATTGAGAGTCGACTGTAACAGCGTTGGCCCAGCATCTCTGTGCGTCGTGTTCCTCCCTGTCCAAATCCTTGCCTAGAACGCACCGTGAATTGTTCAAGAATGGGACATCACAGGAATCACAAAACACGAGTTTAAGTCTTGAACATAACGTTTTTGTTTTCTTAATTGTCATTAAAACACCAATGCGCCCCAAAATTACTTCAGGATTGACAATTCTAGTCAGTTTGCTCTTAACAGCAGCAATCGCCTTTGCGCTATAAACTTTGTTAAATGTAATCCACACACAACTAAGGCTTCCCTCAAACAGCGCAGCAAAAGGTATTGCAGTTTGCCCAGTATGGGCTGCATGGTAAACAACGCAAATATCTCAAATTTAACCAGCTAGGCTGCTTGACGTGCTGCTTTAGTTCGCTGCATTCGCTGGATGTTTATTAAATTTTTAAAAATTTCGCAATCCGCGGCGATTTATTCAAGTCAAGCTTTGCCTTTGTCTAGAGAACATAGTTGCACGCGGCATTGACTTCACCGCGAGGTATGAAAGCAATGAACCACCCGTGTAACCAAATTCCAGTTTGTACTGCATTTTATACTTTTCTGTCTTAACTTTCGCGCGGCACCAACGGAACAGGCTCTGCTGGGCCCTATCAAATAACAGCGCCGAGTCTTACCGAGCTTGGTCGGTGTTAACATAGAGCGACTGCGGGTTTCCCGGTCCCCCATTGCCCAGCACCCAGAGCGAAATTTCAGACGGCCGAGGCTTGGGTTTGTTGGCGTCCTTGGCCTTGGCGCTGATCCGCTGGGCCCGGAGTTGTATGGCAGCGGTAGGTTCTTTCGGCATGCTTTCGATGATCTTCACCAGGCGCTTGGCGGCATTCCTGTGATTCGTGCTGCAGGAGCGAGTTGTGGCCAGCCGACAGTTGAATAGCTTGTGCACGAAGGCTAGCGCGGTTGTCATGGGCCCGAGAAATGCGTGAGGAGACCGTCGAGCCGTCAAAACAACAAGTTAAACGCGGCTGCGGCTAATAAGCTAGCACATCTCCTGCAGATGACATGGGCGCGGCCATGTTGGAAGGAGCGCCTATGCGACCTCTCATGGGTGCAACATGACGCAATAAGAGTAATAATTAAGTGAGGCAAAAAGAAGCGAAGGTTTAATTTTTAATGCTACCTTTTTTTAAAAAATAGCTCGTCTGGATTACATTTCAGGGAGATGCGGTCAGCCTCACCGTCACCGTATTATGTCCGTCCGTCCGTTCGCGGTGGATGACCTCGTGTCCCCTGCAACATCAACACAGTCTTCTAGCTACGCTTCGTGCTTCTTCCACTTCGCGGGCTTTTTCTTCTATGTTCTAGACACGCCAAAGTCACGGCTGCAGCAGACTGCTGACCACTTGGTAATCCTGAAGCTTCTAGATACGGCACCAACGATGCTTCACGAAATGGACCAAAATGAAAAGCTGCTCCCATAAAAGCTTTCAGCCACGCCGTCCGGATTGCAGTTTATTTAGTCGTTTTACATCCCCCAGCATCAAATCTTCAACGTGCCATTACAGACACCCCTCCCGTGGAACGTAAATGTACTCATCCAGCCCTTGTATTCATTCACGTTTTTGTATACTCAAAATTTATTTTCTCCATAAGCTTTTACCTTCCATACCATCTGGGTGGGACACAAGTTCACCATTTATTTGATCAGCATCCAATAAAACCAGTCCGTGCAGTTTCCTTGCATAAGAGAGTATACGGTTCAATCCAATGCGCCTTCCTATTTAGAAAAAAAAAAAAGAAATTCTGAGAGGCTTCGAAACACCTTACTAGCGAATTACCTCAAGTGGGAATGTGAGAATTGTGGGTGGAGTGGGTACGTTGGCGCGCGCCGATCAACAGGATTGGTGAATTGGCTGCAAGTTTCCGATGGCAGCTGCCGTAGAAGCTGGTCAATCCACCCGAGTGGTATGTTGCCCAACAACGCGCCAAGCAACATCAAGCTTGTAGTGTGTCAAGCT
Source organism: Haemaphysalis longicornis (assembly GCF_048455015.1). Classification (NCBI taxonomy): domain Eukaryota; kingdom Metazoa; phylum Arthropoda; class Arachnida; order Ixodida; family Ixodidae; genus Haemaphysalis; species Haemaphysalis longicornis. Next base: position 58,927,572 of record NW_027526385.1, on the reverse strand, counting down.
GCAGGCACTGGTTGACAGCTTTAGACCTCAAAGCATGACATATCTACCATCAGGCCGTCGCATTCCGAATAGAGACATTGGGTTGCTGCATACGTGCACTTGCAACCAATGCATACCCGCCACCGCAGCTACCTCAGTGTCACAACCAATGGGGACACCAGCTGGCGCATACAGCATTTGCAGCCAATGATATGACAATTGTGGGTAGGCATGCTGGCATCTCAGCCAACGGGATTATTGGCACCGTAACATTGATGCCAACGCCATATTTTGGCAGAACAGGGCACGTAAAGCCGTCACCCCAGAAAATGAACACGACGTGCAACATTATTTATGGTACAACTTTATTTTGCGTGGTGCTTGCGCATCCTTCGACGTCGCAAGCATCGGAGGAAACAATGGAAGTATTTGAAGAACATATGGTCTAAGTCGAAGTCGTCGGGACTTTCAAAGAGGAGAAAGTCGGAGTGTCGCACACCCAAAGCAAGGTGCAAGTTCCATTCACTAGGCAGACAACTTTTTACACAAGAGAAGCGACACGCGGACACAGCAGTACACACACAGTGCAAAAAAGGAACTGCAAGGTGTGTTGTCAAACGCGCGCCAACATGCATACCAAACGAGAGCGATTTCGAGCCCTAAACATGTAGTCGCAAGGTGCAAACTGTTGCGGTTGAATCCCGAAGTAAATTCTATTTAAAAATGTGTCACGTATATTTGTTTCCTAGCAAACAAAACGGAAAAAGAATTTAACGTTAACGCAAAAACGCTTGTACCCTTACTTTTCCACAATTACAACGCATCTAGCAATTCAAATGCAGAGGACAGTTTTTGTAGCAGGACTTCCAAGTAAAGGAGGTGTGCACGCAAAAGTACACGCACAATTTGCACCTCGAAACCAAAGCAGCTCCAATCACTCTGATGAAACAAAGCAACCTCTCGCACACAATGTTACAACATATGTACCTATGCATGCCAAAATCGCATGCACAGCATTTGAAGTGCAGCGCTCCATGAAACTCGCAACTACGCTCGCATTTGACACAGTCGGGCAAATAAGTGGCCCCCCAAAAAACAACGCTTCAACAACGTCTTCACTAGATTTGTACAGTACCTATAAGAATACAGTCAACGCACCGCATTTTTTCCCCCGCACATTGCCGCAGGCATGATGCGGAGTCGTCATTAAATCCTCGACACCAAAAAAGGTGTCTCAAACAGCCTAAAAGGACAGTCATTTGATTTTGTGCCACTTTTTTCTCAACTGCCAACACTACAACTCAATAATGCTCCTACCCAAGGCAGGAGTTCAAAAAACTGCACCATTTCGAAGGACTTGTACAAACACGGATAGAAGATTTACAGGAGATACTTGCCGGCTGCGCAAGTCACTACATCGGGCATGCGATAAGTACAAAAAGCAGCAGCCTAGGGCCATGTAGTGGCAGTGACAGATGTTGTGGAAAGAGCTCTACGTAGAAATGCAAGTGCTTGACTTGATAACATGTTTGCACCACTTCTGTTGTCCCCCCAGCTAAGCTAACAGCAGATGTCGCGACAGACCCCGAAGGTCGTAGAAACAGTAGGTACATCATCTTCGCAAGTATTACTTCAGCCATTACGCATGGCACTTGTTTGAAACTTGGCAGGCCACACGCTCTCTGCCGATGTAGTGCTTGGAATGTGAAATGACTTTGCGCTCCCTCGACGAAACCGTCGGTCGCGGAGCATATCATGACAGGAGACGTTCTTCGTGCAATTCCAGGCAAACAGATCCACAGCTGCTTGAACAATCGTTCGCATGCGTCGCAATACGTGGCGCCCAAGGGGCAGAGCGATTGCATTAACTCAAAAGGCCTACCCTCTGCCTTTTCATAAAAACTCAGCTTCGTCACTGAAGTTCCGTGACGACCTGACTGACTGACGATAAGGCATATCCAGTCTAATTTCATTTGTAACCTCATTTTACGCGGCAATGAACCCCAATGATGTCAAAAGCTTCTCAATAATAGATTAGATCAATATATACGTTAAGAAAATTTCGCTCACCACAACCCACTTTTTTAATAAAATGGTCATGAAAAAGTGTAAAGCAACATTATTCAAAATTTAAGCATGCTATCATCGGTAAAACCCTAACAGCATGCACAATAACTCAATTGACACTACCCATAAATTAATACTGAAACTTGACGGCTCTGTAAACAAACTTCTCGTCTTCTGTATTACTGACATGGCATTCGTATTGAATGTACATATATATTTCTGAAATCGAAGTTTTCCAAATCGGAGCTAATCCTTTCTGCGGTAGTTTCCAGTGCCTATAAATCCTAACAAAAAAAAAAAAAAAAAAAAAACAATCAAAACTTCACAAAGGCTGGAGTGATGGAAAAATGCACATCAGCTCCGCTGTCACGAAAAACTCTCTCTTTAAATATGGCCATCATTACTTGGTCAGCAGAGGGGGGAAAAAAACAGGATGACGTCAAGCTCTGCAACCCCGAAAGAAAAAAAAAACAGACCTTGAGCGCCACATGAGATCTCCTTTGTGATTCCATGCAATACCAGACATGCTGCCAAGACAGTCTACAATCAAGTTGGCGGAAATAAAACGTTACTTTGACATATTCCGACCCACCACGCACAAGGGTCGGAAACTGCGATAACTTTGTCATAACAACCGGCCTGACTCTAACCAGTCTCAGCAGTTCTCCTTTCCAGAGACCCAATGCCAAACTCTCTCCACCACGCTTGTTCAATGCTGTCAGGAGCGGAGAGATGTGGAAAAGCGCAACGCAGTGCCGTTCAAGCAAAACAAAAGGTACAACACACGTTACCGAGAGGGACATTGGACTAGTTGTTGCAGCTAATTGCAATAATGACGTACACAAGCAGTGCGGCACATATTCGATTTCGTCCAACTTTCAAGCTGGACACAAAAAAAAAAAAAAAAAAAAGAACGAAACAACGCACTATGGTCAAAAGGACACAACAAAAAAGCATGCGGTCGACACACACACACACACACACACACATACACACGCAATGCACAAAATAAAGCACGCAATCGGGTACAGCAGTCCATTAAATAATACGATGTTACAAAAGCACGACGACACAACTCTCGTCAAAACGACGAGCACGACGGAAAAGATGGATGCACGAGGAAAGAAGAAATAACAATGTACGGAAAAAAAAAAAAAAAAAGACGACAACCCCCTGGCTTTCAGCTTTTGTCCACAAGTCAAGTGCTTCTCATTTTAGGGCTATCACAGTAAACTTCGTTCCTGCTGGTCTCTACCAATGCGCGCTGCCATAATTCTTCCCTCTCTGCGATTAAACGGCCTGGTCAACCAACAAGGCACGTCATCTATCGGCTGAGAACAATTTAAAGTCAGCTGCTTCGTGCAGCGAAGTTGCTGGCCAAGTAACAGGTCCCCGCGTAACGAGACATTCGCGAGATAAGAAGAGAGCAACTCGTATGTCCGAAACGTCACAGCTTGTGAAAAAGTTCCAGTAGGGGCGATAGCGTTTATGTACACAGAAATGAGAAATTTTTCTTCACCGTGCTGGGAAGCAACGTCAACAACAATCCGAGAACGGAGGCACGAACCCAGAACCCCAACACGGCCCGGCCCGACTTCTTGCATAGTGTTCGAAACGGAGCGATGAGTAGTACACGACGCAATTTGAGCCAGCCAATAAAAAGAAGGGGAGAGAGATAATGAGACCCTAAAAAAAAAAAAAAAAAGCGTGCTCTCGTTGTTCAGTCGTAGCAGTGGCAGTGGCAGCTAGGGGAGTTTCAAAGGGAGGAAAGAGTCTCGCTGCATTCGTTTGTTCCAAGCTGACCTTATCACACCTAACGAACTTCCACGGGTGAGTGATGCGTCATGAGTATGTTGTTTTGCTCTCGACGATGCGAGAAGTACAATCCTAGACTTGAAAAAAAGAACAGAAGAAGAGTCCAGAACGAAGAAGAGGAGGAGGAGGAGAAAGAAAGGATGACCCGTACAAGCTGCTTCTACACAGTTCTGATAAGTAATCCTCTACATCTCGGTGGCACCACTCGGGGACAAAACACCTCCATCTTTGTCGTTTCCGCTGTCCCAAATGCTGCGCCACTCCCGTGGTGCTCGGTCAGGTGGCGAGGGGGCCACGGTCTCCAACGTGGGTGAGCGAAGAGCACAACTATGAGGGGACGCACTTCACTCCACTGCAAATCCACAGGTCTCCTCGATGGCTTGAGTCAGTTTTTCGCACAGCTTCTCCTGAGTCTCGTATGGGGGCAGGTCGATTCGGTTGAAGCTGGGGAGGGAAAAAATGACGCGAGCAGTCAGAAAAAGTCGTTCCTTTCATTTTTTTTTTTTCCCCCCCCCTCTCTGACATCTGTTTGAGGCTAATGTTCGCCCAGCTTGTCCTCAAGAGATCACCAGCAGTGTCTCAAACAAGAGCACCAAAACTTTGCCCCACAATATGTGTAGAAGCAAGCGTGTTTTCGGACATGCGCTACTTGTAATTTATGCCCGTACTGTATTTCCGCGCGTATAACCCGCACCAAAAATGCGAAAATTTCAGTGGCAAAGTAGGGGTGCGGATAATACGCGGGGTTTTTCCTTTAGTGCAGCTTCACAGCAATGCACGTTGCACCGTGAAGCTCTTACACAGTAACACTGCCCAAGCCTTCCATGGCAGCGATTGCACAAAACATACAAAGACAAGAAAGAAAAAACAAAGACGAGCGCACTCTAACAAGTGAATTTTATTACTGAACTGTGGCTTTTGCCTTGCAGTCAGTGTATTCTACTTGCTAAATGTATGCTTTTTCTGTCTACATAGTATGTGATGAGTTGCTTGAGCAGTAGCTTTGGTGCAGCTTTTCCTGTATGAAATGTGCGGGCAACACACGAGGACTTTTGAAAGTGGGGATGCGGATTATATGCAGGGGCGGGTTATACGCGCGAAAATACGGCAATTTGCCGTAAAGTGTTTAAAAATCCGGGGTAGAAGAGAGGGGGTTGCGCTAACCAGGTGTGTGCCTTGGGCAAGTTGTCCGTGTTGGCGTCGATCAGGTGTATCGTGAACAGCCGGGGACCGGCCGCTCCCGTCGAACCTGCAACAGACAATTGTGCACTTGAGGTCAATCCCCACACGTGAATATATTTGGCCACACAGCTGACAAGCACTACGTGGGGCACTGAGCCCGAACTAGCCTGCTGATTGCCTCCCCGTAAAGTTTCTCTCTTTGAAAGCAGTTTTTGTAGCCTGACGACTATTTGTTAATATTAGTCTATCGCAACCAATAATTACTGCTTGTTGAGTGCGCAAGACGACACAGATGCAGCGTAGCCCTTAATTGACAGCAGAAGCTCCTCCAAGGAGACGTGATTGTCAGCCATAACAAGCGCTCCTGCCAGTCCGTCTTCTTTCCCAATGCCACTTCTGCTGCCTTACTTCGACATTCTTCTAATCAGAGGACTACTGGTCTACATCTGACTCAAAGCAAAAGTTGCCTCAAAACTTATTTGAAGGTAGTAAAACACCAGAGTTCTACTGCTTGACATTACGAGATGCATTGCGGACTGCACTGTGTCGTCTACCTGGGTCCCATTTTAGTTGAACGCTTCCATTCACCAGAACTACCAGACTCGAGCTGCTTGTGGGCACTCGAAAATAACTGACTCCACACAAAACAGGGTGGGAGATAACCCACTGGTGCACAGTTTGTACAGCCTGAGTGACTCCTCCCAACAACGCAGCTGTCCACTTCCATAGTGGAAGCTAAAGTTGCCAATGGAGTAAGTTTAACCCACTGAGTCCAACCACTTCACTGAACCTTAGCATATCTTTCCTACCCCTTCTGAGCGATCAACGCCAGTGCAACCAATGATCACCTTGGAGGGCCTTGAAGCCCTGCAGGGGCACCCGGGAGCTGCCGGTGACGAACTGCAGCAGGCGGGCGCGGCGCTCCTCATTGTACGACTCCACCGTGCGCCAGAACCACTTGACCACGTTGGTCTCCGAGGTGCAGTGCTTGAGCCGCGTGTTGGCCTTCCAGTCCTCCAGGTCGATCTTGCCCAGACCCCCGATCACCAGCTGGGCGTTGGAGAGGGAAGGAAAACAGAGTTTCTGACTGCCACCCACTGACCACACAACACATGTAGAGAACGAGACTGACGGAGAATTGGAACTGATTTGTTCCAACAGAAATTTCACTGGAATGTCATTCACTCGACGGTGCAACCAACACACTGACACCTAGCGAATATGTTAACTGCCCCTAGGACCGCCTTGGCTTCAAATTTCCCATTGTCCTGCATAGCTTACTGACACAGAAAGAATGAAAAAAAAAGAAAAGATCAGAAGCTACGTTGAATAGACTGTGTCAAAAGGCTGCCGAACAATGATATAGTGCTAACAATTTTAAAACCCAAGGGCTGGAATTACGACAGCAACAGCTTGCACTCAGCTGCCTTATCAGTGAAGAAAGAACACTCAGTGCAACACTCTGGCCTTTCCGGAGTTACACCAGAACTGCCCCATACCTTGTACGCCGCTCCCCCTTATGTAATGCCTTCGAGTCTTTAAGGTGGAATAAATGAAATAAATGAAATGAAATGAAATAATTTATCACTCACTACCTGTTACGTTGCAATTGTCATGCCAATGTCAAAGATGAGGCCCCATTTCAGCCCATCGCACCTCAATCCCGAAAGGCAGTGTTGAGATGCCAGGACACCAATGTAAACACGCGGAGCAACTTACAAACACCATCAAGTTATGAACTGCCCTGGGCAATTCAGTCAACCAAAGGTGGGCCTCACCTCGAGCTCCTTCTCGTCAAAGGACTTGAGCAGGTTCGGGTGAATGAGCTCGCTGAAGCCCTTCTGCAGCGCCAGGAACTGCTGCTCGATGCCCCGCATGAACCGGTAGTTCACAAACAGCCTGCATCGCACGCGCGCACACACGGTGCCACTGACAATTACTAACTCTGCAAATGCAAAGGCCTTGCACATAAAAAAAGCTTGGCTAGTAGTAATGCATCCGAAACGATTGCCGCTAGCTATGTGTGGCAGGCGAGATTTGGTTCAAACCTGCTCCTACAGCTTCCTTTACATTCAGCAAGCACTGCAACTTTTAAGGCTCACAAACAAGCAGCCAACCGAGTTACAAGAGCCAAACAGTTGAGCCCCAGGACCCTTACCATGCAGCAAAATTACGCAAAGTTTCAAGGATTGGAAATTGACAAAATGCAGAAACAAGCGATAAGCAAAGCTTGTCAATATTTTGTCAAAGCTTGTCAAAGCGGTTTCATTACAATCCAGCTGCGAAACCTGTTTTGGGTGGAAGTGTTGAAGTTCCTGGCTTCGAATAAAGAGGATGACGAAGCGGGGTGGGGGAAGAAACGAAATAAAAAAATAGAGAAAATTAAACGACAAAGAAAAGAAATTGGCGCAGCTGGTACTAGTGGTGCAAGGCTGGAAAAAGCGGAGTTTTGCAAAGTTTCGCTAAGGTATGCCAGGCATTGCTAAGTTTCGTTAGATTTTGGAACTCAACGCAGAGAAGTTGGCGTCAAAACACAACCTATTGGAAACGCAGCAGCTGTGCCTAGACTCGGTGTTCAGGAATTCATGCTGGAACCGGCCGTTCGCACCACTTATGGATCTGCAGGCTTGACGTTAGCAGTTCCCCTTTAAGTCTGGGGTCATTTTGCTGGCTATTCGACTTGCATGATACATCACAAGCACGATACTGGGAATCTTCCAGTCTTCGCTGCTGTATACGCGTGGCAGCTTCGGTGCGATACTCGAGGTTGGATCGTAACCGTCTCGTATGTTCTCGAGCAGTGACACGATGGCACTCGCCCTGCGTTTATCCTTCCTCGGGAGTTACACACATCTCTGGCTGACCCATGTTTTCCGGGAGTCTAAATGATGTGCTTGGCGTGGAGTCATGAGGTGCTGTGTGTCACCGCTAGGCGAGGCTTGGCTCCGCCTATGCACTGCCATCTCTTTTCTTATGCCAGTGGGCGCTCTTTTATGCTATGCATTACCCGGGTAGAGTTGAGCTCAGCCGTGGAGCTAGGCCTCAATGCTGCTGGAAGGTGGACCCAACTAGAGTAGAGCCTTACTGCGAGGCTAGGCCGGGACGCTAGCGTGTACCCTCCACTGTTATTTGATGCGCACTGCTTTCGTACTCTCCCGCCTTGCCAGGAGGCACCGCGTGCACCGCCTCCCCCCGATTCTTTCTTTTTTTTTTTCTTCTTTTTTTCGCATACGTTACTGGACCTAGCTCCGCTGTTAAATAGGAATAATTCGAGTCCTTGTGGAATTGGGAAGAATGTTGAAATATGACAACTAATGCATCCGTACGCACGCAAGCACACACATAAAATTTCAGTCACTCTTGCATCTTGCATTAGTGAATGCTAGATCCCCAATCCCTTTCTTCGTGACACTGATGAGAAATAGTGTCGTTGTCACGAACATGACACGTTGTGGTTATGAAGATGCATTGTGGCATATGTGCAGGCATGTTAAAAATTCTGCTGGAAGCCAGGCAGGCACAAATCCCAAGCAATGACAAAACGGCCCGAGGCCACAAAGCCAGGGCTGAAGCCAAGACCAGTGGCAAGAGAAGGACCAGGGGTGGGTACCTGACGTATTCCTTCTTGTTGTCGTCCGTGACAGGCATCTCTCGGCCCCCTGGCTTCAGTTCGTGCACCTGGAGTTGGCCAAAGGCATTGTGCTCCACCGAGAAGGTCGTGTCGATTATGTCCCCAATGTCATTGTTCCTGCAAGCAGAAGAGAGGCGTCAAAAGGTGGAGCTCGAGAGACAAGCACAACACAGGCCCCGTTACGACGGTTGCGAGAGAGGTGGCGGTTCATAGTAAACCCAGTGAACGAACTGTGTAGCTAACCTGCCCGGCATCTCATAATTATAGTGATTTGGGCTCTTCACTTGATGATGAACAGTGGTGGAGAGTGATGGGCAGCGATGAACTATCACCCACCGTTGAACTCTGTACCGGCCCTTATGTAATAGCCTTCAAGGGGCTTCTAAGGATACGACGACGATGGGGATGATGATGATGATGATGAGCAGTGCTGACTAACTAAACGACGGGCCACTCAGAAGCCAAGGCAGCCATGTTTGTTCAATGCCTCATTCCAACATTCAATTCGAGGCTCAGCAAAATAAAACCTCTTGTCAAGATTGCTGGCAACAGTCATTGCTGCAGTACCACAAACCCCGATGTGCTCAAAATTTCACAAACATGCGGACTGTGCAATACAGGTGCAATCGAGCAGTGCCGAGTGGGCCGAGGTAACAGCCCCAGTGCGGCACTGGAGGGGCGCACTCACAGCATCCAGGTGAGGCTGCGGTGGAGGTCGGGGTCGACCATCTCGATGTCGTCCAGGTTGATGGGCTTGCCCAGCAGCATCTTGTAGAAGGGCAGCGTGAAGCCTCCGTCGATGTAGTGGCCATGGAACACCGCCAGCCCAATCACACGGCCCACAAAGTGGAAGTACGACAGGTGCTCCTGCAATCCGGGGGAGGCGGAACTGAGTGAGACCGTTGGCCCCCGTGCTGGCATGGCAAAGCTGGCCAACAGGCCCTGAAACCTACGGGATTGACGGAGGAGTCCGGGTTGATCTGGAGGGTGTAGATGTCATCACGGGTGTACTGGAACAGCCCGTAGTACGGGTTCAGCATCTCGTGCGACAGCAGGTACAGCCACTCCCTGCGTAGCCAAGGGGAAAGAACAACGTCAAGCACGGTAAGAACCATCACGACGTTTCCCATACACTCCCACAGGAGACCGCATAAAGGGGAGCGTCTAAGCCAAGTTTGCCGTCACCCACCTCGCCACGCCCCCGTAGTCGAGGCCTTCCTCCCCGCGGAACTTGACCATGAGCCGCTTCTTGAGGTCCTTGGGACGCATCTTCATGATGAGCCGGTACGACTCCTGGGCAAGGGTGACAATGGCGGACGAGACATCAAGAGATTGAACACTTCGCCAATTGCCGTTCACTCATTTTTATTATTTTTTTAAGCAGAAAGGGTCATCGTCGTCAAGGGACCCAACAAGGGACCCATCAAGTGTCGTCAAAGGTTGGGTCGTCAAAGACCCAACAAGTTTTCTCATCCTTGCTGAGGCCACAAGATATGCTTGTGAAAAATTGTAAAGAGAGAAAAAAAAAAAAAAAACTGACTTAAAACTGAGTAAGAAACAGATCAGAGAACTGAGTTGAGGACAGAATAGATACGGAAAGAAAAGGTACTGCCTTGCTCACACAATCGGCCACTTTTCCCTCCCCTACACAATCTTTCACAACGGTGCCGCTATCATTCTGGGCGCACAGGGTTGGCAGGAATGCAGGATGGGGCACTTCACCGGTTACCAATGCCACTTGTGTCCCTCCCTACTCGCTCACACAGCAAGATATCAAATGACTAGTTCAACCAAACACATAATCTACATAGCACCCTTAACAAGTGAAACTCCACTCCCCTCCAATAGCACCCATTGCGGATATCGTTTCCTGTTAGTCTTTCTTTCCGATACAGTTCTTCCTCAGAACCACACAAAAACGGATCCACACGGACAAGCCAATGTCACAGTGCCATTGCAAGGCACGAAACAAATCCGGGGGGGAGGGGAGAGTTTGGGGGTGAGGCGGAGGACCCCACACGCACCTCGAAGATGTCTTCTCGAGAGACCTCCAGGCGACAGTGGCCCGACTGGGGCTGGACGGTCTGCAGCTCCTGGCGCAGAGCGGTCAGCTTCTGCACCAAGTCCCGCTTGTACTTGGGCAGGCAGGACAGCTCCGGCGAGACCGACCGCTCCACGATCAGCGCTGTCGACGACGTGGGGCTCGTTGTCGAGGGCGGGCTAATCACGAACGGCATTCCACCGCCACTGGCCAGGGAAGAGGGGGACGACACAGTCATTCTAAACTTAAAATGGGAAGCATTCACTAAAGGTCCTAAACCAAAGAACTGAGCGACAAAATTTTTAAGGAAGCCCCCTTTTTTTTATTTTTGGTTTCCATTTATCGTCATCACAATCATGTCCTCCCACAAATTTCCAACCACTTCAATTGTGAATTTTCCGGTTCCGTTGTTTGTACCCAAACTTTCTTAGAGCATCCCTCTACAAATTCCTCGTTGTCCCCTATTTAGTTTACAGTCCATAGGCAGCCATTCCGTTAAAACAGATAGTCCACCTGTTGTCCTTCGTATGCACGACGCATCCTGCCCAGCAACACTTTTTCCCCTTCAATTGAACTGTACAGTTCCACCAAAGTCTGTTCCCTAATCTATAATTGCATTTCTACCCTACCCAGAATTCATCAGCGACTCTGAAAACTACAGCTCAATTCGTGTACAGCCTGAGTCACAAACCCAGAAATAGTGGTAACTGCAGTGTGGCCACTACTGGGGAAGCATGGGGGCCTAAACCACTTTAAACTAGAGATTGCATTTGTACACTACATAAACACCAAACAAACAGCCCTCCATTCAGCTAGAAGATGGTGAGCGAAGCCACCTTGGTAGAGATCACGGAGCAAGAACGAGACAGGAGAGGAAACGGCACTTCCTAGCGCGGCCAGATAACGTCTCAAGCGCTTAGCCAGAGTTATCTGTCGCGGGAGAGGAAACTGTGTGGCCACCGCGATCGCCATTTTACTGCACAGACATGGAATGAATTGTGGCCACCATCATTTCGTCTATCAGGTGCAGTAACCCTTTCACTCGCAGCCACAGCTACGAAGCTTCGTAGTCCGTGTTGCACTTCATTGTGACATTATCTGGTTGCTCGCCCGCGCTTCCCGCAATGGCCCGTTTCCCTTCCCGTATACCCGCCCACGCAGTCATGGTTATCGACCACCGGGGAACCGAAGTCACAGCCGCCACGATATTCACCATCTCTACAAACACCGCTGAGGAAAGTGCCATCGCTCTAGCAGCCACAACAAACAGCGAATACATTACAGTCATTACAGACTCGCAAGTAGCATGCCGCAACTACCAGCTCGGCCGCATATCACCCTTCGCCCTCAAGATCCTTAATTCGATCCCGAAACTTCCTGACATCCATATCGTTTGGGCCCCTGGACACGAGTCTCTCGACGGAAATGAGGCGGCACACGCCGCTGCCCGAGTACACACCCTCCGGGCCATTTCCGAAGAGTGCCAAGACACGGAGAAGGCCCCCCACACACTGAATGGCTACGCGGACATTCTCGCTCACTTCAGACACGAGCGTCAACGCTTCCCTCCACCCAACTCCCACCTTTCCAGAGCCGAAGCGACCACACTCCGCCGGCTACAGACCAACTCCTACCCGCACTGTACCCTCCTCCACCATATCTACCCCACCCAGTATTATAGTACCTGCCACTTTTGCCCCCAGCCAGGCACCCTGTACCATCTGGTCTGGGAGTGCCAACTATCCCCATCCCTCACACCCAATCCCCGTCCTACGTACGAGCAGTGGGTGGACCGGCTGTCCAGCTCGGACCTCTCGACCCAGCACATGCTGATAGAGAGGGCACGAGCAGCCAGCAAGGACCAGGGCATCCCGGACTAGCGGACGCCCCCCACTGGTGCCCTCACCATCCTGCACCTTTAAGCTCGAAATTAAAGATGTTTATTCTTTCTCTCTCTCTCTCCCGTATACAATCATGTTCTGTGGTACAGAACCAGCTGTCGACCCTGCCTCTAGCGAGCCTTGACATCCCAACCCCCCGTGCACTCACAAGAAGCTGTTCCGGTGGTTGTTGGCGGCCGTCATGGAGGGCACGACAGGAGGCAGCCCGTTCACGTTGATCGGCGACATGGGGCTCTGAGGGGGAGGCGGCGACAGGGGATTGCTTCCCTGCGGAGCACCGGCATTGTGCGGCTGAGCACCGGGCAGGTTGGCGTTGACGGCCTGCGGGTTGGGCTGCTGCCCCGGAGGGCTCCGCTGCCCCGCAGTCGTGGGGGCGACGGAAGAGGGAGCCTCTCGGGAGGCATTGGGGGTCGAGGTTGGGTGGGAAACGGCACTAGCGGCTGTCACGCTTGAACCGGCACTGAGGGCAGGGGTGGGGACAGCAGGGGCTGGCGACGCATGCGCCGGCGACATCTGCCCCTGCGCTGGCCCCATCTGGGAGCCAGGTGCGGGTCTCCTGCGACAAACAAGAGCGAAGAGGTCAGCCCAAACGATACTTTCGACTCAGTTTCCCCGTCACCGCAATAACTTTCATTCCTTATCCCTATTTAACGTGAAGCTTTCTACGCCTCACTGGTGCCGCACGTCGTTGCACCCAAAATGCACTGCAGGAAAGCCAGCTTACGCAACGGGTATCCACAAAAACACACCAAGCACCTCACGAAAAACACCATTTTTTTTGTGGTCAGAATCAAATCTCGGTCCCTCGCATCATGAAGCTGCTGTCTATCCGATCACACCATTCTGAAATGGTCGAGGCAGTCTGGATTTCGGTTGCATAAGAAAAAGCTTTGCGTTTGACCATTCTTCGCTTCAGAGGGGCTTTGAGCATTTACTGTCTCGAATGTTGCCATAAACATGTCTTGTTTGCGTTTCGTTACCACTGCCTGGCTGTGCCCAACTATCTTTTCCTTTTCAAGCTGAGCGCATTTTCTCTTTTTTCCGTGCACTGAGCCGGGCAATCTTGATTCATAGAGAGCGTTTCACCCTATCGTCACTAGACTAGGCCTCTTTGTCGCCATCTAATTCGATGGTTCCAGAAAGAATAGTGCTGAGAGAGAAATTCTCGCACTGCAAGCGCTGCAGCCTTAGGTTCGCCAATGCTTCATTGGTGCTGCTCCTGTACTCTCTCAGTTCGCAACGGATTTCACACTTACTCCAATCAACCCGTTCAGGAACCGTGCGTCATCCTCGGCTACATGACAATACCCCCACCAGCACTTGTGGTGGTGGTAGGTTATACTTTGCTGAGCACCTAGTGGGGACAAAGTTTGCATAGGCTGGCCAAAATGAAGTTGTTTCACTCCCTTCTGACCCTCCTCTTCTGTCTGCACACCACATTGGCTCCTGCACAATCGGCGTGCCTCCCAAATGGGAATTAAGGATCTGCTCCGCCTTACAGTACAGTCATTCATTCTACGAGCAGTACCACGCCCACCCATTTGGTCAAGAAAAGCCCTCTGTTGCTCAGCAGAATGTTGTGGGCACAACCCCCACTAAGATTTCGACCAGATTCCGTCCCAGTAGCAGTGCTGCTCCCTCACCTGTGCGCGGGGGTGAGCCCCAGGAGGGGCAGGCGGGGGTCGGTGAACTGGGTGGTGCGGTTGTTGTGGTCGACGTAGTACTGCCGCCCCGTGGCGGTGAAGCGCACCTCCCAACCGCGGGGCAGGGGCCCCAGGGCCTCCAGGTCACCCGAGGGCAGGTCCCGGGGCACCCGGGGGTCGTGCCACGTGCTCACCCCCGTGCCCACGTGGTAGAAGTACACCTGGCCCTGCTGCGTCGTCCGCACCTCTGCACCGCACAGCCCCCCATCATCACCGGGTGATCACCCCGCTCCGTTCAAGCATTTTTTCACTCACTCAGTCACTCACTCGTTGAGGTGTCGTGCCAACTCATTCACGTTCACACAAGCAAGAGAACCAACAGCTCAGATCCCCAGATTCCGTGCCACAATGCAGACAGGCAATGTCTTGCGAGGCAGGCTAATGACATGCGATTTAGTGTTGGGTGCAAGGATTACTTGCTGGGCAAGCACGACACGCTAAGACACTGACAGGATACCTAGACACACTGGGTTCCCTTTTGACAGGTACGCTTGTGTGAGTACCCTGTTATTAGGAACTGCTTGTCAGAAATTTTTTTTCGGTTAACACGAGTTAACAGCCTGCATGCTGGCTTCAGGAGTCAATAAGGGTGGGGGAAATAAAAGCAGCAGTCGTATCTCACAGGCTTGTCAGTGCAGATATAGGTGCGTGAGAAGTTGAAAGATCACGCATAAAAGTGACAAATGCCCATTCCTGCCTCAACATCCTTAATGCAGTGAGGAAGAAAAGCGACCTCTTGGAGAGTTAAGGGGTCATTGTACAAGTAAACATTAAACTGGATAGAGTGAAAAAAGGGATGAAACGCACTCTAGAACTTCAACTCTGCTAATAGTACCACAAGAAACAAGGAAACACAGATATATGTACATGAAACAAGAATAGATAAACGAAAATCATGAAAGGCCAAAGAGTACAACAAAACACTGCATGTGCAGGGCTCTTAAAAAGGACCACACATAAGATTTTCAGCAACACTGTTTCGTTCTAACTGCAGCCCCAAATGTCTCAATAAACACTGTGCCCAAGATATGTTTACTTCCTTTACTACCCCCAAGAAACACACACCGTATACCTTGAACAGCCATTACATCACACTCCGAAGACCTGCCGCTCATATCCTCCTAACAAAAAAGTCATGCACAGCTGGATTCAGACAAACCCCACCATAAGCCACACGCGACCTTTCCTTCATGGATGCTGTCAGCTACCGCATGCAAGTATGAGGGCTTTTCAACATACAGTACCAAATTCACCTCGGATAGTCTGCAGGTAGCTCAAGGACTACCCCCCCCCCCTGATAGAAACATATGCGAAAAATAAAATCCGTCCCACTGAATGTGAAAGTTGTAGGAATTGCAGAGCAGTGATTCGCCATAATGGGCTGTGGCGCCGATACCCGCTCACTCTTACCACCCATCACGCTCTTCGCTGCCCTGTCTCGTTGATTGATTGTGGGGTTTAACGCGCCGACGCAACGCAGGCGATGAGGCGCGCCGTAGTGGAGGGCTCCGGATTAATTTTGACCACCTGGGGATCTTTAACGTGCGCCGAAATCTGGAAGACACGGGCGTTTTTGCTTTTTGCCTCCATCAGAAAAGCGGCCGCCGCGGCCGGGAATCGAACCCGCCGCTGCCCTGTCTCATTCCTTTCCTGATGAATTCAACGGAGGTTTGTCCAATGCAATTCAAATTTTCTGCCTTCGCAGTGCTTGCGTGCTCGCTGCCTAAAAGTGCCCCAGCGGGAGTTCTGTTGTTTTTGTGCTTGCTTTTCCTCCCACACGTGCCGCCGTCGCACTGCCACTTTTTTTTTCGCTCGCTATAGCAAAAACCAACCCAACAAGCGTTCCTAACTAAATGAGAGCAAGCACTGCCGGTAAATTACGTATATTTTGCCTCACATGTACCTGCAGTTTTCTTTGCGCTACACAATGGGGAGATGTATGACAAGCGCCAGCGGTTCACGAGTTTCGAACGCTTATGACTGTACAAACCGGTCAGCTTTCGAAGCCCCTGGGTTACGCCGCAACGACAGAACGGCGTGTGGCCCTACTTGGGTCCAGCGAGCGAGCTACGACGACAAGGCGAGCCCCTAAAGTGCTCTGCACTTAATACAAATGCAGGACTGCTTCTCAGGGAGTGTGATATGATGAAGGAGCCCCATGCCCCACCCGCATGCCTGCTGTGAAAGGTAATGGCGCCTCACCGTAGCCCTCGGGGAGATCAACTGCCCTGTGCAGCGTGTTGCGGGACATATAGTTGCGGTGCCGCGTCGACCGCCGCCGAGCGTTGGGCTGTGGCGCATCCGTCTGCGGGGAACTCGCGGGCGGCGGAGAAGGAGGCGGCGGAGGTGCTCCACTCCCGTCGTCCTGCACAGAAACGCAAACGCAAATCAGACAACCACCACTCAGGCTCCAATCACGCAAGCCCCTCGAACAACAAGTCTCGTACTTATGTATACTAGAGGGAAATCTGGAGCTAGTGTCTAGGGGAGCCGCATTTCAACGAGCGTGCCGTCATGTACTGGGTAAGAAATGTGCCACTTGTCCTTGGCAGGGCTCGCCACCGACACGCTCAAGGCTGTCGCCGCACAAAACTATACGATTGTAAAAAAATATTCAAAATTGTTTCACCAATAAAAAATAGGAGCTCCAAAATATTTATTTGTCAGGAATTCTTTAGTACACGCTTCATGCAAGACAAACAAGATTAAAAAAAGTTGCCCTTTTTTGTTGACTTCGGTATCAGGAGCTAAAAGAAGCCATGTTCCAAGCGAATGTACGAGAGGAACGTTCTGGCTGCTACAGCAGTGCCCATGAAACTATGCAACAAGGGGCCGTGTGCGTGCGTGCATGAGAGAGAGAGAGAGAGAGAGAGAGAGAGAGAGAGAGAGAGAGAGAGAGAGAGAGAGAGAGAGAGAGAGAGAGAGAGAGAGAGAGAGAGAGAGAGAGAGAGAGAGAGAGAGCATTATGACTGACCTGCAGGGGAGGGGGTGGCTGGCCCTCATCATCGGTCGCCGACGTCGCGGGTGGAGGGAGAGACCGCCGCTGTGCTCGAGCGTTGGCCGCACTTCCTGCGCT
Source organism: Haemaphysalis longicornis (assembly GCF_048455015.1). NCBI lineage: Eukaryota > Metazoa > Arthropoda > Arachnida > Ixodida > Ixodidae > Haemaphysalis > Haemaphysalis longicornis. The sequence goes on along the minus strand of NW_027526385.1, from coordinate 58,910,177 downwards.
GATGCTGCCGCCGACGTGCATGCTGTTGCGGTTGGAGACGCCCAGCATGTTCACCATCTCGTACGCAGGCCTGTCAGGGGGAGAAGCAGCAGCGTCAGAAACTGCACAGCACATGTTCTGCAGAAGAACGGAAAGTTGGGCTAGTTGGTATTTTTTTTTTTGCGACCAATTTTTTGCGAGGCTTCAGTTTTATCAAAATATCGAGACAAAACCACCAGAGAAGTTATAGAATCATTCCACATTAAAAGGTGTGGCGAACGATGTGTCAGCGCCTCCTCCCTCACCTTGAGAGAGAGAGAGAGAAAACTTTATTATTTGCAGTAGGTTTAAGGGGTCGGGGTGGCCGCAGGCTCCAGCCTGGCGGCTTGAGTGACAAGGAATACTCCTATCTGTGTCATATGTTGCGGAACTAATGCTTTGGTTTATGTAGGCTTGTGGCGCTGTTTCAGGTTTTCGGGTACTACATGTTTGGCGTGTGTTTTATCTTTACCTGCCACATGTGCCTCGGCCGCTGTTAAGTCTTGTAATGGTTTGTATAATGGGGGAGGGGAATCTGACCACATGTACTCTGGATGGTATATATGTGTATGTTTTTCAATAAACGAGTAGTTGTGAGTAAGCGCCGTGCTGTCTACGTCTTCCTTCATCCCTGTTTTTTGAGCGCTTCTGTTTCCACCAAGATCAGCACATGTTCACGCCTGCCCACATCTGGCGTCACTTCAGCACCGATTCAAAATCATTCCTGGCATTCCATGTTGGTAAAACTCAGAAAATCCAAAGTTACGCACTAGGGGATGGGTATTCATCTTTTATATTGTACTATTCCTCCACGTAAATGAATGCGGAAATCAGTGGAGGTCAAGGGGAGGGCTGATGGTGGCCTGAGTGTACTCATAAGTGAACAAGCATTCATCATTGGTTTCATTTCAATATCGAATTCATCATCACAAATTTTTGCAAGGAGTGTTGGCAAAGAATGAGTGCAGCTCAGAACTTGTTACCCTCTTGTTACCAAACGGGCTTCAGCAGAAAGCTAAAATATTGCTCCAATTTTTAATGCAATTATGTTAAATTCTGCTCTACAGAACAGCAGTTTAAACACGTCTATGAAATACTTGATCAGCGTCCAACTGCATATGGCGAGTCAGAGTTGTTTGTAAATCGAACTGTGTTCTGTTGAAGTGCTCTGTTGAAATCGAGGTATGTTCTGTACAACTAAAGTTTCGAGAAACAAATTCATACCCAGAATTTCAGTTGCATTTTTTGTGCCTGTGCACAGTTGAATTCCCCCCGTGACTAATACCCACTGCTTTATTCGGGTGCAGGATGTACACATCAGAACCAAGGACAGCTATGCAACTTCTACGAAATCATGGTTCGGAGGTCATAATGCATGCAAAAAATTCCTATGTGGTAAGTGTGTGCCAATGCATCACCACAGGCATTTCAACCTGCAGCCTGCGTAGTCTTTGGCCTCACTGCTTTAAGGCCCCTTGCCACCACCCCAAGACATGGATGGTCAACATGATGGAGGAATGGGACAATCAATAGATTTTTCTTGAAAGCAACAGGAGCTACTACACACCACAACAAGTGATAGAGGGACGATGATCATGCCTCTAGAAGGCTGACCTTTTGTAAAGCGCAGCAGCTAGCTACTGTTTCTCTTTTAAAAAGGACCCTGAAACACTGCCGATAAACGTCAAGGAGACGTCTATCTCTCCTTCATGCTCTTTCCTTCATGCCTAGAAAACTTGTAGTTATCACCAACATAGATCAGCGTTGCTTGATTTGCTGGCTGAAGCAAATACACCTACCAGTTTCTGCTGGCTTTTGTTGAGGCAAAGTGACTATTTACCAAAGTGACTATCGAATGCATTTATTGTTACAAATGAAGAGAAGTGGACCAATTGATGCAGCATCGCTCGAATGACATCATTTAAGCAGGCAAACAACTCCAAAACTAGGAAAGAATTTTGAGCAAGCTTTTGCCACTTTTGTGACTGCGCCTGTACCCCGCCGATATTAAGTTATCGATTAATACAAATTCGAATTTCGGCGTTTTCCAAGCGCTTCTGGACAGCTAACACCATCCAAATGGTAAAAGAGGAAGTAGTATTTCATCAGTTTTGCTTTCCAGTTTCTTTTCTCCACTGCGGGATGGATTTTTAGAGCTCCTTCACAGTCGGCAGCACGTGGATTTGGTTGTGGCGTAGATGCTGCTTGCCCGATGCTCCAAGGGAACGGCGAATTTTGACGGATTCTGATGAGTCTGACCTGTAATCTGTGGATGATGGTAGCCCCCCAGACACGGAAGACGACTTCGATCCGTCAGACTTCAGTACGGACGGCGAAAGTGCGTCAAACCACCCCGGAACATCAGCAGGTATTTGCCAGTAAGTTTAATTTTTTCCTCGGGTTGTTCTGTCACTGCTGGGCGTTGATGCAAACATATACGGCCTATTCTAAAGGTCACAGCTCTTATCTGACTTCGTTTGTGTGGAACCACTTGGTGTCGGCTGCACAGTGGAGCCAACCTTTGTTTTATCGTGTTGGGAAACTGCTTCGCACTGTGGCACGATAGGCACTAGTTCTTATATTTTTGTATGTATGTATGTAAATAACTTTTTCCTTACAGAGTACTTCCTTATAGAACAATATTTGCAGTGTTGTTCTATAAGGGCCTTGTATTGAAAGTGCATATTTAATTTTTTTTGTTTACCCTGTGCAAAGTGGCATTGATGTTTTCATCATTTTTTTCTTTTTGTTACATTTTTGTTTCGATAACTATAAAACTGTAGCTTGCAATTAATACTGTTGGAAAGCCCTCTTCTTCCTCTATCATTTCATACCTTACACTTTAGCATCACACATTTTCTGTAGCCCGAAAAAAAATATTTTTTGGACTACCCAAAAACAACTGATTTTTCCATGGTCCTGAAAGTGTTAACTTGTTCATGGGTGTAGAGCAGTAATTTTTTACTAAGGTACTTTACGGCCCCCAATTATAAGTACTGGGTGTACTGGGTGTGTTTGTTAAGTACGTTCTGCAAGCATTTCACATTCAGAAACAAGTTCCAAGGAAATGTTGCAGGGACCCTTTAATGTCTTTCCCTGGGCACTGAATTGGGGCAAGCGCATCTTTTAGGCAAGTATACTAGGGGTGTGCGAATATCAATTTTTTAATTTCGAAGCGAATTCGAATAATAAAAACAACGTTCGAATCGAATCGAATATTTTTCGAATACGAATACTTATTGTTTTTTGTAAAATTTAAGTTTTCACCATCTAGAGACACAAAAACTGCAACTTCAGTGCACAACAAATCACACAAAGTAAAATTAGGAATTACACAATACCATTGCACTCAACAGATTAAGGTCTGCACTCACTTAAATGTGAACACGGAGAAAAGTTAACTGCTCGACATGTTCGGGGAGCAGTGACAACCTCCTGCTCGCCATGACTTTACCAGATACCGAAAACAGCCGCTCACTTGAGACACTAGTGGCTGGCATGCCCGAGCCCGTGCACATTGCCGCGCGCTCATACAGTAAAATCTCGATGATACCAATCTCGCGGGACCGCGAAAAATATTCGTATCATCCGAAATTCGTATGAACTAACACAGAACAAATAATTGAGTGCTGAAAAATGTTTCCGTTTATTTCTTTTCTTACTTTCGCGTGAAAAATTCGCGATTTTTTTCTGCTTTTTTTAACCCCCATGTCGCAAAGCAGAACTTTCTGGAGCACGTAAAGCTTCGCGCTCGTCTCCTCACTCGCTGTGCCCAAGCTCGCTACACGCCGCAACAGTCAAGCGTGAACCGCATGGTGCGTTTTTGCACGCGATTCGCTCGCCTCGGCTCTGCGAGCGCTGTATTTTCACGCCCGCATCGACGATTTCGCGGCCGCGGTAGCGCCTACCTCGGTCAGAAAATGACGCACGACGCGCGCGGCAGAATGGAGGAGCCTGACTACTTGCGATGAGATCGAGGCAGCCGGCTTGGCTCCGCCGGAGATGGTTAGGCTTAGCACCCCGGCAAATATTTTATGGGCGCTTTCCAGCGGAGCGGATGATGTTTTATATTACCGTTTTCGTATGCATTATCAGCTCCTTTACCGCACAAGCAACTTCGTGTCTCCCTTGAGCCGCATTTAAATGAGCGCTTAGAAGCGGTCGCTCGAGCGCCCGCGCGCCCGCGCCACTTCGCGGCTTGAGCCGACGCCATGTTGACGCCGCCGGCTGCGCCGCGCGCAGCGTGGGGGTTGTTTCGCGGCGGTGTTAGCGCGCGCTGAGCGTGTGCAGAGCGTTTTCGCGAGCAGAAAACAACAGCCCGGCCGTTTCTGGAGAAAGGGTGACCAACAGGGGAGCGAGAGCCGGCACTTGCTCGTTCGGCAATCGGGTGCCTCGCCGGCTCGTTCGTATCTTCCGCCGGGCCGCGCAGGTCCGTTCGTAACAGTCGAAATTTCGCCCATTGCAAACAATGCAATTTCGCCGGGACTTTTCGGAAATTCGTATCATCCCTAAATTCGCACCCCCAGAATCGTATCATCGAGAGTCCACTGTAACTACGAATAAACACCGATACAGTCTGAAAGCACGTACCGTTCGCCGTGTATATGCTTCGCGACTTTGCTGCTGAGACACGCTCTGAATTTTTTTTTTTTTTTTGTTTTGGATGGTTCGAATATTTCGAACAATAAAAGTGTCGTTCGAATCGAATCGAATACCAAAAGTTTCGAATCGAATATTCGAAGTGTCGAATATTCGCACACCCCTAAAGTATACATGAAAAGGTATGCGCTCCACCCGTACAACTACGTCTCGTGAAGGGCATAGGAGACAGAGGTGCACCCTGCGGGAACCCACCTTTGTGGCTTCTCCCACTGCGTGGAGCGGCTCCAGTGATTGACATAGTAGACACGGCCTGTTCCCGTGCGCCTCTGCTCCCAGCTGGATGGAGACAAACCGACCTTCAGCAGTGGCCTCCAACAAAGGAACACGGCCTACACCTCTTCCACTGATTTTCTAATGGCATGCTCGTGCAGACAGTACTGGTTCGGGCTTTCACGCGGCTAGGAACGACCTCCACTTGTACACATGCAGACGAGCCATGCACACACACAAGGCTGCGCTATCCTCCGCTGCAGTATCTAGAACTATGAGTACAACCACATCATAAGGCAGCACCCTCTGCCAGATCGTTACAGTCATTTCATGAAAAATTCAGGGTCAATACCTTTTTTGGAGGAATTGGTAGCAACATGAGTTACAACAGGTGATGGATGCATTCACACTTCCTCCTCATCAATACGTTTATTCATAAGGGTAAGAAACGGATGACGTGCCTTAGTCCCTCTTGAAGAGAGGGATTGTTTGCTCCCCATTCAACTGGATGGGCTGCTATCCTCTCACGATCCCTCTCATCGTGAAGAGCAATGATGCGTCATCCCACCCACCTGCCTGCTCTTTCTGCCACTGCCCTTTACGAGAAGTGCAACCGCGCACTATTGAGATCTCCAGGAGGAGTGTGCCGTAATGATGATGATGATGGTGGGGGCACACGTTGCCAGAGAGAGACTCACCCTTCGGGCAGCTCGCTGTGGCAGGCGGGGGGCGGGGGCGGGCCGTTGTCGACCACCACGTTCTGGCTGCCCAGTCCGTGACCGTCCCGGGAGAGTAGGCTGATGACAATCTGGCCCCGGACTAGGTCGCCACCCTCCTCCCCGGCATTGTCCCGCGTCAGGTCCAGCCGCTGGTCTGTGGCGCAGTGACAGGGGGGAAAGCAACGGACAAGGCCATTAACCATCTAGCCAATTCACTGTGTGAGTGTGTGCTGCATTGATTGCTGGCTGCGCATCAACGTGACCAGCTACCGATCTGTTGGACTTGTTGTTGGACTTGTTGATTTGTTGTCAGAAAGGCCACCAAAGGCACTGTCAGCTAAGCTGGCATTGATCGTTAGGGGGCCAACTCAGTTATATGCACCACCTTTCCCTCTTCCCACCTTTCCTGGTTTCATCCTTGCCACTGCTACAACTGGCCACACATTCTAGTCAATATTTGAGGTCACAACTCCCATCCCTCACTGTGGTTCCTAAACTCTTTCTCAGATTGAGCGGGTCCCCACCGAGCAACCACGAGCGAGTTCTCAACCTTACGACAGCACTTCTACCTGTCCACCCTTGGCCCAATGAGAATGTTCTGAACTGTCGCAAAACCAATGAGAACATTCAAAAGTGACACGTCCCTTCACTAGTTTTGATTACTATGAAGTCATGCAACCTGTGTGGGTGGTGTTTTTAATGCCAACTGCACATACACAGCTCTCACACCCTTCACAACGTTGGTGCCAGTGTCAGGCTATACAGGTGCTAATTAACCAAATTAAACATGCATGATGAAGTTAAGACAATCGGCCTGGATGTGAAGCCTCAATTCAACGTGAAGTCCATGTTTCCCGAAGTTCGCGCATCACTCTGAAATTCTTTTCACTCTAGCTTTTCCTATTCACTTTAGCACATTCATAGTGGCGGCTTTTCTGGTTTCTCAGGTATGGTGTGCCCTCCCTACCAAACATGACGTGCAGGCTATGACATAGGAAAGGCTAGTCTCACTGTGCGGGCTGCCAACAGCTGAAAATGACCATGAAGACCAGCACTTGGGTCTTTAGGATTATAAAGTGTGACCTCTCTCTCTCTGCCCCTTTAGCATGCCTTCCCATAAACATCAGCACTGCCTCCTGCCCCCATGTGCTGTGAATCCTAGGGATATCCTGGGGATATCCTGGGGATATCCTGGGGAAATCAGTTGCTCTGCGTGGACTCTACCTAGTGAACGATTCAGCCCTGGTCACCAGGGGCATTTTCACTTCACCGATAACAATGATGCAATAACGCAACTGAAGCCCGCACACAACTTGGCAATTCAGCAGAGGCTTTGCCACTCTTAAGAGCAACAGTCACAGACTTGTCAACAAGCTGCACTTCAAGCAGCAAAACGTTTCTGTTGCTTCAGTGTTGGAGTGTCCCTACAATGAGATGGACACATAAGCCTGCTACTGGGGTTCACCACGATGTAACGAGTTGCCCGCAAAGCACAACACCGGTCGGGGTCAAGGGGAGAGCACTCACAGCCGGTGTCCTTGAGCTGCTGGATGGCGTTGGCCATGATGCGCACGCAGCCCAGGAAGCCGGCCCCCTGCTTCTTCTGGACTTTCTTCTGGTTCCACACGCTCACCGTGATGGAGTCCGATCGGCTCAGGTACCTGCCACACACGGGGTAGACAGACAACCACAGTTGGCACCACACTCCCCAGCCCTGCTTGGTGCGCACCACAAAAACCTGCCAAGCACCCCAGTGGGCAACCTCAAGCCAGCCCTTAGTGGCAGGCATTTTACAGCATCACAAGACTGAGATTAAGTGCAACTATTTACAGATCAAACTGCACGCAGCAGTACGGGCCCCACATTCATAAGCCATCCTGGCCATCTTGGTGCTGTCTTGGTCGACTCACTACACCACCCCACAGGGAACATGCAGCCATGTAAAGTGTACTTGCACTTTATTGTCAGGGAATTGTTTAACCTCCTTACTCTCGCTGCCGTTAATGTAATCGCTAAGTTCTCATGCCCAGTTAAAACGGAATTAAGTCATTGACAAAACAACTGGCCTCACAAAGGCCTCACCACTTGTCACAACACGTTGAGTGATATGCTCACATCAACACTTCCATTAATCTTTCCTTTTCTTCGTTGTTCATGACAAGAGTAAGCTACACAGGAAACAGTACCCTTCGAAACAAGAGTGCAGACGGAGAATGCTTAGCACTGACTGAACTCTGAACAGAAAATTGTGCGCAATGCCAGCAGACTAGAAGCTTTGAAAACTCCCAGACAGTTCAGCTTCAGGCACACCACACTACAGTCGTGCCGCAGGAAATTTCAGTTACGACAGCCCATGACCCACTTATAGGAAAATAGAGTCTCCCCCCCCCCTCACCCCGCACAATCTTTGCCAAACTGAAAATTCTATTTTTCTGGTACTTATGCCACTACTGGATGTTGACAAGAACAATGTTTTTTTTAAAACGAAGCACTTTTGTCTTTTCTAAGCACTAAAGTGTAACTAAAACAAGGATGCTGCAACCGTAGGGTCTCTTCCGGGACTTCTTTTGCAGCTTCTGTGTCTTCTTTCAGCACAAAAGGAATGTAAAAGGAGGAGTTGCTTAGGATCCAGCAGGTCCCAAAATCTAAGACACCCAACCCAGGCATCGCAGGTTGGCGCAGAGCAAGAAAATTGACCCACACTTGTCTCATGGTACACGACACAGCCCTTAATTTAAGTTTGTGCACACCTCACTCATAAACCAATCTTAATTGACACAAGCCACACAATAGTATATTATTAAGGAAACCACTGCTTGCTGGTTCTAGCAACTGCTTACAGGTCATAATGTTGATTCCACTTGGGGTCTAGAGTATTCTTGCAGGCATCCGTCAAATGGCACTGGCCCGACCCGTCCACACTGATCTTGCAGAACGGGTCCGGCAGACCTGCGTTTGCAAACAAACAGGGAGGGTGTCAGAACACTACCAACAGGAACCCCCCCCTCCTTCCATGAAAGTAGGAGGGCACCTCTAAGAAAACCACAAAACAAGAAAGACCACCACTCTCCAACACCCCAAGACAAACACATGCGTTAAAGTAACTCAGCTTGCTTCAGGAATGTGCGCGAGAAAACGGAAAAGAGAAAAAGGATGAGTGTAGTCGGGATTCCCTTGCACACTATGATGGAGTTAATAACCTGTTCATCAATATCACTTAACATGCTTTGAGGGAACCACCATCCCTCCAGAAGCAACAGTAGTTCGTTTGACTGCCTCCCACACATCAGCCACGCTTGGGCTCTCAAGCCAACAGCCTTGAATAAATAAATCAATGCTAACTGTGGTAAAGAGGCAGCCATATTACGAAGTTGCTAGTCCACTAAAAAAACTTGCCACCTATCAGTAAATCCAACAGAAGGGTATAAAATATCAACAGCCCTGTTGCATATACACTGGGTAAAATTTCAGAGAAGAATTTTTTTTTTGGATAAAGGTTTCTTAGTTTCTTTAGTTATGCATGATGATGATTTAGCTCTACCCATAGCCCACCTGGATATCATCACCATCATCATCATCATCATCCACTGCAAGACAAAGGCCTTTCACACAACCTTCCAACCCCTCTAATTCTGCCTTATCGCACTCGATTCCTCACCCCCTGCAAGGATGCAACAACCTTTACTTAGACGGACAATCGAGTGGACTTGTTGAAGTTTTATTTGCTACTGCCCTGTGCAGGTTAACCCGTGCAACCTATTGTTATTCAGCGCCAGTGTACAGCCTCAGTTTGCCTGCACCGGGCGGCGGAAGAGAAAGCTTCACGCCCCCTTCCTGGCAGCCCTACCAACTACTAATAACTATACTTCCTCCCGTTTCTGCAGTTATATTCACTGTTGTTTGTTCCCGCACAGGACTAACCTGACAAATTTAACGCCCCTCCCCCAGACTCGCTAGTGCATCACCGTAGCTTTTTCAGGTAATGGTTGTGTCATGGCTGTGTCAGTCAAGCTTTCAGCCTCCAACGGTAGCATAACAAGACGCCTCATCATCCTACTCATCCCTTAAAGGAGCCATGCCGACAAAACGCAAGTTTGGTTCATTCGAAAGATTGCTTCGTTTGAATCAAGCTGACACCATTCTTAACGTAAAGTTCACTCAAATAAGCTACATTCTTGAAAAAGGGAACCGCCATGCGACCCACTAGCTCATTTCCCGCAACAGAACCTATGATGTCATATCCCCAGCTGTACGATTGGCTGAGGATGGCAAAAGCAAACGCAAAATTAGGCAGTGATTACAAGCTTGCCGAACGAGCTATTTGCGCTCTAATTGAGGCCACATTCTTTTTATAGCAGTAAGGTTTGTGGGGTGAACAATTAAAGTTACGAACGAACGCGTAAACACCGAAGCAGTTAGTGCGGCACTTTGCTGGCCGACACTGCCCAACACAGCCGTCGGACGCGCTGGACTTGTCTGAAACAAAACTGACCAACTGACACAAGCGGCACGGTCGCTTATGTCATCACGTTTGTTGAGTCATAGCTTAAGCTTTAGGAAACGATTAGTATGAACCGTAATAAAAATACGGCAGGTGGAGAAGTACGGCCAGAAGCCAAGTACGTACAAGCACTGGCACTTCAGCTAAGGAGCCTTAAATATGATGACGATGAGTTACTGGTCATACACTTTGAAACAGGTCAGCACTGTAAGTGTTCCGGCCAACTAAAACAAACAAAAAAAGGCAGGGAAAGACAAAAACACACAAGAGAGTACCCTTCAGTGTTCACAGTTGTTGCATGTGAACTTCAGCAGTATTGCAGCACCATCTATGAAAGTGGACGATAAGATGGGAGCAGCCCTGTTCAGCAGGCTATATTTTGTTTTACGTCCCTGTGTCATTGTCCTTTACGTCATTGTTGACGTCACAAAAACACAATTTTGTGGGAGAATTGAAATTTTGACTTCGATAATATTTAATTTCTCAGCGAATAAAGCACCGTTTGCTGCCGAACGAGCGCTTAGGGCCCTATAAAACACTACATATTTCGAATAAAACAAACTTGTACTTTGTCTGCAGGGCCCCTTCAAATTTGTGGTCAGGGTGGATGCAGAATAGTGGGTGGGCGCAACAACCGCCTCAACCCATGAGACAAGGGCGGAAGTTCATCCCAAAGCTCCACACACACATAACCATCGCAACCCCCCCCCCCCCCCCCCCCTGGCAGTAAATAAACCCGGAGCAATCTCGATTACCAAGTTCTTCATTCGAATTCCCCGACAGCGTGGCAAAGGCGCACCTGCCCACGAATTTGACGGTTGGCCGGGTTCAGGAATCGCGGTGGCCAATGCCTCTAAGAAGGTGCAGCGGATGTCCTCCCTGGCCCTCATCGGTCGAAACGAAACAAAAAACAGCACGGACCCCTCCCGCCGGATGCGAGGAATGCACGGCGGAAACAAAAGGAAGAATTCCTCCTCGACCGCCGTCGCACGACAGGGAGAGAGAGAGAGGGAGAGAGGGGGGGGGGGGCAGCAAAGAACCCGGCGGGCAAGACCAGGCAAGACGAGCGAGCCAGTTCCGCTGGAAGGGGAGAGGACTCCAGACAAGCACTGAGGTCGTCCGACGACCTCCAGGAGGAGGGGAGAAAGAAGAGGCAGGCAGTGTGGCGAGAGGGAGAGGGGGTAAAAGCGTCCCACAAAGACAACAGGAGCCCGCATCCGCAACGCCAGAGCGGCCCGCTGAGAAGAGGGGGGAACACATGCCGACTTCGCGGGGACGCCGCAGGCTACGGAGGAGGGGGAGGGGAGCACGAATATACCTCATCCTTTCCAAGGTCGCTCTCACGCCGGTGCGAGTCGGACCGACCGACGTCGATACAGGGGACGGCGGCAGCCTGCCGTGATCGGATAAGGCAGAGCCGGAGGGGGGGGGACAAGAAATCGACGACGCAACGGCGACAGAAGCGCAAGAGGGAGGGCCGTCTGTAACAGCTGGGCCGTGGGCAGCAGCGGCGGCGCCGCCGGGTGGCGGCGATACAGACGAAACGCGTCGACGTCTGTATTTTATCGACTCCCGCCGACAGACGACAATCGCGACCGCGAAACCATTCATGAGAACGCCGCGGGCGAGAGGAGTTCGACGCGGACGACGACGGGGCAGCCACGTCATGGCAAAAAAGTCGATGTCGGGTGGGCGGGAACGATAAACATATGCATACCTCATTAAGGGCGGCGGCGCTTCGAAAGGCGGCCGTTAGGATACCGATAACGACACCGATGACGCACTCTCCACGAACGAGGTTCCCACAAAAAATTGATTTTGGGTTTTGTGCTCGAAGGACCTGGCACAAGGAAAACGTACATAAAATGGGGATTCCGAATCCGCCGCTGCGCTCTTACGTAACGACACAAAGAGTGTGCCGTAAGTCCGCGCCTTACGCTACGAGTCCTGCGTGCGAGAGACCTTCTGACGTCGAAAATTGCCTACGCAGCAAAACTATTACCTGTTTCTTGTCTTTTTTTTTTTTTTGAGCAGAAGGAACCCTTTGAATCGTTCTTGCCGAATGTTCCAGGCAATTCATTACAGCGAAGTTGCATGAAGGTCCTCCCGCGAAACATTTCGTGTTTTTGGCAAAGAAAGGGAAAGGCCTCAAAGCTAAGCTGCCTCAGAAAGGAAGCGCGGCACAGCCCCTCCATTACAACAAAACTGCCTCGCCCTCGCCTTCACGGCCCACAGAGACAGGTGTGCGATTTCTACACGACATTTCATTAGCCGCTGACGTCGCCCCCCGCTGAAGACCTATACTTCTATCGGTTGCATTGTGCTTCGAATGTCTAGGCTCCACCTTATCACAACTGTATTACTTACCACCACTAGATGGCAACTGAATTTGGATTTTTTTAGTCAGAAAAGAAGGATGACAGTAATGACGCTTGGAGATTAAAAAAAAAAGAAGAAAACAAGCATCCCAATAAACTCGGGTGGAAGACAGCGTGCAGCTCAAATTAAAAAGAAGTGGACTTGGCGCTGGGCACGTCATATCGCGGAGAACTGACAGCCAGTGAGCCACCAGGGTGGCTTCCGAGTGGCGGTACCAAAAGTAGGGGAGGGTTAAGGACGGAACGTTGGGCTAGTTGGTTAGACGATACTGGGGTATACGTTTTACCAGCGCAAAAGACGAACCACAAGAGTAAGTCCTGTAGAAAGAACTACAGGACTAGCGTTCGTCCTGTGATTTTCTTACTCTTGTGGTCTGTCTTTTGCCCTGGTAAAATGTACCCAGTAGGGGAGGATTACGTATTAACTCAACAGAGGGATGGGATAAGGAAGTTCGGAGGCATAGAATGGGCTCGGGCATCGAAAGACAGGAACGGCTGGAGGAATGTGGAAGGGGTCTTCGTCCTGCAGTGGACGCAAACCCGACGATGATGATGATGATGCCATGAACAGCTGCACTTCTACCCGGCAGCTCGATCCTCACACATCGGGTGCTCGCTTACTGCGCTAAAACCAGTACTATTCCCCAAGGGGGGGCTTACGAACTGGCTTCCCCGTTGGCCTACCACGCCCCGTCACCGTTCGCGTTCAGCCCACAGTGTATGATGACCCGACCGCACATAAAAGGTCAGAGTTCAGGTGGCGTGGGAACGCGGTTGCCTTTCGAGAAGGGCGACCTTGCTCCCGTGTATGTGTGCATAAAGTTTTGTTTTTTCGTAATCGGTTGTTCTCCGTCGCCCGAGGCTCACTTCTTAACCCAGATGACACGACAGAGCACGGCGCGGGAGAGAGAGGCAGGAAGTCACCGCGGGGAGCTCCGGAAGTTGTGACTTCGCAGTTTTGTGCGTTCATTGTTTTTCACCTCCTCATTTCCATTTTTTCTTCTTCCAGGCGTGTCTGTGGCCCCATTAGAATGCGTGATTAGTACTACTACCGGTTCGGCTTCACGAAAGCGGAGAAAGAGTTCGTGCCCACGAAATGCGGTCTGGTAGTGTAAAAAAGAAAAGAAAAAAGAAGTCCGGCCACTGCAAGTGTTGGAGGCTTTCGAAACAGCAGCGTGCAGTAAGCGTTAACACTCATGCTACAAGTTTACCGCTCATAACGAAATGCGAAGACGGACGGAGGGGTAGAGGGGACATGACAAGGACGAAACTCTCAGCGCTAAAAACTGCACATAGGGGAGAAGGCCTCTCCGGAAAAAAAAAAAAAAAAAAAAACCGCCGGAAAAAAAAAAAAAAAAAAAAAGGACAGTGCGCACTCGCGTTTTCATACTCCGTAATACCCCTGTCACACGGGCACTTTCAATCGCGATTGAAGTGAATCGCGATCGAGTTTTCGAGCGCGCTTGAAGCACTGCCGCTGCTACACGGCCCGTTTCAATCGCGATCGAAAAGTTGCACGGGTTGCGTTCGTGCACGCCAGATGGCGCTAACAATGTACTTGTGGCCGGCGTCTGGTAACTTCGCGCGGTCGTAGATGTACGTAACTATGTAGATATTACCTAACGCTTATTTGGGTCAAGTTATTTGACACAATTTGTGGCGTTAGTAGAAGTTGTCACATTCTGTGCAATTACTGAGCGGGGACGAGAGTATCGCCGCTTTCGTTCGATCGCGCTTGGAAGCCTCGATCGCGCTTGAGAAACCAGGATTGAGTTCGAGCGGGATCGAGCTCGATCGCGATTGAAACTGCCGTGTAGCAGAGGTCCGATCCGGATTGAGCTCGATCCGGATCGACTCAATCGCGATTGAAAGTGCCCGTGTGACAGGGGTATAGACAGACCGGTAGTTTCTACACCGCCTGGAGTAGCCTTCTCGATTTACCAACCAGTTGCAGGAGGAGCTAGACAAAACGCAGGACTCGTATTTCGGACAGTCCGGAGCTGCAAGGGCAGTGTCACACCGGTGTTAAAACCGGCCTACATAAGAATCGCATTTTCCCTTACGACTCGTCCCTCTGCTCAGGGGTTTATCAGAATTTCGATTTGAGGGGGGGGGGGCAGTTGTGAGGTGTGTATAAATCCCTGGACATGCAGGGTGCTCATGGTTGTGGAAGCTTTTTGGAGGGATGTCGAAATCCTTCTAGGCGGGTGTTGGGGGGTGTGTAAACCCCTGCCTCTGCTACCTACTGCATGCACTTGGAATTTTCAAACGTCAACGACATCACTTGGTTTCGCATTCAGCGACAGCGCTTACTCTGGCGCTTCCATTTCGCCAGCGGGACGCACAGCATTCTGGAAGGACACTAGCATGGCGTCGCTCTCAAAAGGCAACGGTGAGCGCAGAAGACTCCAAACGGTACAATTCATCCGTCCCCAGCACGCTGCCCTTCCCGCAGGTGAAGACAAGGGGCGAACGAACGCCGACCTGTCAAAAGAAGCACCAGCCTTCCGCACCACCTACAGGGGGAGATACGCTAGGCACGAAGGACGCAGCGCATCTTGGAACAGATGGCGCTACGATCGCCACCAGTAAGGCCCGCCCTCCTGTCTAAAGTCGATGTACCCTAAAAACACGCGCTCCCAACACGTGTTTCTATTTTTCCTCCACCGACGGGCACACGTCAAAGTGGGTCCAAAATCACTTGCGAGCGGTAATGCATTTGGAAGAAGCTGTACCGGAAGTGGCAAGCGAGAGGAGAAAAAAAAAACGTTACATCCGATGTAGTAGCAGTAGTACAACCACAACAACAAAAAGGATGCCGAAGGGAGGCGCCCAAATCAAAAGCGACGGACGCAAGAAAAAAAAAAAAACAGCAGCGGCTGGCAAAGCGCGCCACTTTGTATGTGACAAGGAGGGAACATCCGGTGCGCAGCGCCTCCCTGCTCCAAACTACTTCCGGCTGCACTTCCGGCTCCCATTTAGGCCCCGAATGACGCCGGCCAGCGAGCAATTAGACGGCGCTGCGAAAGTGCACGCGCGGATGGTGTTTATCTCTACGCGTGCCTCGAGTGGTCCACTTTCAAGCAGAAACGGACCGTCTTTCTGAAGACGACGACAGACCGGGCCATTTAAAGGGGCAACGAAGACGACATTTAGGGCAACTGTCATTCGCTATAAATGTTATTCATTCGGCGCTACACAGAAATACCGAATGTTGGCGGCCAAATGAGTTTGGCACGTCAGCAGTGGCGAGTCAGCGCGTCAGCCTCGACAGCAGTGGCGCGTCAGTAGACAGGAAAATTCAATGTTAAACCAAAGAATACTGTTTGTAAAAACAAGTACTAACAAAAAAGAAAATCTCGTCCCCAGTGCGCGCGCTACCCCAATACGGATTCATTGCGGACTTGTCTCGACTTGTGGTGTTACTGATGTCACCTAAACCGGGGATTTTTCTTATTTTTATTTTTTTTATAATTCTTTGTTATGTTTAAAAAAAATATGTGTGAAAACATTCTAGATGCGCTCGAAGTATAATTTCGCGGTTTTGCGAGCTCGCTAATCGTTACTGCTATGACAATCAAATGGCATTTGTTTCACCGCGTGCAGACCCGCACGGCCGAACCGAATGTCATTAACAGCTAACGTTATTCACTTTGAAGTTCATTGGATTTGCCGTGCGACAGGGCTATTGAAAGAAAGGTGGCTAAAACGTCAATCTATCTCCCATACAGCCGACCTGAAAGTCGAAGTCAATATCCAAAATCCAAGCTGCTTCGACCGCGTCGGCATGGCGCAATCGGATAGACGTCATCTCTGGGACGCGAAGGACCGAGGTTCGATTCCGACCACAGAAGCGTTTTTTTTTTTTTAAATACAGAGCATTTCAGTAACTCACGATGTCACCCGCGTTGACGTCCGTAGTCGTAGTCCGCACCCCTCCCCCTACACTATATAAAAAAAAATACTATCCGGCGCCTGGTTTCAATCCCTCGACCCTGCGGGCGGAACGCAATGTACATGGTGTTCTACCCACTGCGCCACAAAGCCGACACAGAATGGGAGGCTACGAACGCGCCTTATATCCTTGACTCATTCAAACTACGTCAAGAAGCTGCTGATACAACGCATTCACTACCACCAACTCCCCAAACACTAAACGTTAACGCAATACACCCACCCCCTATGCGACGCACTTACTCGAGTCCCCCTCTCGGGGAGATGGGCCCAATTTTTTTGTTCTTTTTTTCTCTTGGGGGGCGACTCTTTGCTTTTCATCATCATCGTTTCCTGAAGCCCACTCTGTAAAGTTAGCTTTCCTGCAGTGCGTTTTGGCCCGACCTCGAACGCCATTTGCAAGGCATAGAAAGCCCCGCTTTAAAATGCAACTTGGGTTCATTAAAAGGACTGCATGCACTCTCCCCCATAACGCCCATCTTATCGCAAACATAGAAAAAAATAAACGAGATAGTATTAGGGAAAACAGATTAACCAGCGGCAACGTTCCCGCGAAGTCTTGTAACGCCTTCGTAACGCCGCGTAACACCTCATGTCTACACAAAAATTAATAATTGACGAAGTTGACAGTGGTAATTACTTGTCGAAGAGAAAGAAACGAGCAGAGGCGGCATGAAAATGTTTACACGCATAGTAAAACTTCAGGAATTTCCCGCCATTTATTTTTTTGGCATTGCCTATTCTGTGGACCAGTGGACTTAAGACTGCTGCTGACGACGATGAACGCAGGATGCTGTGCAGCATTATTCTGTGGACCAGACCGCAGGGTAATAATGTTAAGGTTTATTCTGTGGACCGTACCACGGTATAGTTTACCCTTATTCGTCAAGAAAGACCTGAAAGATGCCAAGCCACACTTATTTACATAAATATATATGCGGCCGGAGAATTGACTTAAAAGAAGAGCTTACGGCGAAAAATTCACTCTGGGAGAAAAAACTTCATAACTGCTGGGACTCCAATCAAGGGCGATAGCGCCAAAACCGAAGACTGTACCACTGCGCCACAGAAGCAGACGAGAGGAGCTACTCGTTTACGAGTAGCTCAAAACAGAACAGAACCCTGCGGCCTGGATCACAGAATTAAGCTGAACATTATTCTGTGGTCTGGTCCACAGAATAGACAGCGCGTCTTTCTTTCTTTCTTTTTTTCCCCGAGGTTCCAGCACAACCTGCCCTCCCAAACCCCCCTTGCACGCACATACTGCTCCTAGCACTGCGGCAATGGGCACACAGCTTGTAGAAGGTCTAACGGGCCTTCTGCCAATTTTTGCGGCTCGGCACTTCTCACGGGAAACGCCGAGGGATCCGGCGCGGCGGCGTAACACGAAACTGGGCGCGTCATCGGAACAATGGCGAGGCTCGTACGATGTCACAGAAACGGCGCCATGTTGTTGTTCTTCCGGCGACGTCGGTAGCCAGACGTCGAGTGCGCTCGAGTCTCGACCGCCGGACTCGGAGAAGAGAGGGAGGAGTTTGCCCGTCAACCAAACGGTCGCGAGATATATACCCCGAAGACCACATTGCGCCGCAGATATTAGAGAGTTATTGCAGAGTGGAAAACCGGTCACGGCACGGTACCCGGTTCTGTTACCGTGCTTACCGTCTACCGTGCTTGCGCCCGCAGCGGTGGCTCAGTGGCTAAGGCGTTGTGCTGCTGAGCACGAGGACGCGGGTTCGATTCCTGGCCGCGGCGGCCGCTTTTCTGATGGAGGCGAAAGGCAAAAACGCCCGTGTGTTCGAGATTTCGGCGCACGTTAAAGATCCCCAGGTGGTCAAAATTAATCCGGAGCCCTCCACTACGGCGCGCCTCATCGCCTGCGCTGCGTCGACGCGCTAAACCCTACAATCATCCAATCTACCGTGCTTGAGGGAGTCGACTGCGCATGCGCGCGATTGGTAACTTACCGGCATAGGCTTTACCGTCGCCGGCGGGCTTCCTTCATGAGCAGACGACGTGTAACCGTCTCGATTACAGCAAATCTTAGCTGGAGTGGTTCATTACGTTTTTCGTATTAAGAGAGAGAGAAGGCTCTTTATTGAAAAAAAGCAGAGAGTTTTGCCGGCGTTTGGAATCGCCTACATGCTTCTCTGCTAGGGGTCGGGGATGTAGGGAAAACAGGCCCTAGAAAGACGTGGGCAGAAAAAAAAAAAACAAAAAAAAAACACTGGCGTGGCTTGGCGGGCTTGACGGACTATTTTGTAGGTTGTGTCACAGAATTCACAATTTTGAAATGTGGCCGATGTCCTCCAAATATGAAAACAAACTTTTTAGAGCCTGACGCTGCTTTGAGGGGCAAGTTCATGGTCCTAGGATGGTCTTCAAAAGTTACCGGCCCTTGATCTAGGCGTTCAATATCTTCAAAAAAAAAAAAACAGGATCTTGGTGCCAAGTAGGCCACACATTCTAATAAAATATGTTCAACGGTTTCTACGGAAGAACAGTTATCGCAGTACGGGTTGGTCGTCAGTCCGAGGCAAAAAGGTAACTGTTGGTGTTGGCCGAGTTCAGTCGTAGGCGATGATATAATGTAATGATGCTCAGGAGCAAGACAACGACTCTTTCTCTCAGAAGGGCGAGCACAATGGCCGCCCCCTACTCGTGCTAAGCCTCGCCCGCCTCAAATACTTCAGTTTCTGAGCTCGCAAAGCGCTTTTACGTCTCCAAAATGGTGCTGGGCAAGGTAGCGTAGGTTACTTATTACTACAACATATTTTACTCATTTCTTGCAGCATTAAGTGCGGGCGTAAACTCTAGTTTAGGTTGATTTCAATTTTGCTCAGTAGATGGCGCCACCAACACGTTCTCTTTATTAAAGCTCTACAGGTGATCGTACAGTATTCTCAAAACAACTAATGCTATTGTGAATGCGTCATCCTAAAAGTGAAACATTCAAGCTACATTTAAAAAAAAGCAAATATATATGAGCAACAAACTTATACGAGATTTGCTTTAAGACTAACTAATCAGATGTCGCTGCCTGTACCACGGCGGCCGGAATACGCAAACCGCAAACGATGTGCTAAAACGTGTCCTACCGTTTTCAGCGGCAAACAAACTCTGGGACAGGAAACTGACTCCGCTACATGCGATAGTTCGCTAAAACAGGGGCGGGCTGATCTTTCATAACGCTCGCTAACAATGTTTATAAACGTTCGTTTATATGTATGCGTTGTAACGTTCGTTTAACACGAAGTCCTAGAGAAACTCGCTTCGTTACAGGCGATATTTAGTTAAAAACGGATATAATTTCCTCTCTGTGCACCGCAGAGGGGCCCATAAAAGAAATTTCAAACAAAGCGAGTTTTCGAATTAAGCGATTACGTTATAACAAGTATTTACGGTACTTCTAATCTATTAGGGCGCCTCGAGTGCTTGCGCTTCTGTCTGGGTTCGCGCTCTTTTCCTGCCTCTTTAAAGTCACGCAACTCCTATACGCGTTTTTACACCCAAACAACGGGGGCCCAACAGCGCGGCGAGCAGGAGGTCGCGCTCGGCAGCCGAAATGGCACACACGGTTTTCGAAAAGACCGCCCACCACATCTCGCTCCAATTGGCTCGGGGGAAGAAAGCTCGCCACGCACACAGCCGGTTAGAAAGGTCCTGCAGAGAAAAACTTGCAACGCAAACACAAGCCGCACGATGCCAACGACCTGGCATGCGCACGCGCGGAATCAACGACGCCGAGTCCAACAGTGCAAGGAATCGCAGTGTTTACAGTGCCGCCCGACGGGGCTCAGCGCTGCAGTTATGACTGGAGTGCCGTCCAACGACGTACGAGTTGTTACGACTGCAGGCCGGCACAGGGCAGAGCGTCTGCCTTTCCAGGCAGAGCTTCCTGAAAACAAGGGCGGCGGTTCCAGTCCACCTCTCATCTGATCAATTCTTTTTCGTCCTTAGTTTCAATTATAGGTCATTTTCAAGGCTTGTGTTAGTTTTCAGTGTTTAAAACGATTCCTCTCTACTAGTTAGCTAAAGGAGCAAATTAACGCCACACCCGGCTTCTTTCTTTTCTCGAAACGCCGGTGGACGTCGCTTTAGTGAATGAAGTGTTTATAGTACCGTTGTAAAGCACCTGAACCTTCCCGAGGTCGCACTAGGCCTGGTTGGCAAAGTTTAGTTCCGCAGCCACACCAACATGCCGCTAACTTCTGCGGGTTCCCACCCCTGCAGACTGCTGCTGACCCTGCAGTTGTAAATCCACTGTTACAACTTCTGCAAACTACCCGCAGACAAAGGCTTTGGGAACAAACGCTGCCCCTACTACGAGATTACAACAAGCAGCCGGCCGAGCTGCAGTTAAAAGCCTAACCAGCCCTCCGCCAAGATCCCTTCCGGCAACACTCAACCGTATACACGCGGTAACCCGCTCACATACACACACCCGAGGCGGATTCTTCCGCAGCTGACAACGGGTTTCTTATCCGGGCGGTCTCCCACAATACACAACAGCCAGCCGCTCCCGCTCCCATGACACCTGACTATCGCAACTTCCTCCCCACAACCCACACCACTCAGCAGGTGCCTAGGTGCGTAAGACCCGCCACCATTAAATGCACCCACCCATCGTCCCAGTCAAACCGTGGGGCTGAAAATTCTCCCGCGCTGATAGAGCGGCCGCAACCGATTCTGATAAACTCGGCACAGATAAAAAACGGAGGTTCGCCGGCCCATTCCGCGCGCACGAGACATGCCTCGCGCTCATACTCAGATCTACCGGGACGCAAAAAAACTAACCACGTTTCCGGCAGGCATAAGCCGAGGCAGCCAGCTGTTGGAAGAACGCGCGGTGGTTGGCCACCCCGTTTAATAAGGAGCGGAAGGTGAGGAGCCCTCGTCAAGATGAGCATGCAGGCTAGAAGAGAAAGGACAGCTGGTTAACGAGAGACGCGGCGTACGCACGCTCCACGGACCACGTCGCTGTTGCGGGCCTCATCCACGTCCCCTCCGTGGCAAGCGCAGCCGCTCTCACTTCTCGCTTGAAAGCTGCCGGTCGCCGACTCTCGGCGCCCGGAATTTCGCCCCCCAAACGAGATGTCGTCCCTTTAATCTCCGGCCACTGTCGTCGACAACACCTGGGGGAGGGGGGGACTACTACAAGGCAGGCGACTTTTCAAGTCACGCGCCGCCGCCCGCTCTCCGCTCGAAGGCAGAACGAGGCCGAGGTAAAGCGAATGTCCCAAGGTGGGCCGTAGGCCAGGGCCACGAACACGGAATTGAGCAACTCCATACTGCACTGCACCGCGCGCGCAGCGCCGCGAGCCATCCCCCCCGATTCCTGTAAGTAAACTCCAGCACTTAGATGATTTGTTCTCCTTCGCACTAAAGGGGGGACCACGAAGCGAACAAGACGATTTCGTCATACCGGTTATAACGAGAGCTCACTCAACGCTGCGTGGTATTTCAAATCTCGCACCGAAGTCGACCATTGGCAACGGAACCAGAACCCCGAAACGCGGGGCTTGCTTCAAATCATAGTTCCCAGTCGTCTGATCTGCCAGGCACCCGACCAAAAGCAGCGTTTTCGCCAAAAGTAATGGAGACGCAGCGGCCCTTTATTATACACAATGCCCGATGACGAGGTCCAGGCGCGCGATGCACGGCTCCTCGGCAGAGGCGGACACACAAAAGGCCGAGAGAGGGTGAGCGGTAGATCGGAAAACAACAGGCTGTGGCGGCGGCGAGGTTACCGCGGCGGCGGCAGCAGCTCATTAGGAGACGCAGCCGGCCGACGTGCGACCGCTTAATCCGCGACGGGCCGTGACGTCAGCCGTCCGCCGGCTCCCCGACGACCAAAGAGGAGGAGGTCATCGGACGGGCGCGCACACGTCTCATACCAGGACCAACTTTGAGGCCGCAAGCGAGAAGCACGCGAAGGACACATCCACACCGTCGACGAGGGAACAGAAGAGGAGAGGCGATCCTCCGCCACCGGCGGGGCCCGAAAACGGAAATTAAATCTCGCGCAGCGCGGGAATGTCCGGCCCCGCCAGCATCGGCTCGGCAAACCGTAGCGCGTCGTGCCCTCCTCCCCGCTTCAGACATCATCCACTCCAAACAGGCAGCCGCACACACGCACATCCCCGCTCGTGAGAAAGGCCCCCCGCGGCCGCGAGCGTTGTAAAAGCAGTAAAAGCAGAGAAGTAAAAGCAGAGAAGAACGGAGCAGCTCGGGACACGACACAACCGGCTTCCGTTTTCGGCGGCCACGAGGGGACGACGAGCCTTGGTGGAATCGGCAGCCCGCATAACTTCTCTCGAAGACGGTGGTGTTTCAATCGAACTGCAACAGCTACGGCTGAAGTTCAGACACGGGCGCGGTCGCCGCCGTAGCCTGCGCCGAGACAGCCCCGCCCCTGTCGGCACACACAGACGGAAGAATAAAGACTGGTCTGTGGAGGGAACGGGGCTGCGCTTATGGGAGCCGGGTCGCGACGTTTGCCGACAGGTCCACGCGCTTGAGTGATTGTTCTTTCAACGGTGTCTCTCTCGCATACGTGCTATACGTCTTGGATCACCCGTCTCCATCCGCTTCTGGTCTGATCTGGCATTCAGATTGTAACACTGCGTCTATGGGCATCCGCTCCTGTTCTGATCTGGCTTTTAGATTTCAAAAAAGGGCCTGCTATACTGCGAGCTTTCTCGGGGGGAAGTTTGTGAAAAAGAAAAGAAAAAAAAAACGATTCGGCCGGCACCCACGCCACACCTCAATCGTGCACTTCGGTTTTGGGACGGAGGAATCATCAAGAACATGTGGAACATGCGAGATTCGTCGTCCACTCAGCAGTCTACAATGGTTCGCTGTGACCGGTGCGCCGTTGTCAACAGTGTGCGAGATATTATTTACAGCGCGCAGGGACCTCATCACGTGTGTCGTTGGGCATAATTTTAGCGCTGCAGTCACTAGTGCTCCGTGCCCACAGTCATCACGACCCGCAACCTACATCGTCGTTTGCTGCCCCATCCCACCCCGCCACAATGCCGTTGTTGGGCCCCCTGCATTTACGAAAACGCCCCACTGGTCCACATCAAGTCTTCTACGCAGTGGCCCATCCTTAACGGCAAGATCCCTTTACTAGCAGAGGAGATATCGAAGAAGTTGGGCAACCAGAACGGGCTGTTTCAGTTAATCACCTGTGGTGACGCCTACCGGGCTTCAAGGGCCCCCTGCGTGACACTACGCGTGGTGAGGAGAACATTCGGTGAAGCGAAGCTAATGAGACCGAGGCCTCCAGTGACAGATCTCAAACCTGACCGACTTCATCGCCTCTCTCTACGCCATCCACGCAAGGCTACGTCAGCGTATACTCGAAATCCGCAATCTTTACTTTGTAACGATTCAATTAGGCGCCCTCAGTGCACAATCACCCTGCAGAACCCTAGTGAGCTTCCCCGATGAGACCAATTTGTCGAAGCGGCGACTCCTCCTTGCTCATTTGAGCGGTCATGCGTAAGGCTCGATATTTCCACGAAATATGTCCGGTCTCCAGAGGTCAATGTATTGTCCTCTCGCAGATCAATCGTGGAAGCAGATTTTCATCACTGAAATCGCTACCCTAACCGACCTTCCTTGTGCATGGTGGCACCATACGTCACATGGGGGGAAAGGTGCCTAAAGCGTTTCGGTGATCTCCGGACACATACAAGCCGTGGCATCTCCACCGGCTGGGATGACACTTCTTTCCCTCAAGCTAGCGCAAGCTGTCGGTGCGGCGCACCCAACCGCATCCCGACATCGTCCATTCTGCAACACTAGCTCATTCCTACCTACGAACCTACGATTTTTCCCAATAAGACACCAATTGGAGGGTTAACGCTGAGCTGTGTATCGTAAAGCCACCACCCTTGGTCCCCGGTCGTCCGTCATACGCTACAAGAGCCGCATAATCAGGGCGTACGCGGCAAGCTCCCAGACACGGCTTCCAGGAGCATCGAATGAGACGGTAGAGCCCGTCCAAGCGCGTGCGCGTCACACTCGGCGGTCCAGACGATACGAAAGGCCCGCACACACAATGCCTCCCCGCACCATGCTTCTGGCAAGCTCCCGTCTTGGCGACGGCACTAGGTCGCGAATGCGACAGCGCGGACAGGGAATGCAAATCAAGAGGAGGTACTCACGGAAGAAGTCTTTCTTGCTGAGATTTTTGGCACAGAGTACTGCAAAAGAAAGAAAAGAAAAGAAGAAACAGGATGTCAGCAAGGAACACGTACAGCCGTTCCGTACAAAGTACAAGCAGCCAAACGCCCGCTGCACATTGCATAACGTGCTTAGTTAAGTACGTGCGGACTCTGCTACGGCGTGCATCTGCCTTGGGCAAACTTCATAAGCACCTGAAGACCCTCAGCCCTAAACGAGGACTCGCCTGAACTGTAAAACTAAAACAAGAAATCCACAATTTGCTAGCAGCTTTCGCCCTTGCATGCGCTGTCAAGGCACACAAGGTTGTACACGTGTGCTGTTCTCTCTTGTTAAGCAGCATAAGGGGGAATTCATGAAGGTGCTTTTGCTCTCCTCCTCTCGAGCGCGCGCACACACATATTAGATACATTTAAGAAGGAAAGCAAAGTGTCAAAAGCACCAAAGAAGGCGAGGGGAAGTGAAGTAGAGCCCGAGCATCCAACCACACGGTAAAGTTCGTGTTCGGGTTGGGTCTTGGCCACAAAGCTATCGTCACAGCCTTTAATTAAACGCAATGAAGCACTCATACCCCCGACAGATATATCTTGCTGTAGCAACACTTCCGTTGGACATCAACTTTCGAAGGGATGGCGCATTGTATACTTTTAACACTCAAGAATTTCGCGTGATTCTCCATCCCAGTGTTTTTCCTCCGTGATTCCGTCACAGAAATTCTAAGTGCCGTACGCTGGGGAAGGAAAAAATGAATCTGCCCATCTTCAAATGACTGTCAATTATTTTGCTGTTGAATGCGATGCGCCTCTATTTCGTAGTATCTACGCCCGTGCTCACAGCAATTACGTCCCTCACAGCATTTTGTAACGTCCCCCGTGCTCACAGCAAAAATTAGCCATTTTGAAATGCAATTAGCCTTCTTGTAACGCAAAAGTGGGCAAAGCGTGGTGTACGCTTCGCGCACCCCGAAGCTTTTGCCTTTCAATGCTTCTTCCTTTACTTTCCTCAATGTTGTCCTTCATTTCCTTCGCGTCGTTTTCACCCTCTTTTTTTTAATGTCCGAGAAGCAAAACGGAGTACACAGTCTGCAATACCGTGGGCAGTACGGACGACCGCAAGGCCTCAAGACGGATGGGTTGTCGCAATCAAGATATGGCTTCGCCCGCTTCAAACACGTGGACCGAACGGTCAACGAAGCAGGAGGCGAACAGGACGACGCATTTACAAGAGAGCAGGCAGGATCGAAGAACTCAGTGTCTGAGACAGCAACATGCTGACACAGCAAAAAGTTGCAAATCAAGCCCCCCCCCCCCCCATGGGTTTCGAAACTGTGGTCTACCCGTAGACAGAAGTGGGGGAACATCCATCAGAAACTGCTACCACAGATGACAAACCATCTGCCCGACCGGCGACGCGAACCTCCGAGCTCCTACAGCACTGGAGCAGAAGTAGCAAAACACCGATAGGTAGTAAGTAGCCAATCGTAGCCAACAGCAGCCAATCGTCGCGCGCGGATTAAGCGCTCGAGTTACGTCCGCCCTTTGGCGTCGCTACAGAGCCACATGAGCGCAAAAAAGTTACACCAGCTAGGGCGACCTTGCAGAATCAGAACCGGATTTCCGCGGGAAGCTGCTACTGCAGCAAGCCTCTTCAGAACTCTATCAAAACAGCTGCAACTCCCAGTGCTCCTTCTCCTGAGACACCAGAAAGCATGCAAGGATTTGAGTTTACCGTATTTTCGCGCGTATAAGCCATGCCACCGCCCCCCCCCCTCCCGCTTTCCGTCGACGAATAAAACATATATCCCGCGTATTCCCCGTACATTTTATACACAAGAGGATGGACCAGATCTACTACGCAAGCAACATTACACATTTGCTTATGCAAAAGAACCTGCCTAGCTGACTAGGCAACTAGATGACTTGCCGCCTACATTTTTTTTCAGTTGGTATATTGTTGAGCAGTGTGTGTGCAAAATAAGCACTATCAACGGGATAACAGTGGTTTAGTCGCTATTACTGCTACAGGGCTATCACGGCCCAACGCGCATTGCGGTGAAGCTACACCAAAGGAAATACCTCGCATATAATCCGCACCTCTACTTCACCCCTGAAATTTGCGAATTTTTGGTACGGGTTGTACGCGCGAAAATACGGTATTTTTGTTAAAACTAGCAGCTAACCTTTAAACTCTGTGCCCCACATTCGCTGCAAAGATTCAACTCCCTCCCCCAATTAGTAAAACATCCTACGCTCTTCAGACAAAGCTTCTAAATAGGACGAAAAAAAATTGCTCCTTCAGTTCATTCTTCCCATGAGAGCGTCTGCACCCTCCACCACGCATCATCCCTTGACGTGCCCTTATTCCTTCAAAATTTACCACCGCGTTCATCGTTCCCTGCTACCAGCGAAGGACACCGAAAACCGCTCGTAAAAACCACAGAACAGGTACTAGTATTTTTTTCTTGTTTTCGAGCGCTTCCAGTAAACACAAGCGCCTACAGTCGTCCGCCTCGGCGCCTATGCGATTCGGATTGTCCGGCACAGTGCGTCGGCGTAGTCGTACGCCTCCTCACCGAGACGGCGGCCCACGTGACGGGACAGGTGGCGGCGGGCCACACCCCCCGCCGTCTCCTTGGCAGTGGTCTCAATGAGGACGTCGTGTTCCCATGCCGTCGCGTAACAGCGCCGCCGCGCATACCTTCGATTGAAAAGGTCGCTCCCCGGGGCGAGGGAGGAGGAAGGAAGGAAGGAAGACACCGCAGTCAGCCGCCGGACGAGAAAAAGCCGGCAAGAAAAGAGTCGGCACAGAGAAGAAACCCACCGCGTGTGAGGTCCGGTTTCCCAAAAGTAGCCGAGAGGGGGGAGGAGACACCAGGTAACAACCTAACGCCACGCAACCGGAGGAATGGAGGAGGAGGGGTACGGGCAAAGAAGAAAACAGCGGAAGGGAACCCCTCACGTGCTTGCCCAGTCATGCCCTGTAGATATACGGGGGGGAACGAATTGGGGGGAGAGGGGGAGCTTTCTGCATACTTTCCAAACGGCCTCTTTCCGGGGGCATGGCTCCTCCTGCAGCCTCCCCGGTCTGTGGCCGCCCCAACAAGACACGGCGGACGTGAATAAAAAGGAAGAACTGGCGAAAGGGGCGCGCCGGCATTCGTGTCCAGCAGTCAAGAACGCCAAAAGAAGGCAAAGGGGAAGGAATCTATCCATTTTTCGTGTTGAAGCCGGTTTATTTCTTGAAATGAAAAGAAGTGGAGAAAGATATGCTCCCTGAGGGGTACCCGCAGCGCTTTATACACAGCCGCCCCCAGCACCCCCCAGAAGGATTTCGACACCCCCCTAAAAGATTCCTCAACCACAGGCACCTTGACTAGGAATCTATACACACCACCTCGATTTCGACACCCCCACAAAATCGAAAGTCTGGATAAACCCCTGGGTACCCGAACCCACGACCTTCAGATTAACGGTCGGATCGGGGTGTAATATATAGCGACGTAAACGCGTGACGACAGAAAACATTCTTATCAGCGCTAGGGCAGCGTGTGCCCCGCGTCGGCATCGATCGGGTGACAGGGGAGCAATGAAGCGTTTATTGATCCTGTTCATTAATTCACTTTGAAATACCCCAGGCTATCACTCTGGTCCGAGGAAACGCCTGTCATTTGCATTTAGGGCCAAAAACACAATTCTAAAAGGAGGCCCAAACAATCCAATCTCAAAGCAGGGTGGAGGAACCCAGAACCATTGCACCCCACAGTTGCTAAAAGCTCCGGAGGTCCTGAAAGCAGACGTCAGAGGGCTGAAGGACTGAATGCAATTCAAGGACACCGTTGTTGCACGTAATTTGAGTGCCACTGATAGCCCGCCGACTAATGGGCCAAAATGCGGTCATTGCTGAATCATGCCACACTGCTGAATAACTTATCGACCCCGCTGCACTGGCCTTGACTCCGTTATCTTCGAAGCAGCAGACGACGCGGTTGGGACGAGCGGCTTTCGCCGTTTCTATACGTCGCTGTTCGATACATGTCGACAGCTAGGCCCGAGTTACCGAGGCACAATACAGACGCACAGCGCTCGTATATTTTTACACGCGACTTGATTTTTTTCTCGGCGACAGGGAGTTTCGCAACATACTACATCAGGCGGAGAGAAGGAGTGACTTAAAATGGCTGCGGTTGAGCTCAGCTAACCCTGGTTATGCAAAGCGAACGCTTGGTTTTTAGCCTGGTTAAGTCTTGGTTTCACTTGGTTAACTTATTCTCGGCCTTTCGGAGCAATTTGCGTCAAAAGACGACGAAACGAAAGCGAAGAGAAAAAGACACAACACGACGTAGCAGAAAGGAAGTCTTTGATAATCGCCAGACTTCCGCCTTCGAAGCGCGTAAGCAGAATTGCAACTCTGACGCAAATTTTCATTAAACATTATTCGCGCACGCCGTCGACTTGCTGCATTCTTTATGGTTGACTGCTAGTTAGAAAACTGGGGTTGATTCCTGTGTCATAGGATTCGGTCAAACATGAAGTGAAATGTGCAGCGAAATCTGCAGCTGAGAATGATTTGCGGGTCGGCGGCTGTTTTGTGGGTGTGCTTGGCGAGCGACGCCCTGCTGGCGCGTCGCTTCGGCAGAGGTGTACTGGCGTCATTTCCTTGACGGATACGACGTCAGTGAAATCTTGGGGTATCGCGGCATAAAACCCTTTCGTGTTAAAATATAAAACCCGAAAACGAACAACGCTAAGTATAATGTATTAATTAGTACTAAAGGTTGCTTCCCCGCAAAAAGACCCTGTGTGCAGGGGTGCACCCTTTACAGACCCCTTGGTTCGTTGTACAGGCGTCACTTCCGTGACGGATATGACGTCAGCGAAATCTTCGTGTATCCGGGAATAAAACACTTTCGTGTTAAAAACTAAATCTTCATAAACGGTTTACGGCGCAATTCGCTGAGTAAGCGCGGCTGCAGCAAGCCACTTCGAAACGGAGGTTTTGGGCGACAGCTTCATCGCACAAGTGCGAATGTATGTAAGAGTGCGCTCTGTCTGTTGGATGTGGAGGTAGCTAAAAAACGCTCTAAACTAAGATTCGTGGCTGGCTGCCCGCCCGATGCCCGTGCAAAGACTTCACGTGAACTGATTAGAGACATGGTTTGGTGACAAAAGTACATAGAGTTCGCCACAGTAGACGGGCGCGACGACGATGATGACCCCCCTCGTCATTATGAGCGCGTAAGGACTAGTGGGGTAACGTATTCGCGCGCACATCGTCACACCCTTCACAGGCAAAAACGACAGACCAGTTCTGCGTGCATAACACAACAGCAACCGCTTCCTTATTCCCATCTTTCCTTTTTTTTTCCACACCCAGCGCAGTCATCATCACCAGGAATCGATCAATCGGCCACAACGGCTTCGTGCGTCACGCGTCGATGCCTCCCGGGCGGAGTACATCGCTCTGTGCCGAACACTTCCGATTTTCTCTCTCTTGTCGCTCCCAATTCTAACCGTAGTTTCAAGGGGTTTCGCGCGTTTGACCTCCTCCGTATGTCCCACGTTACGAGAAAACAGACCGTGCCCAGTCCCGTGCTCGATTCGTGGGCCGGTCGGTTTGGCGTGATGATGATCGACGCGTTTCAGCCGGCGGAGGCGCCCCCGATATCGTCATCACGAAACCGCTTTATCCGAAGTGTTCGACATTCACCGAAGTGCACCGAGAGCAAATAATCTCCGCTTTTAACGAATTTATCTCGCATAACGAAGCCAGACTAATATCCCGAGGAGTTCATTATAAACGAGGGCCTACGGTATTTGCGTATCCTGCTGCCACAACTAGCAGCGGGAAATATGAATTGGGACGGTCACGGTAGCAAAACTGTCCGTAGAAACGCAAAGTGCCCAACACACCTTAAAGGAACCCTGCAACACTTTCGATAAACACTTTCACTATTTCCTTCGCGTCTGGAAGCACTGCGAAAGCTACAGCTATCGCCAGCGCGGAGCGGCACTGCGCGATTTGCTCGTCGCGCCAGATACGCCTTCCGTTTCTGCTTTGTTTTTGTGGCTTGATTTTTTAAGTTGCTATCGAAAAGCGTTCATCGCTGCAACTGAAGAAAAACCGGCCAACAGGCGCCACGTGGCCTCGGTGACGCAATTCGAGCCGTCGAAGAACTTCAAGACCGGGAAAGAGAGAAAAATATTTCGAGCGAGTTCCCATGTTATCTGATGGGCATAGAGCAGTAATTTTTGGCTGAGGTACTTCGCGACCCCCTAATCTAAGTACTGGGTGTGTTTGGTGACTACGTTCTGCAAGCATTTAAGATTTAAAAAAAAAGTTGAAGAAACTGTTGCAGGGTCCCTTAAGATCTGTTTTGAAGGTGTTGATGGGCCCATACTAACTCTGGGGCATTTGCCAAGAACAACTGGATCCTATAAGTGTACGTAACTAGAAAAGTCACTGCTATACTGATGAAGTGATGGTGGCACACGTGGGCCGCAATCATCATCGTCGTCACCCCCGTCGTCATCGTCGTCGTTGCCACGAATAGTGGCGCCGCAAGAATGTATACCGTCTTTTCGCGCGTATAGCCCGCCTCTGGATATAATCGGCACCCCCACGTTCAGCCAACCGGAAAAGAAAAAAAAATCTTCGCGTATTGCCCGCCCATTTGATACGCGAAAGGCTGCGAGCTGCTCAAGCAACGCATCACATACTATGTAGGCAGAAAAGGTGTATATTTAGCAACTAGAATAACCTGACCGCAAGTTGAAAGTCACAAATCACTAATTAAATTCACTTGTTAGAGTGCACTTGTCCTTGTTTTTTCTTCCTTGTCCTAGTAGGTTTTGAGCAGTCGCTGCCATGGAAGGCTGTCAGTGTTACTGCGTAGGAGCTTCACGGCACAACGCGCATTGCCGTGAAGCTGCTCTAAAGGAAAAATACCGCTTACTACCCGCACCCCTACTTTGCCGCTGAAATTTTCGCATTTTTGGTGCGGGTTGTACGTGCAAAAATACGGTAATCTCGCTCAACGAATGGAGTAGGCCATCGTAAGACAGGATTGACTGTATAAGCATGTGAGCGTCCTTTTGTTCTGCAGTGGACACAACAGGCTGATGTTATTACGAATACGGTGAAAAGTAAAAAAATTCCGCAGAAATTCAAGTCACTGTGCAGCGGTAGCACGCCACTACATTTAGAGAAAAAAAAAAAACTCATACACGACGGCGATACAAATGACCGAACTTTGCTGCCTAAGTTGATTTGACGCAGTGATTTGACGTCAAAAGAACGTCTATCTACACTTTGGCGAGGGAGGAAGAGGCGGTATAGATCGGACACGGCTTCATTTGCATTCGCAGCTCATTATTATGGACCCAAGGCCTCGCAGACTTTGGTTCATTATAATGAGTTGCCGCTACCACGGGAGTTCAACGAACGAACCCGACCAGCCTGTGATGATGGTGAAACAGCTGCTGCTGCGGGGTTATCGAGCTGGCCGCGGTGACAAGGTCCAATCGACCTCAAGACCGGCGATCGAACTTTTTGCCTCTGTCCCCGAAGTTCTCCGCGTTCGATCGTCTACGCCTTCACGGTGCCGGCGACGTAATAGCGTGAATTATTTTGTTGGCGTTGCCTGCACCCACGCATGCACTGCCTTGTTTTCTCCTTGTTTTTCGATAATGATGACGCCTCTAAAGCGGGATGTTTATTGGGCCACCTGCCTGAATAAGCGTTCGTGCGCGAACTGGCACGGCACTTGCTCGGCCGTAAATATCTGCGAGCAGGATATCTTTTTCCCCAAACACTCGACACGAAGGCCTTTCGAGTACTTCGAAACGCGCGCCTGTCGCCACTTTTATTTATGCCCGTTCTCCGTACACAGCTCACGCCCTGGTATTTTTTTTTCCCCCTTTCGTCCGTGCAAGACACAAATAATTATCCCAATTATCATCAAAGGCGAGGGGCCGAAGATTACCTTCGGTATTTTCCGTTTCGTGCTTGCTTCGCACTCGGGTATACATGCGACGGCCTGACGCTAGTCCCAACGTTAAGCTTAGAGGTCTAACGACGGTAACATGAATTGTACCCGCAGCTCACCGTTAGCGCCACCTAAAGTTAAGCCTACGGGGAGCAATGATGCGTACCCGCGGAGATGTATTGGTTAATGCCTACAGCCCGCATTTTCCGTTTCGTGCGAGTCCCGAAACCCGGCGCCTCTTTCTATACAGCTTTGGATGAACAAAGTTTGTACCACTACCACCACCACCACCCACACAATGTTGAAAACAGAGCCCTCTGTGTAGTTACATTGGTACAGGACGCCCACGACAATGACGCGGTCCAACAACCCCACAACGAGGATTGGCCCCACACGCTTATTAGCCTCGTCTATAAGGGCGCCTCTACTCAAAGCAATGCAGTTTGTTCATCACCACCATCGTTTTACCTCTAAACCACACCGGCCACTGTTATACGGATGCGTGTGGGACGGCTCCGCTGCCGTGTATATACTATTCTGATCAGGTCGACCTCCTTTGTTCTATTCCCACTCCCCTCCTCTTCTTATGCCGACTTTTCGGTTCGCATGACTAAACTTCTTCTCGGCCAATCCCCCTATGGGTAGGCGCCATTTTCTATGGGCCGTCACCACTACCACACTGGACCCTCCAGTCGGAGGCGCAACCGGAAAGACCCAACGGGTCGCCGTGTCCATGGACTTCTGAACCTGAAAGAGCGGGCGAACTGTTCGGTTGGCCCACCCGCTAATACGGCAGCCGGTCGACGTAGGAAGTAAGCGACTTCTTGTGCGAGCGTTGCCACTTGGCCCCAAAACGATGTGTATACGGGGTAGCATTCAAGTTTCCGTCCATTATACTACCAGACAAAAAAGAACAGCCATCACGTTCTTTCGTGTTCAACGACGGTTTCCCGTACATTGCATGCACACTTCACGAAGTTTCCAAGCAGACAGAACGCAGCGACGGTTCTGGACAGGGAAATCAACAGCGCTCTCCTGCTTCGGATCACCCGCATCTAATCTAGGCGCCGCTGTGACGGGCGCGCACGCGGTGATGTACAGAAACTCGTTCCGAACAACAACCCCGCACGAACTGAGCCCTCATAAAGAAATAGCAGAGGAATAAAAGAGAACACCACACAAGAGACACAGGAGGCCCGAAACGCCATTTCCGATTTCCCACATCGGGCCAGCAGCAGCACCTCGTTTGTACTATCGGCGTCAAATGAAACGCGAACACGAAAATATGAACCTGAACACACAAACAGCGCGATTTCTTTCCATCCAAGCCAAAATGACGCGTGGATTAGTTACAAAAACAAAGTTGGGAAAAGTAGATTTCCAAACATACCAATAGTATGCCATTATATGAACTCTATGAACAGTATTTTTCAATTTTGCACGTTCTGGTTCATATTTCCGTGTTCGCGTTTCGTTTGACGCCGATAGTACCTGCACACCAAGTTACACAATCAGAGGTCAACGTCGAGAATTCCGTCCCGGGATATCGCATGCGCGAAGAGACGGCGCGAATTCCTGTGTCTGTTGCAGGCATTCAACAAAGTCTCTTCCTTCCTTCCTTCCTTCCTTCCTGCCCAAACTACGCATCGCTTGGTCAGCCCCATCATCTTTCGGGCTACTGGCGCACCGTGGTGATCGTACACACACACACACACAAAGGCCTCCCTCGTGGCTCTGCTCTGCAGCGCTACGCGCAACAACAGTTCCGCCCAGGAAATCGGTCAGCCACAAGCGCGGTCGGCCAGCCTTTCGGGAGGCCGCGGCGCGGACAGGTCATGTGCCACTGGGCACACGCACAAGCGGCGGCGGTTTTTCGTGTACACGACATAACGCTTCGCTGCACGCGCTGACCGACCGCGGCGCAGCCCTGTACACCATCGTATACACCGCTACTTCCGCCGCCTCTCCAAGGGCCAGTAGGACGAACAAGTAATGCGTGCGCCGCTTATTGCTTTCGTTTTCTTCTTCTTCTCTCCCTCTTGGAAGAATACACTGTTATGGTAAATATGGTCACTGGGCATCACCATTCCCGTGCCAATATCACCATAACCATCGATCAGTAGCAGCAGCAGCTGTGATATTTAGGATAATTATAACGACACCTTATGCCGTAGAGAACAAGGCAACGCCTATAGCGCTAGATATTCCCGTAATGTGCGTGTACTCACCATATATTCACATTTTAACACGAAAGTGTTTTATTCCCGGATAAACAAACATTTCAGTGACGTCATATCCGTCACGGAAATGACACCAGTACAACGAAGCAAGCGGCCTGTAAAGGGTGCACCCCTGCACGCAGGGTCTTCTTGCGGGGAAGCAACCTTTAGTACTAAAGAGCACGTTACACTTAGGGTTGTTCGTTTTCGGGTTTTTTATTTTAACACGAAAGTGTTTTACGCCGGTATACACCAAGATTTCACTAACGTCATATCCGTCACGGAAATGACGCCAGTACACCTTTGCCGAAGCGACCCACCAGCAGGACGCCGCTCGCCAAGCACACCCACAAGACAGCCGCCAACCGGCAAATCATGATCAGCTGCAGATTTAGCTGCACATTTCACTTTCGTGTTTCACCGATTGCTATGACGGAGGAATCAACCACAGTTTTTCCCTCAGGTTCATCATCCCCATCATCACCGTCGTCGTCATCACCCTGCTTGTGTCCACAGCAGGTCGTAGGCTTCTCCTAGCGTCACTAAATAAAGGCTTTTAGAGTATCGGCACTCTTTGCTCTCATTGTTATGTGCCGCCAGGATTTTCATTGGTCGGTCGGCACCACGAGATATTTGTTTACATATGGGCGCAGCCATTTTGTTTCTGCGCGCACCTCCTTCCTCTGTGTCTCTGCTGCGCGGACGCTAGAGCGGCCGGTCGTGTCCTTGTTTTGATTTCATCCCTCCGTCGAGTTAAAGGTCTTCCTCTGGTTACCTAACCTACTGTATCAGTTCGTGTGTGAGTGCGTTTTTTTTTCTAACAATTTTTAAATACTGCATAAGAGAGGTGTTGTCGCAAGTAGACCTTTCACGTAAAAAAAAAAGACGGAAGCCAAATTACAAGGTATGCAGTGTAACGTGAAGAATTTCCTCGGCATTATAGTACTATAAGGACACGATATATGGACCATCCCGCGACGGGACTCCTCATTGCATTACATACTCTGGCGACTCCTAAATTACGTTGCCAAGTCGGGAACTTCGTAAAATCGAGAAAGCATTAAGCGTATATGGGCAACTGCGGAAGGGGAAATGTGAATTTTTCCCGTTAATTTTTGGAAATTCGTAAAGTGGGGTTCTTCGTAAAATAAAGGTTCATCTATACTCGGGTTTCCGGGTATACCGGGCAATGGCGCGTCATGCCTACCACATAGGACTATGGACTTTTAAGTGCGAATGACCTTCTTAAGCGACCCTGAATCACGCGTCCACCGCCGTCCGTCCGTCCGCACCACATACCCACTTAGGGCGATTGGCCAAGAAGAGTTTCTAATTTCTTTAGCACATACCCACTTAGGGCGATTGGCCAAGAAGAATTCTTTCGCATCACCCGTGCATTCCCACTTCCCCATCGACGACTGCTGCTTCGCCAGGAGCGGAAGTCGGGGCGAGTACTGCGGCGTCTACCTCGTCGGTCACGTCTACGCGAACCTCGTGTCGCACGCCGTGTCCACCTCGCCGGTCAGGGACGAGTCGCCGTACAGTGCCGTCTACACCGACGCGTACTCGGGCGACGGAATCGTGGTCGTCACCCTCTACCTCGCGCCAAACATCTCGCGCGACGACGTCGTCGAATACGTGGACGCGGTGATGGAGAGTGTGCCGGTCAGGGACGAGTCGCCGTACAGTGCCGTCTACACCGACGCGTACTCGGGCGACGGAATCGTGGTCGTCACTCTCTACCTCGGGCCAAACATCTCGCGCGACGACGTCGTCGAATACGTGGACGCGGCGATGAATGCCAGACGCGTAAAGCCCTCGGACCCGGTCGTGGTTGTTGGGGACTTTAACGTGGACGTGCGAAAGGGCGGCGAGTGGTTGATGGAATACATGCTCGCCAACCACTCCATGACGTGCCTACCGCTAGAGGCTCCCACCACCATCAACGGCAGCTACGGCAGCTACATCGACCTGGCCTTTGCGAGGAACTGTCTGATACGCGCGGTCTTGCAACAACTCTTGACCGTACATTTCAGTGACCACAAGGCGGTCATAATGACCGTCAACTACAACGACAACACCAACAAGAGCTGAATAAAGAATACTGTCGTTTCACTTTACTTGCCCGTGTGTGTGAGATCTCCTCGAACATACACTTTAATTCACCAAGATTTCCAGAGAACGACTAACGGGGTGTGTGAATCCCCACTTGATCACGCGGGGTGTTAAATGCAACTAACGGGCGAATGCCAACACAGTTCAACATAACTCCCCCTCATAGCATCACCCGTGCATTCGCACTTCCCCATGCTCCCCTTCGGGGAAATGCGGGTAACTTTTTTGTATAGAACAGTTTTAGTTGCGAATAATTTTGATTTACTGATTGATTGAATTGAGTTTTATTTCCAAAGAGAGTACATGATGCTTGATTTTGTATGAACACACTAGTAGAATGGACTGACTGATTGATTGATTGATTAATTGAGTGATCGATTGAATCTATCGATTGATTGATTGATTAATTGAGTGATCGATTGAATCTATCGATCGATCTATCGATAAGAACATAGCGACCGACGGCAGGTGATAAATATTTACGTGAGGCAGGACATGGCATGAACATGCATGATCGATGATAGTGCGACGAATTTAGTCTTGACCCGCCAATTTAGCGGGCCCGCAGTCACCGCCCTCATTCATTGGGAGTGCCACAGGACTCTATCAATCACCTCTACCGTTCCTAACAGCACCATGCACCCCAGCCGGATTTCTTGATCTTCGGATGTGCGAGCACGGAGCCACTCTGCCACTGCCCATTTACTCTTGCGACTATAGCAATGCTTAAGCGCAACACCTGCGACTTACGCCTCACTCCCATTCCGGCCTCTTTACAACCCCCCCGTGTTTACAGCTGTAGAACTTGTGTTGTAGTAAAGAGGAATTGAGGTGTGGATGAGAACCTGAAAAAATCCCTCTCTCCAGCATCCTCCCCATGACGATGATAATGAATTAATGATCAAGATGCCGTGACGCGCGTGTGTATGCGAGAGCGTGTTTTTCTATGATCGTTTTCTAGGATATAAACAAAAAAACACAAGTAATTCGCATTGCTAAGTTATGCGGTATGAATCAAGCCGGATTCCTCTTCAAACTTTCGGCGATAGTGAATGATGGCTGAGTAAGATCCGATCGACTTTTACCGAAGATTAAAACGCGTCAATCAGTCCCATGGAGCTTATCTCTGCGCCGCGACAGTGTGCCGGTATCTCCAAAGATACCGACGCTGGTATCCGCGGTTTGCACCGTACCTCGCGTGCATATCGTTGGTTACCTATGTCAAGCTGAAAGCCTTAGCTGCCCGCGTAGTTTGCGTTATCGTGGTCCCTGCACTGGTGATGCGGAACTATCACCAGCACTATCGGCACGCGCTATAGCAGAATTAAGATAGGAATAGCGACAGCCAAGTACCGTAACAGATAATGTCATCGATTGTCAGCAGTTGTAAAAATATTTGCACAGAACCATCCCCAGTGGAATAAAAGCTTTGAACGGCTATTGATAACGCGAACGACGACGCCGGGGGCGAACCCAGGAGATATCGCCGAATAAAACAAAAACTCCATTGCAAGCAGAAACATCTACGCATTAATTAATTATTATGAATTATCTGGAAAACAATGAAACGCCGGAGAAAGTGCGCAGATCCTGTCGAGAGAATGTATCTGTAGCGCGTATTATCGAAACAATCATCGAAAGTATATTGCAGGCTGTCGCACACTGCTTGGTTGCTTTTCTTCGGACGGGGTGACACCTGCCACGCGAGGCGTGTGCCGCCTTTTACAAACTCCGCTATGTACGCGCGAAAAGGACGCGTACGCAATCGGTAGCGATCGTTTGTGAGGGTTTGAGCCGTGGGGAGACATCAGGTTACTCAGATTAAGAATAACCGTCGCTTTTTTTCTCTCTCTCTATACAAGAGAGAGAGGCAACAGCTGAAAATGCCGCTTCTATTTTATAAATACGGAGATCTCCACCCTATCACCTATCACCCTGCCACCCCATCACCAAAAAAAATTCGATTTTTTTTATGTCCCACAGCAATCTCCAGGAGCCTGATTCGGCAAACTGAGCACGAATGCCTAAAGGCGCATCGAACCTCCAGAACGGGCGGCGCGAATTTTCATCGACGGCGATCGTAAAACCACTGATGATACTATACCGATGGTCAAGTGACCAGCTTAATACTACAGTTAGTATCACCGGTATAGTGCTGTCACTGGTTTTTTGGGCCCAAGCGACAGCTGCACAAGTAGCGATAACAAGTAGCGATGTTGCAGCGATAGTTGTTGCCCCTCATGCCGCTCCAAAGGTTTGTCGCCACCGGTGTGGTGGAATGCGCTGTTTCCCACGCCAAAAGTGCCGCGCTTATATATGCTTCCATCCTCGCGCCGCCATATCGCTCGAAAGGGAATTTTCTTTTTAGCGACACTGACAGAACCTACTCCGCGTTTCGTCCATCCGCAAACCCCGAGCGCTCTCTTGCTTTCAATCGGAATGTATTACGGAATAAAAAACTTGTCCTGCGCGAGTTTCAGTCAATAATACAATCACTGATTCATAAAAAAATCTCCAGCTTCGTGCAGTGAACGTCCGCCAAATTAAGGGACCCGCGGGTTAGAGCTTTGACCAAAAATGGTATTTTGCCCATCGTGCTGCCGCCGATTTTCTCTCACCGCTGTCGCGCCTGTCTCCCAATGAACAGAGCAAAACAAAGTTTTATGAGCGCACAATGGCTAATAACGGACATTCGGTTCCAGGCATTGTTTGGCTACCTATTCTGGTTTGAAACGTGGGTCAGGAGGAGACAGAGGGAATAAACTTAACTACGAGCACCGTAATGTGGGGTGAGGGCCACAGCCCAGGATTCCATTACACTCCTGCTGGAACGGCCCTTCCCACCAGCCTAGCCTGGGACCGTAGCTGGACAGCTCCCTCTCCAACTACTCACGGGAAATGCACACAATTCTAGGAATCTCGGCGCAGAATTAACACAGCGAAGGCTAGCGCAATTGTACTGCGTACGAAAGAGCAAGCGGAGTTTAGGACGAAACTCTCCGCAGCCGCCAAGTTCCGGAGACACATCCGAGCCTCACGCCCAGTCCAACGCTCGTTCTAATGTCGGCGGCGGCAATCACCCAACTTTGGCAGACGGACGGCGAACAAGTCGTTCTAATGTCGGCGGCGGCAATCACCCAACTTTGGCAGACGGACGGCGAACAAGTCTCGACCTGCTGGCGAACCGACTGCAAGACGCACGTGCACTGGCGGGGCGGGGGGGGAGCACGGAGAGGCACGAAGCCAGGGATTCCTGCGCTTTCGTTGCCCGTTCTTCCGTCACCGCCGCGAAGCGAAACCGGTTGGCCGGCCGGCTGCCCAGACATGCCCGCACACATACTGGACGTTGCGGCAGCGGCAGCAGCGCGATTTTTTCGCCGAGAGAGCCCTCGCCGGTCGGCACGATATGCTCTCAGTTTCCGCCGCTTGTACACAGAGCCAAACACCGCCAAGGCGAGATGACCCCGTGCACGTCGTCGTCCCGGGATGACCTGCCTCTTGCCCTGCCACAACGGGTGGGCATTGAGAAATGACACGTCTGCCCGCTACAAACGCTAGATGGACGGAAAGGATGGAACAGAGCGGCGATGTTGCGGAACCCCCCGGCTTTTATACCCCGGCTGGACGGCCTTGTTCCTTAGGAGCCGCGGCGTGAACGACACGACACGGGAGCGAGGTTATGAGCGAGCCCGCGATTGTCCGCCCGGAGCAGCTGCGCCCACGCACACAATAGGCGCCTCCAGGGAGAACCTCCAGGGAGAAAGTGGCCACGCGCACGCACAAAAAAGCGGAAAAGGGCTTCTCTCCCGGAAAGCCGCCACTCGGATCCGCGTTTCCCCGTGGCGTAACAACACGAAGGTCAGCTCCATCAAAACTGAGCCACGCGTCTGCGGTTTACTTCCCAGCCTGCGGCGTGCAGAGGCTACACAGGACTCGGCTGATTCGTGATCACCGTGACTTTTCACTAGGCTAGCGTACCGTGGCAAGAGGCACAGCGAGGGGAGAGATGTCCTTTCAATGTTCCAACGCCTCCTGGTGTTCTTCTTAACCGGCCTGCGTAGAATGTGACGGCGAATTATACTTAAATCACCTGAGACGATGCTCCACGTAACTTGCGAAGCGGCGCGGGCGCATCTTGCGAGCCAGCGTACGACTGCTGCGCAGACCACGCACGTCCTTAAGCGTCAGCAGAATTTCTTTCATGATCCACAGTTCTTCAAATTCTGGGAGGTTTGGCGCGCCGAACCTACGCGTGTGTGAGAAGGCGAAGAAAGCCTTGCATTTGTCCTCAAACGCGAAAAGCGACCGTCGGCATCAACACGAAGGAGAAACTGATAAAGTTGACTTTGTGTGGGATTCGAACCAGAGCCTTCGCAGCAGGATACGGCACACTGCCAGCGGGGAAACAACAGTCAGCCTGGCACGACAGGTGAACGTGTGGCGGCGTAGTGCAGGGCTCCGGATTAATCCTAGCAAGTACGAACTCGCCACGGCTGTCCGACCGGACGGCCACTAGTTTGTTGACTGAACACCGGGATGAGTTACCGCCGTGAAAGTTCTCCACAACTGTCTCCGACGCCGAAATGGATCCCATAAATAAATCGGCCAGCGCACAGACCTAATGACACACAGTTTCGCTGCGCCAGCTGGCAATATCGTGCACTGAGCAGGACGGACTCCTGCTCACAATCGCTCTTGTTCAGCTCCACGATCAGGCTTAACTACTGGCAGCTCCGAGTACCGTTTGACGACATTAGGCCTCAAAGCGTACCGTTAGGCGTAACGGAAAGCCGGCACATACTCGCGCCTTCCCCCTCCCCTCTTCCGCTTCGCCGTCAGCAACCAGTTCGGCTGACGCCTCAGAGCCGGTGAGGCCGTTGCTAAGGCTTCACCTTACATCAGGGAAACCCAAGATGGTTGGGTATACGTATAGTAAATAAAAGGAACCCCACCAGGCATGCAGACTTCAACTTTCGCGTGTACGTTCCCACAAGAGTAGAAAACAAGAACGGCGACCAAGTGCCCAAAAAAAAACCAGGGTCCACTTACACCGCGCGACCCTTGGCTAATTGAAATGGCCCTACCCAGGCGTGTGTGCGTGCTGCACACATTACCGTACACTGGCCTTTCTTTCCATTCCCAGGTCGTCACAACGCAGGGCCCGGCGGCCGACACGTAATCGCGCCGGGTCCCCCCGCCGATGGGGCGCGATTAGATACGGCCCGCCGCCGACCCGCCAAGCGGTGCCAGCAGCCGGCGCCGCGGTTAGCAGACGACCTCGGCCAGGCCGCGGATGTGTCCCGCTTATCTCGGGGGGGTGACCCACCCCGTTGTCGTCAGCGGCGGCGGCTCGTGCGCGTCTACGTGCGCGACGACGGCGACGACAACGTTTCCCGCTCGCCAGACGGCCATTAAACAAAGGAGGACGCGATCGACAGACAGCGCCGGTTGCGCGGCACGGCACGCGCTGGCACACCGCGAAAAGAACCCGACACAAGCGGAGATTTATCTCCTCATTAAAACGTGTCTTAGAGAGAGAATAAAAAATTACCATCCAAAGTCCAAGAGAAGCGCGAAAGCTAAAAGTGCGTCCAGCCTTAAAGGGGTCCTGAAATGCCTTCCGCCGATGCATGGATGTACATGTAACCAAATAAAGCAATGTATTAGCAATCTCCTCCTGCAAGAATTTTGTTAAAGCGATGAGTATTAGCTGAGAAATCGTAAATCAAAAACCGCGAATTATCGTCGCGCCGTATTTCCTCCTCCTTTCAACTGTTTCTTCGCTGTTGGCCTCCCCTCCCATGATGCTCCGCTCCTCAGCGGTGACGTACTTCCGCTATTGCGCTCCCACAGACTGCCGTCTGCTACGGGCCAGCTCTTTCGGCTTTTTCATCTCTGTAGACACCATGGACACAGGCTGGAAAAGCGAACGAATGACCTGGCCGCATGTGTGCGGCCTGGCCTTGCCCTTTCGCGGTGTACGTAGCTGCAGGGCTGCAGTTGGTATCGGCGGTGAACTCGCAGCCGCGTGGGGAGAATCGTGCGCTCGTTCCCTTTGGTGCACCGCGCACTGTTTATCCAAAAAGCGCGGTCTCAAATGTGGCCCCGCTGGTGCCGGGTGTTATTTTGCGGTGGTTGTAATTCCTACTACCGGCGGCATGTGAAAAAAGACATTTTCAACCGACACAGAACCCGTGCACAAAACGCGCCGGATCGGATCGCTTTATCAGCGGCGATGAACGTGAAGGCGAAGAGCAAACCAACGCTGCACTCGATCAGCGAGAACCCGTGTTCTGACAAGCTGCACCCATGTGTTGCATTCAACACTGACGGGAAAGCGTTTGTTTGCACTTCTTTGGATAGTCGTAAAATGTCCAAACACTCCGGCACTCCGCTAGCAGATCAGCCGGCGAGACATTTCGGAAAACATTTGACAGATGGCGCCGTATGCATTAGTGTGTCGCTACGCAAAACTGATGAGACGCTCTACTAAAACTCCCATCGCGGTGTCACGTAGCGGGACGCAAAAATTTAGCGTTTAGCGTATGCAAAGGCACAAACGCTGTACTAAAACTCTATTAGCAGCAAAATAGCGTGCGTATGTGAAACTGCTTGCGTTTACAAAGCTGCACGCCGAGCGCGTACGTTTCAAACCTGTGACATCGTTTAAATACACTGGCAAGCACAGTGTAACGTAGTCAGATATCAACCGTATGCTCAGGCGACAAGCAAGAGCTTGTTTTATGTGGGGCGGAGATTGCGCATAAAGGCCCGTTCGCACTTGCGACGAAAGCGAGTGAGAGCGGCAGGAATTCCGTCGCTTTGTCGCGCGACGATCGTTTTTGTCGAACGGTCGGGACAAATTTTGGTTGCGCGACAGAATTCCCGTCGCTTTCGCTCGCTTTCGTCGCAAGCGGGAATGGAAAGTTCTGCCGCTGCCGTCTGCTACGCAGCTCGGAGGTAACCGCGCGATCTGCTCGGGCCGGATGAACGCGCATACTCCCGCACGGCAGCGCCCCAAGCGGCAGACGGCCGCGTACATCGCTCCCGGCGCCCGCCTGGAGCCCGCCCTCGGCACACTAGCCAGTATATTTCAGGCACTATAATGGAGGAAAGATTTTTTGCTTCCGATGAACCTTGTTCTTTGCCCCTGTGTTTTTAAATACGTGAAGTGGTTAGCACGTCGTCCTCACGCAGCTCTGTATCGTCGTAGCATCGCTGATTGTCCGAACGAAGCTTGCAGCTAAGCCAATGCAGCGACCGAAGCTGTGTGTGTGTGTGTGCATCGCCTCCTGTGTGTTGTGGACGCGTTCGTTTCGCGATGAAATGCGACATTGTACTTCTGCGGGTGGATAGTGCTTCCCATGGTCTGGATTATCTTTCTCGAACGACGTACCACTCAACCTCGCATGGGGTATGTGCAGTGTGCCTGGCTAAAAGCCTTCTCGCTTGCGCGCCAGAGTTGTGACTTGCTGCTCGTCCCCGCAAACCGGGTGTGAGGTGAGTGCCGTATTTACGACGGGCAGGAGGAGGCAACTCATCGTCTGTCAATCGCGGTTCAGACTTGCAACGCATGTTGTGACGTTGCGTTCGTTCGAAACGCATCTCTGGATTGTTTTGAAGTTGAATAAAATGTACGCGTCAAACCCGGGCATTCGGCTCAGGGCGTTCTCTGCGATTGCACCAAAGAAGTGCCACGGGACTTTCTTTATGGTACGTACTCACGTAAGATAAAATCCACGTCGTGTTATGGCCGTGTTGCATTCAATACAAACGGTTAAGCGTTTCTTTACACTTGTTTCGTTTGTCGTAAAATGTCAAAGCACTCCGGCACTC
Organism: Haemaphysalis longicornis; assembly: GCF_048455015.1. NCBI lineage: Eukaryota > Metazoa > Arthropoda > Arachnida > Ixodida > Ixodidae > Haemaphysalis > Haemaphysalis longicornis. Next base: position 58,865,385 of record NW_027526385.1, on the reverse strand, counting down.
CGCTGGCAGATCAGCCGGCGAGCCGACGCTGAGCAGACGACTCATCTCCTTGCCGGAAGTGCGTGAAAAAGCCGCCCAATAGCAGGATGTCTAGCTCATGACGAACATCTGGGAATCGATGATGTAGACATGTGAAGATGGCGGCGTCCAAAAACACGAAGGAAAGGGTGAGAAAAAAGCGACAAACTTTGCAACAAAAGTGTGAGCTTTCCGCTGCGCGTAAAAGAGTAATACTTGGCACAGGTGACGTTCGCGACCCAATCTAGCGATTGCGCTAGTTCATTTAGTGTGCTCAAAATGCCTTTCAGGGCCCCTTTAACTAAAAGTGCGCCCAGTCGACGCCGAACTTTTAAAAGACCCGAATCGCAGACGAAGAAGGAACCCACGCGATGATTTTTGGCGCACTAAGTAAACGCATCTACGAACGATCCAAATGTATGCCGATACGTGGTTGATGAGATAAAGGTACACTGTTGTGCTCCTTCTTCATGATCGATGCGGGGACTGTCTTATCTATGTAACCGTTTTGACACAGTGGAATCCCGGTTTCACGCACGCGCAGTGTGTCCAGAGATCTCATCAGAGCTTTTCGGTCAACCAACCGGTCTACGGGGAAAGGCGTTATATTCTTTCTTTACAGGACGCCATCAGTTCCATTAAGGAAGCTCTCTCCTTAATAAATTCGAGCGAACTGTGGTGGTTGAGAGGCGTCACTCGGTGAGGCGGGTTGGCCTTGGTCCCGCTACCTTTCGGCCTTGACTGCAGCCCTGGCACGGGTGACCAGAGAAATCTGGTAAGCGTGACGGCAGCTGTCAGCAGGCTAGTGCGTGTTAAACTTTTTTTTTGTTTTTGTTTTTCGGGCTCATGCTCTTTCCTGCCTTAGAAGCGCGTGTATCTGAAACGGGAACCGCGGGAACACTTCTACAACCTCGCTCTGACCATAAATCAGAAAAGCGTGAAAGTCGACACAGCCTCCATAAAAAAGTTGCCTTGGCGAGAAGCGTAATTTTATGATACTTGCACTGCGGCGCGAGGTGGAAGAGCCTTCGCAAAACCGGACCATAAGGTTCAAAATTGGACTCGCTGGATCGATCGACTCGCAGGACCCATATTTGACATCTTGAAACAGCTTAGGAGAGTATGAAAATCCAACGAGTCCTTTAGTGGGGCCTCTATATACTAGGAGCACTTTTGTTTGCAAAGGACCTCTTCTCCTTAGCGAGAAAACCTTTCGCCATTCTTGAACTTCTTCGTGGATGAACACAAAACACGTATGAACAAGAGCAGAGGACGGGTAATGTACGGTAATGTAGACCAGCTCGGAATAACAGTGACGAGGCAATTACTGTTAGACTGCGCTTTAGGTTACACAATAAACAAAATTAAGGGACACGCGAACAAAGTGGACAGCACAAGAGCATCTATAAACTCTATTGCCCTACTAACGTTTTACCTTATTGACGTAAGCAAGAAACTAGCACGGATTTAAATGCACCTGTGCATAAAAAAAGGTCAGTGCCAAGAGAAAAAAAAAAGTTGTCCTACTTCTACCTAACGGCTCCACACGTCTCATTAAATGATACTTATACTGATAACAGTCAATCAATCACTAAATCGCCCCAATGTAAAAAAGAAAAAAAAAGCGGGCCATCTCCACTAACGTGAAACATGGGGGAGGGGCGAAGCCTGCAGTGTGTAGTGTATTTTTGGCGCCTTGGCGTTTTTGCCAACGGAGGTGAAACCGCTGGGGGGTAGAGGTATACAGGTTTGCTGTAAACGTCTCACGTCTTTGAAGCCCGAAGCTCTCTAGCGCGATGCGTTAGCGAGTGTTCCGGTGTTTTTTTAGTACGCGTTGCGAAGCGCTCCAGCGCGAGGCGTAAACGAGCGGCCCGGTGTTTTTTAGTACGCGTTACGTTCTAGCGCGAGACGTAAACGAATGCCCCGGTGTTTTAGTACCGTGACTACACGAGACGACGATTAAGACGACGACAGGAGACGCCAACAGCCCCAGCCCCTATGGTTCTTCGCCCCTAAAACAATCAACGACAAACTAGGGAGGAAATTAAAACAACCTTGGGGAATAAGAAAAACACAGTTTGACGTAATGGCGTCGATATAGAAACGTGTGCTTCGGCTTCGTACGAAACACGGAAGAGCACGACTCCTGCTTGTAGAAAACAATATTAAAACGAAGAGTAAAGTAGGTTCGATGAAATAGCGTCGTTTATAGAGAACGTATAGCCACGGCTCCGAAAGTTCCTTTAATATATTTACTTCTACAACGTAGCCACCCTTCTATACTAGAATCTTGAACAGCACAGTTCACTATCTTCACTCGCTGGCCGTGCCGACTCGTTGGACCTCTTGGATCGTTCCAACCCCAGGGATGTCTTTTGACTTGTTGGACGTTCGGGCTGGTACGAATCCACTTTTTAAAGCGAATCTTTCTACCTCTACCACCCAAGGGTTCTCTCACGACCGTTGGTGTCAACAGAAAACTCCCGCGAACAAATAAAAGAAATAACTGGCACCGCCAGGAATCGAACATGGAACGGGTGTAGGAAAAAATGGTCCCGGAAAAAATGGTCCCGGAGAAAATGGTCCCGGAGAAAATGGTGCGTTGTGAGGACACTGCGACACAACCTCCACAGGTGAAGGTACCGACAGGATAAACAGGATGCTCCTGCTGATGTGTAGTGATGCTGCTGAGCACGAGGACGCGGATTCGATTCCCGGCCGCGAGGGCCGCTTCTCTGGTGCAGGCGAAAAGCAAAAGTGCCCGTGTGTTCGAGATTTCGGCGCACGTTAAAGAACGCCAGGTGGTTAAAATTAATCCGGAGCCCTCCACTACCGCGCGCCTCATCACCTCCGTTGCGTCGACGCGCTAAACCCCGCAGTCAATCAATCAATGTGATGTGTAGTGAAAGGAACTAGCATCGGGGGGGGGCTGCCCAGGGGGCTAATCAAGTGTGGGCGGGGCATAAAAAAGTGCGTTAGCCATCGTAGACACCGGCTAATTGTCTAAGTGATTAGCATTCCCCAAAAAAGAGCGAATATAAATAACGTCTTGTCGTAAATAAAAAAAAATTACGAAAGAACAGGTGTTACCTGAACGAGGTATTAAAGGAAAGTATACAAACGTTCAGTTTATAAAAATACCTGGCAAAAATTGAACACGACATCAATCTAAAATGCAATCGCTGCTCTAGATTGTTATCCATAACCCATGTTGAGCGAGAATAAAAATATAACGCTGTTTCAAACAAACAAGCACCCGGTAATTCGGTCGCCGAAATGTTTGCGCGCGGAAATGTCCGTGCACCGAAACGTCCGTACACCGATATGTCCGTACGGGTACCCGTCCGTACACCGAAATATGCGCACACCGAAATGTCCGTACACCGCAATGTCCTCACCGAAACGTCCTGCACCGAAGTGTCCTGCACCGAAATGTCCTAGACCCGGTGCAATTTTCACCGATACTGATGAAACCCCGCAGCGTAGAGCTTCTATGACCTTCCAGACACTGAGATCGCTGTGTCCGACTAAGCTACTAAACCGACGGTTCCAGGCCTCGCTGTTGTTTGTGCGGTTTTAATCCGATTACTTGCATTAATATTCTTAATCGATTGTCAGCCCCACCATCCATTCATCCATCCATCCATCTATCCATCTTCTACATACATCGCCCACCCATCCATCCATCAAACCGTTCGTCCGTCCGTCCGTCCGTCTGTCGGTCTACCCAATTTGCTTTGTTAGATTTCAGCCTCCAGAGGCGTTAATTTTTGCCCCTTATAGGAATAGTAAAGCATTCCATCGCTTTCTCAACACTTTAGCTAAAACGCAATAGGACAAAATGAAAACCGCAAGAAAGTTCAGATCTGACTAACTTGAAGGGAAACATGTCGACTGGAGCATGGGACCATTTTTTCCTAGATGGTCACTGGGACCATTTTTTCCGGGACCATTTTCTCCGGGACCATTTTTTCCGGGACCATTTTTTCCGTTTCCGACATGGAACACGTAGAGAAACGGAGCGGGAGCCCGTTGTCTTATCGATTGAGCTGAGAACCCAACGGAGACGGGGGAGACAGACGGCACACTCAACGAGCACATTTGCGGGTTTAATCTAGTAACGTTGGGTTTGCCCCTGCGTTCTCGCTGAATGCCACCTGATAGCGTCATGCGACCTGTCGCACCGCTGTGCGCTCCGTCCACGACACGTGTAGAGGCCGTTTGCGCGCCTTGCGCATGCGCTAGGAGCTGTAAAAACTAAAGGAAGCTCACACCAACGCATGTCATCTCACTTCTCCATCTCTGCCGCTCATCTCGTCGCCTCCGTCGGCGGCGGCAGAGACGGAGAAGTGAGATTGTCTAACACCGGGTTTGAGCTTCCCGTCAATTTGTAAAAAAAGTTAACACTTATCTGCTTCACCAATGCAGCGCAACCAACCACCATTCGTGAATCATGCGTTTGAAGTAATAAAGGGTGTGGTTAAATGCATTTCACTTATGTCTGGTTTTACTCTTTTTAGAGCCACGTGTGTGAATTCAAGTGACGTCGTATGGGTAACCGTTGAGTGCCGGTTACAGCTTCGCTTTCCAACCACCGTCACAGGGTGAATTGGCTGGCTTTTTTTTTTCGTTAAATTTTGTACCTTTGGAATCGTTGATCCTCTGACCCGTGAAACATCTCGACTCATTCGACCCTCTGACATTTCTTGACTCGTTGGATGTTTTGGGCACTGGTAGCACCTTCGGGCTCTTTGGACCTCTTGGCCCAAATCAGACCTTTAGAGTCGCTGGATCTCGTGGGGGACATCTAGACCCGCACTGAACCTCATGGCTCATCGTTTGACTCGGGTGTCACGTGACGGGAAACAACTGTTCCTCCGCATCCAGTTTTCCTCGTCTTGTTCCTCCAAGCTGGGGACGCGAAAGTGCAGCCGTCCTTTCCACAGCCCAACCACTTGTTCACAAATGGAACCAGAGAAAATTACAATTCCACAAATCATGATTACTGGAGGTCGCTTTTGTCGGCGGCCGCAAATGGCACAAACTGGTCTCTGTGACCTAATAGAAACTGCGCGAGAAAGTGGCTAGCTTTCATGTTTTTTTTTTTTTTTTTTCATTATCCAGCTTATTCGCCAGAAGCTTGCGCTAAAATTCGCAATCCTTAAACTTAGCCAATCCTAATTTTATATCGTAAAAATAACCTGTTTAAATTTGGGTCATTATTTTTTCTTGCAGCGAAGCTGTCAATAGCATCTCGGCCGGAATCTTTACCGGTCACCGTACCGGGACGGGTTCTCCAAGGTCCTTCTTGAGAGAGAAACAAAACCTTTTTATTGAGCTTTTAGGTGGGGCGGTTCCTCATTTCAGGTAACCATGTGCCGTCCCGAGGAGAGCGGGTGGTCTATGACAGTCTGCTCGTTCGTCTCTGGTATATCGGTGGGAATCTTACGCGACCATCGTTGTGTAGACAACTAACAAACTCCGCTGCACACAAGGCAAACGACGGCTAATGATCGATATTAAGAGCGCACGACATTCGCCGCTATAATACCGTTAGTCTGGCCCCACACGAAAATAAAGAATGACATTCAATGCTAACGGCACTGGATGGCGGAATGAGTTCTGCGAACCCATTCGCTTCCGAGCAAATCAGTAGCTTCAAAACGGGAGAGATGCACCAAATATAGCAACTTTTTTTTTTTTTTCAATAGTAATACAATGAGTACTTGAATGTAGTATATATACTTTCTTTACCTTGCTCCAAAATATTGTAACGTTGTTGCCAATGTGCATGCCGTTCAAAGCGTGGTTTCGCGACAGTGTCAAATGTGGTGTCGGCGACTGCTTGCCGCCAGGGCCCATTCAACAGCAAAAGCTTTGGGCCGCAGATTTGGCCTTTGACGCTTGGTTGTACACCAAGACGTACACCAGCGCACGTCTTGGCGCCACATTTATGCTTCTACAGTTGTGCCTCGAATCTACGAATTTCCCGCATTCACGAACAAGCTCGGGTTCCCTCCGCAGTTGTCCGCAGTAATGCTTACACACTACTAAGAAGTTCCGGATACAGGGTTCGTACAGGTTACGAAGAGAAAAATTCAAGGGTTTTCAAGGACTTTCAAGCCCCTGTGGGAGGATTTTTCAAGGCCCTCTGCGCGAGGTTATTTTGATTTTTTTACATCAAAGATCTGCAGACAAGGCTTTCAAAAGGCCCGACATATTTATTGCACAAAGAAAAAAATCTCACAATGCAAATTTGCTTGCACTGAACAGAAAAAATAAGAATAGGTTTATCATATATCACAATGCAGATTTGTTCATGTCACACACAATAGAAAATTGTTCTATTGCCCCAAATAGCATTAACTGCACAAAGCAAAAAAAAAATTAAGCAGCTCCTCCTAGCCACCCTCTTCAGGGGAGCTCCAGTCGCTTTTGCAGAATTTGGACCTTGATCGAGTGAAGCTCAGCTGTCTTGTCCTTTGCCGTCTTCCTGAGGCTATTTGACTTGACAATGTGTGTCACATCATTTTCTGCCTCTGCTTTTTTCCGCATAGGCATCTGCAGAAGCCACGAGGTCATCAATTGTGGCTTCCAGCTTTTGTTTCTTTCTTTTCATTGCGTCAAGCTCTTCCTCTATGCAGTGCTTTTTCCTCTGCTTTGAAGCATCAAGGTCCTGCTTTTTCTGGGCTTCCAGGTATGCTCCGTACCTCTGCCTAGCTGCCGACACAGCAATCCTCAGTTCCTTAGTGATTGGAATTTGTAGGACACCACCTGCCTTCTCAACCGCATCACACACAACCCGTTGCGACACGTATGAAAGCTCCTTCAAGTTCTCTACGCACACCTGCCGGTTCACACTGAATCCACGTTCAACTGTTGCTTGGCCGTGACTGAGGACAAGCAGAAGTTTCACAATGCTCCACAACTCCGAGTAGGTTGAATTGAACTTCAAGAGGTCAGCATAGAATTCATCCAGCCTATCATTGCCCTTGTCAACTTGTCTAAGTTTATGTTTTTGCTCATGCAGGAGCTCCGTGTACTCAGCCAACACTGTGTCTCGAACGTGGTCAGCCATTCTACCCACAGTGATGAGGGTATCCAACACTTTTCTGAAAAGAGGAAGGCATTCGTCTGGCTTTGTACACATCTGTCTTGGGTCCAGTGAAGAAAGGCCCCTAACAAATGCAAACTTCAGGGGGCTTCTCTCTAGAACCTTCTTTGTGGCATAGATCAAGAACTGTTTACATTCCATCCGGAACTGAAACACATCCTTTGCGCTTGCATAAGAATTCTTGATGATTTGCTCTGCCTTGTAGCCTATATCCACCTTTTCTAGTGGAATATGGTTCTCAGCATTCTCAAGGTCGACCTTCAGCAGGCCCACGATTCCTTTGGCAGACAGGACTGAACATTTCAGAAACTTTGTGAACAGCTTCCTTAGAACAGTCTCTAAATCCCTTGCGAGGAAAAAGGCCATTGCTTTGTCTGTCTGGTACTCTACCAAAAAAGGCTTCAGTGCATTTGCCACACACAATGCAAAATTCAACTTTGCTGGGAGCAAAGCATCACAGCTGAACTCCAACAAGTTGTTAAACGAGGCACATTTAGGCAGGTTGACAGCTTTTTTTCTAGCAGCCTCAATGTACTTGTTGATGTCAGACCACACCAACAACGCTCGCTCAATTACAGGGACATTCTCTAACCACCGGTGGGCGACAAACTTGAGAGGAAAAGTGTGCTGGCCGGTGACTGCAGAAAAGTCCTCTCTCCGTGCTGGGGCATCTTCAAAAAGTGCATTCAGACTAGACAACAGGCAATCAAGTCCCCATTTAGTTGCTGAAACTCCTGCCCTGTAAGCGTTGTGCACTGTGTGAAGCCCGCAAGTGCCTAAGTCCACACATTGAACCTGGTAATTTTGTTGCAAGTGCACTTGGATGTGCCTAAAGAACTTCAGATTAACATTTGGACCATCCATAGATATCTGAAGAACTTTTGCAAGGGGCAATGGCTCAAGGGCACTCAGCAACTTCTCCTGGATGTCATCAGCTGTAGAATGCCCCAGAAAAACGGAGGTATAATACCTCGTCGTCACTTTCTGAGCGGAGTCCCAACGCCTCACGTGCACATCCATTTGCTTGCTTTGGAGACAGTCATTTGCCGACTCATCGAAAAGTACCACAAAAACTTCACACTGTTCTATCTCTCGCTGCAAAGCTGAGAGAAAGAAAGGCCTCAGACCATGACATGTCACATAGGCGCATTTCTTTTCACCACACGAAAACGCCTTTGCCACTTCACTGTCCGGGAACATGCGCTGAAATAACTCCCCTGCTTGCGATGACATCCGGTACGACATGTGGGATGTGACGACTTTCAGAGTCCAAATAATTTCAGCGTCAGTAACAAGCTCGTGCGTTTTGCAAGCGTCGTTTAGGCTTGGTGACGGCAACGGAGCCGTGGTAGCGGACTGCCCTGTCTCTCTCGCGACAGCAGTGAGATGGCTGTCCAACACGCGACCTTGCGTTATATTCACTGCAGCAATATGCTTGGCACTTTTCATGTGGCTTTTCAAAGCCGATTCACCCATGGCAGTCACATCAAAGGTTTTGCAGCAAAGCTTGCACTTAGCCCGATGCGGACTTGTTGTGTCCGGTGCAATCCACTGCTTGTAGTCGTCATGGTGGAGCCACGTAGTCTGAAACTTGCTTTTCCCGGGCATTGTCTCACATATCAACACATCACTTTCACTCAACCGAAGAAGCCACGTTCAAAAAGCGCTGAAATCACGATTAGACGAATACTAGCGCACGGACGCGGCCGTATGACTCAGCGAGTGATGGCGAGGTAGCGATGCGATAGCGATGGGGATGGAAACGGCTCGTTGTCTTCAGTGTTGCCAGCTGCCTAACAGAATCGGCTACAGAGGTATAAAAACCGGTGTTTTCTCGACTGCGGTTCAGAATGATTAAACAAGAACAAAAGTTCAGCAACAAAGTCCGTTTTCTTGATGACAATTACTAAATTAAATCTAGAATTCAAGAAATTCAACACTTTTCAAGGACTTGTAAAAAATTCAAGGTTTTCAAGGGCCTTGAAAACAGACTTCTGGAATTCAAGGGTATTCAAGGTTTTCAAGGACCTGTGCGCACCCTGCCCGGGATATAACAATACTTGAGGCTACCGGCGATTTCGTTAATTCAGCAGTATTTGTGTGCAGCCGGATCTGACTCGAACTTGTTTTGGCTTGCAATGTCTATTCCTGTTTATTACAATAAAATACCCTTCTTTGTAGCAAAAAAAAAAAAGTTCGACTGCATGGTTTTTAGAAACAAAAAGACTAAGAACAATGCTGGCGCATCCAGCTCAATACTGTACACTTTCGCGAATTTATCTGTCATCCCGTCACCAATATCGAAGGACATTTCTCTAAGTGCGTAAACCGGTAAACCGAATGTCATTCGCTCTGACAGCCATCATTATATTCCTCGTATGTCTGGGGCATTATTCACCCCACGACCATACTATTTGCAGCTCAGGCCAAAAAACGTCCGTTCCACATTATAGAAGGATGGCAACAAAACACAGAAGGCTTTTGACGCCGCGCTGGCCATTCCAAAAGCCGCCGAAGGAAGTTTCAGCGGATGGGACGGCGTATACAGATTCCAAAAGGAAATGCTCGCCGTCGATTCGGCAGTGATGAGGCGTTCGATTTCCGTATATACCAGGGTTTTCCGTATTCAAGGAAAGGTCGGCAGATTTCGGTTTTTATTGATTCCTGCAGGGAAAGAGCGGTTACTTTCCTGCGTTTGTGCGAGTGTTTAGAAAACGCGGAATATGACGTGCGCCCGCAACTTCAAGCAAAAAGTTGTGCGTCCGTTAATCCCCACACAACGGCACCCCCACTATCACCACGGTGAAGACCCGGAAGGGAATCAACAAAGGTCAGAGGGGGAAATAACATTAACTATGACCCCCTCTCCTAAAATTATCTGCGCGTTGTGAAAGTGCTCGCTCGGGGAAATTTTTGTTCCCCCCCGATGCTTGTGCGTGTTGCGCTACCTTGGGTAACCGGAGGGTCGTTTATTCAAGGCCGGCTATAATATATAGACCCTGTAGACATGATATATGCAACCCGTACGACGGTGATTTCGAAAACCACGTAACGATGAGTGACACAACACGACATGTAATCTGCACACGAGTCCGGCAGGCAGCCTGCTTCCGCGTGTTCAGCGTGAAGCCAAAGAAAAAAAAAAAGTTTTTTTTTCTTTCCTCATTCCCCTAAACCCGCGGTCTCGCCGTATGATTTTATCGTACTCTATTACACTCACAACCTGCGATGATAACCACGTTTTTATCCGTTGAAAGACGATTTAACCTCGAATTTTAACTTGGTCACGTGTCAACGTTTTCCATTGAAATGAACTCCCTCGGTGAAGGCCCGCAACTGTCGCACAGGCCACGTCCCGCAAACCACGGTGCACAAAGAACCCCATAAAAGGCAGTATTGCTGCACTTTCGTCCCATAATCAATGACTCGATTCCACAGAATCCGAGCACAGTCGAACCTCCTTACAGCGAAGTAGTAGCGGGACAGTAATTTGGTTCGTTATATCCGATATTCGTTGTAACCGCAGAGCTAAAAATCCGTTCACACCAAGCGGTAACCTGGCTCCTCCTCCCCCCCCCAAAATCCTCGACACAAAAACGCGTTATTTTAATCTTCGAACCAACCATAAACAAGGTAACCCTTATCTTCGTCCTTGTGGCATTTCAAGCTCAATGAACCGGATCGTGAAACGCGAAATTACAGCAGAACAAAGTTCACCTCGCAAAACAGGCTTGCGTTCTTATTTATTTGAAGAAGGGTGTGATCTTTTTGTCTAGTGGCTGCTCACAGCACCGAGCAGGCTGAAGTGTCCCACAGTGTGTGCCTGAACAAAAGGGCCTTTTCTACTTCTGCAGTTTCGGACGTTTTTCCAAGTAGCTTCTCAGCCTACGGGTCAAATATTTCGTCGTTATATATCCGATATCGCGCGCGGCTCTCAAGGAATAAGTGTCACTGAAATAAAGCGCGGCCAACCAAAGTTCGTATTTAGTTCGCTATAGCCGATAATTCGCTATATCAGTTCTTAAAAACGAGGTTCACCTATACGGGACGTTCCCTATGCGAACCACTGCTGCCCCCCCCCCCCCCCCCCCCCCGTGTGCGTTGAATGAAGGGACAGACAAACGATTTTTGTAGACTGCATGTCATTTAGCTCCTCGTACATAGTTAACCACAAAAAAATTCCAGGTGAATAAAATATTTGGCACTAAACTTCCTGAAATGTGGCGCCATGCATGTCTAAATGTGACACTCCCGTACGTACACAAACAGCTCTGTCCGTTTCAATGCGCGATTCAAAACCGCATAAAGGTAAAGTAAAGTCTGCATTTCATTATTGCTTTAGCCTGGGACAAGTTTTTAAGTAGTTCTTTTCCCCTCACGCACACTTAAAAAGTATGTTGCCGCGCGGCTCGCTGTCACGATTCCCAGCATTCGTGTAAGACTGGTACATCACAAAAATACCGTTTTTAAACGTTTGACGGCTCTATCAGGAAAACCGTTTCGGTTCAAGGTGCTGCCCTTCCATCTGGGACAGAGTGCGCATACCCCACAAAAAATAAATCGTCTGCCCGAGAAAGTCGCCTTTGCGCAACCTCAACAAGGTAAAGCCCGCCAACGAGTCAAAGTCTGCCCGCAAGGCCACGAGACTGCTTTATCGGCGGGCAGATTGGAACGAGGGGAGTCTGCGACGACGGCCCCCTTGACCAAGGAAGTGACCTGACGCCCGATAGCCACACGCGCGTCACGGGTCTGTCACGGAGGCGCAGGCCGACGCTTCGCCGAAGCTGCAACATCGGCGTTGCACGTGTCGGCAAGCGAATCTTATCTGCATCGTGGGAGGAGCTTTCGCCACCGGGGAAGCACCCGAGGCAGTAAGCGTGCGCCGTCATGCAAGGCAGCGGAGGCGTCGCCTCGCATAAGCGTGACTAGCTGAAGAGCTGGTAGGTACTTCGCAGCCACAAGTGCAATGACTGCAAGGTCGTTCAGAGACAAAATATCACCACCATCATAATCATCAGCCCACCTAAAAGTACAAGGCAGAACGGAAACTGAAGTCCCCATTTTCCGACATGAGATGTTAGCCCTCCTTGGCCAATTCCCCAGAGTGGGCACTCGTCATTGATATCCTGGATCCAACCAACCAACCAACCGAAGGCCTCTCCCATAATCTCCAACCGCCCGAGTCCATTCTTCGCCCCGAAATGTTCTTAATTCGTCCCTCGATCGAGCTAAAGGTCTTCCCAGTCTCTCGGTAGCCGCTCTGTTGCGCCGGTAGTCCACCGGTTTTCATTACATCTCACCACCACACGGCCACTTCTTTTTCTCACTTTGTACTGTATCTTCCACACGAGTTTTCCTCCCTGATCCAGGAGGCTCGTCTCCTGTCCCCAAGCGCCACTCCCATCCTCCTCCCTTTCGCCAATACAAAACAAATAAAAAATCCAGAGAATGAAAAATGACCTACTGCAAAAAGCACCTGGAGGTTGTAATGGACAAAGCTGCTGCCTGCTCTATATCGAGATTCTGACTGCTAGTTTAACTGAAAAGCTACTACACAGTCACCAGTTTGTGACAGGGCGAAACTGCTGCTGATCTCAATCCTGAAAGCTACAACAGAGTTACCCCCCTGCACTTAAACTTACCCGACTTTCTTTCGCCCCAGAGCATAGTCTAGTCAGGCCGTCGGCTTTCCCCGCTACGTTGCTCAAATTGCGTTCCCTCTCCCCCCCCGGGCAGTGCAAAGACCTCAAAACGCATGGCCGGCCACGGTCCGCGCTAACCTTGCGCCGCCGAAGGGAACAGACAGAAAAGCACGCCGACGCAATAGTGGCGCCCTTGCGAAACTGGCCATTTCACTTCCTTTCTTTCCGCCACAGCGGCCAAAGATAAACTCACTTTCAGTTTCTCGGGGACGTTTATTGTGCTCCCGGATACATACTGGCGGCGCGTTGAAAGCCAACTCCTTAGCTGATAAGGGGGAAATATCCGGGCGCCGAAAGGGCTCCGTGCGGGCTAAACAAAGCTTATCGCCCCGTTTTAGGGCCCACTGCCTCGATTCTGCAGCGTCAATGCGTACTCCTTTCTCGGGCGAAGAGGCTGGGACGACAGGAGCCTCCGGCGACGAGAACTGACACCTCTGATGACAGGAAACGCCTTTCGTTCTCAGCGCGGAGACGACGTCCGCGACAGATACGCTCCGGGAGTGTCTGTCTGTTCGATCCCGGACGCGGTGGCTGCTTTTCGCATGGGGGCGAAAAGCGAAAACGCCCGAGTGTAGAGATTCCGCGCACAGTAAAGATCGCGTGGGGGGGGGAAGGGGGGGGGGGGGGCTTTCAGATTAATTGCCACCGGAAGTGGTGGAAATTAATCCGAAAGCCCCCCACTACGCGCGCCTCAAGGGCCCGGATGTAGTGGGGAGCTTCGGAATGTGTGCGCGTAACCCCCCCCCCCCCCAAAAAAAAAAAAAATGAAGTTTCTGTTTGAGCCTCGAATGGTTCTGCCGAAAGTTCCCGAATTTTCTGGCTTCAATTAACGACACGGCTTTGGTTTCGTTTAGCAAAATACACGTGTTGCTGGACGTGGCCTTTAAGGCTGTCGTCTGGAACTGCTTACAGAACGGAGGCACATGGTGCGGCGAGTTAATTTGCTCCAAAAGTTTCCGTTCGTGTCTTGAATGGTTCTCCAGAAACCTTGAAGTTTTTCTTGCTTCAATTAACGACCCGGCTGCGGTTCCGTTTAGTAAAAAAATCTGTTTGTTCCTGGACGCGGCAGCAAAACTGAGCTTTCGAACTGCTTAGAGAATGGAGAGGGTGGGTTACTTTAGCAACCCGATGACTTCCTTTCGAGAGGGCATAGAGGAGCCTGTTCTGCGGCGCCGCATGTGAAATGAATCGCTCGAGTGGCTCCGCGACACCGACCGCCGCCTCCGTCGGCTTTTTTTTTTTTTTTTTTTACTTTTCTGCGGCGACCGTTGCGACGACGGCAGCAGAGAAAATGACGGCAGCTGGAGACTCCGCTTTTGCTCCGTCGTTTCCGCCGTCGACCGCGATCTCGCCCCAGGCGAGGGCAGCCAGCCAGCGATCGCGGAAGAGTCCTCTGCGCCAGCAGCCGTTTTTAATCGAGTCACGCAGCAGCATGCAAATCCCGCACAACCTACGACCTTGCGCCGAGCCCCTCGCGGCGACGCGGACTCTCGTACGGCTGCTGACCAGATCGTCTGCAACGATGATACACCGCCGGGATTAGAAATACGTGCAGACGATGCGACGAACGTTCCCACTGCCAACGTCGCTGCAGGAGAACGATGCTGCGCGTTTTCCGAAGGAGAAAATAAAAAAAAACTAGGTGTTTATCGTTTTTAAAAACATGACCGAGTCTGAATGAAACTGGGCAGGAATGTGCGTGCAGTTTTGTTTTCGTAGCATCATGAGCGCAGAGGCCAGGGATGGAATCGCGCCCGCAATGAACTCGGCGTGTGCACCAAGGTTGAGACAGTAGGAACAGTGCTCGAGACAAAGTTGGGTTCTCATGGCGGTTTCCAAACTGCAGACAAGAGAAAGCAAAGAGTGGCAAAGCGACGAGATATTTCGTTGCCGCAGAAGATACGTTAGGCTTAGCAGACGTCCGACTACCGTTTTTTTCGGAGTCGCGATACTTGCTCGAATGAGGGGCTCGGCTGACGCTACCGCACGTAGGGGTGAGTGGTAGAGAGTCGCTAAACTCACCTGTCAGTCTGATTTTCATGGCTCCGTGCCGTCGAGTCGGTGGGTTAGCCATTACGGGGCCAGACGGGACGGGGGTAACCCCCCACTCCCAAGGCACACACAAGGCGGCGACGACGCTCCAGCGAGACGGGCTCTATTCGCTCGCCGATCGGTCACATTGGCCCCTAAGAGCCCACGGTCACACATTCCGAGAAGAAACCGGGCAGTCCCTTAGAACCATCGCCTAGGCACAACGGCCGTTATAGCGACGCGTTTCCCTCAATCGGCGCCGCACACATTCCGACGAGACTCAGGCACACACACAAACACGCACGCCAAGTCCCACAAGCAGAAGAAAAAAACACGAAGCGAACAAACTTCGGCCAGTTTTGTTTGTACGGCAACCGCTCGCAGCGGACCAAGCAGCAGCTGCCAAGGAATTAAGCTGACAAGTGGCGTCATCTTGCGACATTCAACAAAGATATACGTAACAAAGCCGTATTTGCCGCAGTTTCGTATAGCACAACTGGCATTTTTGGTCTTTTACTTGATTGACTTTGTACAAAAAATTTTCAAAACGCTTATAATTTTTCAATTACTATACTTATTTTATATTATGCAACAAAAATACCTTTACTAACGTTTAGGCGCCACAGAATTTTAAAACTTGCGTTGCTTTACTTGATCGACGCCATCTTGCTAAAGGCATCTTCTGATTGGCTTTCAAAGTCGTTTTGCTAAATGACAGCCAATAAGAAAAAGGATTCTGCAGCCATCTTGCTATGGCGGTGCCCAGAAAAAGTTCCTGGCCTTTGGATGGCTACTCCCGACTTAGGCACATTTCCGTGAATTCTCCATTGTGACAAAACTTTTTTTTGTAATCAGCTGCAATGATTAGAAACTATGCAATTTTTCTAATGACAAATTTCAGAGCCTTTCTGGTAAGTAGGCAAACATGAAAAATGACCTACGTCAAGAATCCGGACTCAACAGCACCTAGAAAATGAGGCAGATATAGGCGGGGAGGCATTTTTTATGGTACCGGGAATATAACGGAACACCGAGGTAAAGATTTATTCCCAAAGCGCTTCCACCTACAAACATAAAAGCCAAGGGCCAATCAGATGATGATGAATAAACATTATTGGTCGGTGTCGAGATGCTGGTATTAGGGCACCCACCCAGTGGGAGGCATCCTCAGTCCCGGATGCCTTGGAGTGTGCTGGCCATCCGTGCCCTCTCCCATGGTCTGAAAGGTTGGAGCTGTTCAGCAGCTCCTGCCCACAATCAATCGGGAAAATAAAAAAGAACAAAAGACCCTTCTGGCCATACTGCACAACAACACACCAAGTCTACTCCGATTCCTGGTGACGATACACATTTTTCATCTCTACAACAATCTGAGAAGTCCTGGCAGAAAGAGGTCATTAAAAACAATAGTCCATGGTTGAAAGAGAGAGAGAGAGAGAGAGAGAGAGAGAGAGAGAGAGAGAGAGAGAGAGAGAGAGAGAGAGAGAGAGAGAGAGAGAGAGAGAGAGAGAGAGAGAGAGAGAGAGAGAGAGAGAGAATAAACTTTATTACAAGCATTACAAATGTGGGTGGGGTCCTCAGTCCAGGACTCCAGACTTCTGCTGCAACGGCCCTTTCCACCAGCCGAAGCTAGGAGTCATGACCTAACTGGACAGCTCCTTCACCACTGCTCATGGGTACGGTGCGAGATTCTAGGAATCTCGTGGTTTTCCCAACACATACCATTATGTACAGAATGCCCGGAGCAGCGAAGAATTTTCACAGCGGGAAGCAAGTGGAGTTTGGTTGGGTGAGGAAAGATGTTTGGAGGAGCTGGAGGCAGTGAACCTATCCCTTGGTTAAGGATTCATGGGCGGGAGAATAGGTCATTATTTGGTTGGATACGCAAGCAAAAGATGCGCAGTCTCTACCTAGGACACAGTCGGCGGCATTGGTGTAAATTATGTGGTCTTGATCCCTGTGACGTTCGAGAGTGCGCGCTTTTGTTCTGCTTGCGTGGTGAGTAGGGTCCGTCTTGGAAAGTACAAGGCCAATGCAAATGTCTATTCTTACCTGTGGAGGTACATCTCATTCTTGCTTGGATCATCTTTCAGGAAATGCTATGCCCAGTCAGGGGAGGAGACCCCTCCCGTATGGCGTCATGCCTATTTGCAGACACTGGCTGGCGAGGCGAGCCTCAACTAGCTCGGCGGCAGTGCAACGTACGCCGAATTCCAGAAGCCTGTCAGTCGAGGTACTCACGGTGAGCTTTAAGCATGCTTATAGGCTTTCCGTATCATGGCGCAAATCCTCACCGAGTCACAACCTTGCTAAATATAGCATAGGAAATGGCGTAGGTAAGGCGAGAGACGACAAAAGCCTCGACCAGGCGAAGGGTGCCTTCGTTCAGTGTGATTTGGTGCTTATTAGTCAGAGCATACGGGCAATTTGCCCTGTTGAGCAACTAAACTGGTTGAGGAGAATGGTGCTCGAACAGTCCTCTTGGAAAGTCATACTAAGGTTGCTATTGGCAGACAACAAATCCAACGTCAAACCACAGCTTAATTTGGCGACCAGTACAGCCGTTTACAGCCAGAAGAGAATAGATAAAATATGCACCTACCATCACTGCTGGGAATAAAATTTCCCACTCCACTGTAAAACCTGTGCAGCATGCGCGCAGAACAGAATGCAAAGAAAGTAGTACCATGAATCATTTCTGCATGCTTGCAACAGATCAAAGGGCATGTGGCTTGCAAGCACAGAAGTGGAAACGAATTTTTGCAGAAGCAGCTAAGTTTCGTCAACAGGATTTAGGGGTGCGATCCATGCTAGACCAACGCGTGCAGATATTACACATGCGTAGACTTCGTTTTTGCAGGAAGCTATGAGAATGTCATTGGCGTGTACCAATGGCAGAGGTAACAGCAATCTTTGGACGCCTCATACCAGTTCAAAGCAAATGGCACTGAGTAGATCTGACGCACACCCCTTGTCTTTGCGTTTTCAACATCGCATAGCTGTAGCAGAGTGGTGTAGCTGCCCTGGAAAGTAGTCACTCTAAAACACTGCAAAGCTCATAAACAACAATAGCAAACCTATCCTTGAAAGCCACTGAAGTTGGCAAGCATGCATGGTGGAGTTTATATAGATGGCTGTGCTTTGCTCACACTACTTTACCAAGTCCAATAGTGCACGTCATAGACACGGAACACCTGTCGAACGACAGCGCGAAGTTTATTATGGGCGAGAACTGTCAGCATGGAGGACTTTTTCGGCCCCTGGAACAGCGAAGACAGGGCGGTGCGGGGCGCGTTTTCTCAGAGACTTTGGACTCGACTCCAGCCTGTGACTGTCTGTGACTTTTTTTTTTTTTTTTTTTTTATGTGTGTTCATGTGTCTGTCTGGTGGAGTTTCTTTTGTTTTTTTTTCTTTTTCTTATTTGTATTAGTCATGTAAGCATATAACCCTCATCACATGTTCACCAACCATCTGAAGTAGCAAGCCCAGCATTATGCAGGGCTGACCTCTTCGGTCTCATTAAAGAATTTTCTCTCTCTCTCTCTCTTTGGCCATTTGGTCCTTTAACACGTAATTTGGCCACTGGGGTTAAATAGCGTGTTACATTTACAGATTACAGATATGCAAGGTGGAGAAGTGTGATGACAGAAGAGAAAATATGCCTGATGACTTCAAGGGTAGTGTTAGAGTTATGAGGAGCGTGTAAGGAACCACAGCCAAAATGATGGGGCATCAATAGTCTGTAGAGGAAATAAATGGTCAAATCGTCTCTTAAATATTTTTTTACTTTTTAATTTTGCAGTTCTATATAACAAAAATACATGTATGTAAAAAATAAGCACCAAAAGCACACCACTACTTTGAGAACTCCGGTTGCTCAGAAGGAATCGACGCCAAACTTGATCCCAAAAGGAGGAATGGTGAGGTAGCGTCCCTGCAAAAACTACTGTTCGCAGTCGACAAAGGCTGGGAAGTGCAGGCCCTTATTGCAGATGATCCCGTAAAAAATTTGCATGACGGCAGCATACTCCCTGCAAAAAGAGGAAGGATGCTGAAGCTCTGCAAAATGTTGGGCACGTAACAGCATCGCACACGACCCACAATACGTCGATGCAATATTCAACTCTTAACTGCTTGAACACACCTT